>NC_069510.1:142621660-142992952 GCF_027579735.1 Bombina bombina
ATCTTACTATTATTCAGCTCGGATGGCCCAAAACATACATTGGTTTAGCAGTATAAAACAACCCCTGTGGAAACAGATAGAATCACAGATAGCTAACACTGACCAGATATATAGACTACTATGGTCTCCCAAAAAGAATAGCCACCCTTCACTAAATATGTAGCGCTGTCCCATACTATTTTCCTTTGGAACAAACTAACCGCTAAATTCCCCTTGATACAGGACAAATCAAAACTTACACCTCTAGTATTACCACAAACCACAATAGATTCCCACATACAGACCAAATGGGCTAACAAAGGACTGTACAGAATTGCAGACGTTTATGTTGAGGGAGGTTTTCTTTCTTTTGAACAATATAGAGATATTGACCCAAATGACAAAAATATATGGTACCATTACCTACAATTAAAATCAAGAACTCAAGCAGTAACTGAGCTTTCCAAACTACCATTGAGTACAACTTTTGAATCTTTATGCCTAGCTAAAGATCCGGTGCATAGAACAATCTCTACACTATATCTTATATTCAAAGGCAAATCTAGAGAGGCGAAACCCTCGCATATTCTGAAATGGGAACAAGACCTTAATAGGACTTGGTCCTTGGAGACTTGGCTAACTAATCTAGACAGAGACCTCTCCTTCTCACACAATGCTATGCTGAAAGAGAACTATCTCAAGGTAGCATTTAAATGGTATATATATCCGACTAGATTCGGTGGATCAGTAGGACCCTCCCTGAATCTCTGCTACAGAGGATGTAATGAAAGGGGGACGTACATACATATGTGGTGGGAGTGCGATAGAGCGAAAGAAATTTGGGAAAACACTTCAACATTTCTTAGCGATCTTTTCCATAAACATATACAACTGACTCCGGAACAGGCCCTAATACACTTTCCGATTCCTAATATCTTAAGACAACACCAAAAACTAGTCATGACCATTTGCACGGTGGTCAGAGTTTGCATAGCACAGTATTGGAAATCCACTCCACCTAACTTCACTCTCATTGTAAAAAAAATAATACATCATTATGAAATGGCTAGCTTAGCTGCAGAGAATCTACATACCAAAGATGAATTCATCATACAGTGGGAGCCATTCATTATGTACCACGAAGCTAGAATGCAAAGAAACACAGAGCTTCAATAATTTCAATCAATGCATTGCAGCACACTTCTGAGAGAGCCGGGACCAGCTGACCAACTGACCAGCCGACCAACTGGTGACTGACGACTTTTCTCTGATACCATTTTATGGGTAGACTTCGATTCTGTTGATCCTGTTAATACTTAACATTTGCTAAAAAAAATTCATATCCTTTTACGAAATAAAACGATATATATTGGTATAACATGCTATAAAGTGGTCTCAAACCAATACGGGAAAGAGATTGACACCATTAATATCCTGTTGATTGCTTGCTTTATGTCCAATTAATCTGATTGTACTTGCCGAAATTTGTTATGCATAACCTGTTATGAAAAACTTAATAAAACTTTTTCAAAATAAAATAGACTTAAGTGACCAGCGCCAAAAAATATAAATTACTACAAACTCCAACTAGAAAAAATAGGTTACCCTCAAAGACCTACAGGACTAATCAATACAAAATACAAAGCACTAGGGAGTGCTGAAACCAGCTTAAGAGTAAGGAGTAAAGATACTACTATAATAGGCAATATGTATAATACATGTAAATTGTGAATTATGAATTATGTGTGAAAAAAATCTTTTCAAAATTGGAAAAAAATTATATATGAAAAAATTCAATTCTATAGAAGATGCCAGCAACAAATACTAGAATTGCATATCTATATATAAAAAACTTTATTACAATATAGGTCGACCTATTCAAGACATACAATAATAAATCACAAAATTATGAAAAAAAATATAGAAAAAAATAAAATTAGTATAAAAAAACTCCTTAAACCAAAAACCAGAAGTTCATGCATAAGAAACAGTTCCCAGGAGTGGACGATTTTTCGGCTTGTTACTATGTGGACTCACGCTCATACAAGGATGCTGTTCTGTGTATAGTTGTAAGAGGAGCGTTCACAGGACAAAAGAGGCAGTCGCAGCCAATGATGGTATTTCCCCTACGGACAAGGAATCCTCTTAGTAAATGTCACACAGCAAATAGCAGGGGAAGTTACATCCGTACTTACATAATAATAAGCAGCAACCGGCCTCCAAACTTGAACCAACGATCTGTGGGCACACCTTCCAATAGTAACCAATGGCCACTGGAAACAGAAAAGCTTTAACAGGGAAAAGCAATTAGATATACTAGGCTAGAAACCCAGTGAATTTTTTGCAGCTTTCTTTTACAGGATATGCATTCTAGCTCCCAAGGCCTGTTTGTAATGGCCAATACTGCACAAAAAACACCTAGCAGAGGGTTATTCAGCCACAAGATATCTGCACAAATAAAATACTCCAAAGGTGTAGGAGTTAGTTTAAAATAGAGCAAATAGAGCAACTAGTTTCAAAATGTAATTTCTTTTTCAAGCTCTAAAAACCAAATGAACAATGCTCTCTTTTAAACCCACTTCCAGCCAGCTGATTTGATTAATCAATTAGTCTGCCACCTGTTTTGTAAAAGGTGAGGCTGTTAACATTAGTAGATTTATAAGCATTGTTTTCAGTGAAAATGTTTGCAGAATATACATTCATATTTAAAAATTCATATTTAAAAATTCATGTTTAGAACTAAACTTTTATGTTTAAAAATCATTCATGTTAAAAATATTGCATAGTATTCTGGAAACAATATTAACATATTAACATACAATTTGTTGCCGGCATCTTTCTACAAAATTTTTTTACTAATATTATTACCCTAATAAACAAATAAAAAATAAAAATAAGGCTGCTGAGAAATATATATACTAAAAAACAATTTGTTATCCTTAGAAAAAAAAAATATATATATATATATATATATATATTCACCAAACAGGGAATTGAACCCCTAACCTTGAATCTCAAAAGACATCAAATGCTTACACTTTAACCACTAAGCCATAGCTCATCTAAACATGGTAACTGCTATTTTGGATTGTATTTAAACCCTCTCATTTACAAATATATTCTATAAATGATAGTAAAGATTCGAACCCAAAGACCCATACTAGCTAAACCTGCAGGCTATACCATTCGGCCATCCTTCCCAATTCATAATTAGGTTCCGAATTTTTTATAAATAACTTCCATATTCCTATTAATTCATAAATATATGTATATGATGGGATTCAAACCAGTAACCTTCTGGTCCTGAAACAAGCAACTTAACCACTGGCCCATAATAGGCTCATGATAAAGACATAAGTCTATTGATATATATAAAGACATAATGGTCCAGACAAATCTAACAATAATATCATTTAAAAAATTACAAGGATTTATTATCATAACAAGAAAGACCTTAAATATTATATACTATACTACTTTTTGAAATAAGTATGTATATAAAGTGTAACTCATTATAAAAAAATTTACAAAAAACACCCCAAATCAAAATCTAGATTTAATCCCTGAGGGGCTAGAGTTTTCAGTTCAAATATCCACTTAGCTTCTAGTTTTAGAATTTCTTTCTGTATATTCCCTCCCCTCCAATTTGGTTTGACTTTATCAATCACTTTATATGAAAAATGTTTCAAATTCCCATTATTACATTTTTTGAAATGTTTAGGGACAGGTAAAACCTTATTTCTCTCTGACTCCATATTCTCAATAGAATTAATATGCTCTCTAATTCTATCTTTTATAGCTCTTGTCGACTCTCCTACATACTGAGCCCCGCACGAGCATTCTATGAGATAGATAACATTGGAGTCAGTATATCTATAGATATCTTTAATATTATTTTCCTTATTGGTAATATTTGACTTAAAAGTTTTACATTTCTTGGAGTTCTTACACGCCTTACAACTCAAACAGGGAAAAAACCCTGTAATTCTATTACCTTTTAGGTCCCTATCCCTATTTATACAGGACTTTACATTAAGATCCGTTGGGGCGAGCCATGTTTTTAAATTTCTACATTTTTTTATAAACAAACTTTGGAAAACTTGGTAGAACAGGCCCTAGAGTGTCATCTGATCTCGGAACATACCAATGCCTTTTTAAAAATTTTCAAGTTTTTTCTTATCGTCATTATATTGTGTGATGAAAGGGATATTCAAAATTTCAGTTATATTCGAATTATTTGTAGTTTCAAAATCATTTCTATTGTTATTCCTTTTTATTTTATCTTCCTTTTTTATTAGAAGGTCAGTTCTATCTATCATTAGAGCTTCTGATCTAGCTGATTCTATTAGCCCTGCATTATAACCTTTTTGCAAAAATTTGTTAGCTAAAATATCTGATTGATTCATATAATCTATACTATTTGTGCAATTTTTACGAATGCGCAAGAATTGGCTCTTTGGGATATTGGATTTCCACCTCTCCAAATGACAACTTTCAGCATGGATATATCCATTTGCGTCAACTGGTTTAAAATAGGTTTTTGTCATTATCTTACCATCCTCCACATATATATTTTTAAATCAAGAAAATTTATACAAGTATCACTAGTTTCATATGTGAATTTCAATTTTTTTATCATTTTGATTCATTCTAGAAAAAAAACAATCAAGGTCTTCCTTACTGCCTCGCCAGATAATTAAAATGTCATCAATATATCTTTTAAAAAAAATAGAGAACTCTTTTCCACTTTCACCTTCCACCCATGCGACCTCAGAAATTCCAGAACTATCTCTGTATGAGACTTGGCAATTTGAAAACGTGACGCTTCTATCAGAATGTCGTCTAGATACGGAGCCACCGCTATGCCTCGCGGTCTTAGAACCGCCAGAAGTGAGCCCAGAACCTTTGTAAAAATTCTCGGGGCCGTAGCTAACCCGAAGGGAAGAGCTACAAACTGGTAATGCCTGTCTAGAAAGGCAAATCTTAGGTACCGATAATGATCTTTGTGAATCGGTATGTGAAGGTAGGCATCCTTTAAGTCCACTGTGGTCATGTACTGACCCTCTTGAATCATGGGTAGGATGGTTTGAATAGTTTCCATTTTGAATGATGGAACTCTTAGGAATTTGTTTAAGATCTTTAAGTCCAAGATTGGTCTGAAGGTTCCCTCTTTCTTGGGAACTACAAACAGATTTGAGTAAAATCCTTGCCCTTGTTCCGTCCGCGGAACTGGGTGTACACAGCGTAGAAATGCCTCTTTTATTTGGTTTGCTGATAACCTTGAAAGATGAAATCTCCCTTGTGGAGGAGAAGCTTTGAAGTCCAGAAGATATCCCTGAGATATGATCTCCAACGCCCAGGGATCCTGGACATCTCTTGCCCACGCCTGGGCGAAGAGAAAAAGTCTGCCCCTTACTAGATCCGTTTCCGGATAGGGGGCCATTCCTTCATGCTGTCTTAGGGGCAGTAGTAGGTTTTCTGGCCTGCTTGCCCTTGTTCCAGGACTGGTTAGTTTTCCAGGCCTGTCTGTAACGAGCAACAGTTCCTTCCTGTTTTGGAGCAGAGGAAGTTGATGCTGCTCCTGCCTTGAAGTTTCGAAAGGCACGAAAATTAGACTGTTTGGCCTTTGATTTGGCCCTGTCCTGAGGAAGAGAATGACCCTTAACTCCAGTAATGTCAGCGATAATTTCTTTCAAGCCGGGCCCGAATAAGGTTTGCCCCTTGAAAGGAATATTAAGCAATTTAGATTTAGAAGTCACGTCAGCTGACCAGGATTTAAGCCATAGCGCTCTGCGCGCCTGGATGGCGAATCCGGAGTTCTTAGCCGTTAGTTTAGTTAAATGTACAATGGCATCAGAAACAAATGCATTAGCTAGCATAAGTGCTTTAAGCTTGTCCATAATTTCATCCAATGGAGCTGTGTGAATGGCCTCTTCTAGAGACTCAAACCAGAAAGCCGCAGCAGCAGTGACAGGCGCAATGCATGCAAGGGGCTGTAAGATAAAACCTTGTTGAACAAACATTTTCTTAAGGTAACCTTCTAATTTTTTATCCATTGGATCCGAAAAAGCACAACTATCCTCCACCGGGATAGTGGTACGCTTAGCTAAAGTAGAAACTGCTCCCTCCACCTTAGGGACCGTCTGCCATAAGTCCCGTGTAGTGGCGTCTATTGGAAACATTTTCCTAAATATAGGAGGTGGGGAAAAGGGCACACCGGGTCTATCCCACTCCTTGCTAATAATTTCTGTAAGCCTTTTAGGTATAGGAAAAATGTCAGTACACACCGGCACCGCATAGTATCTATCCAGCCTACATAATTTCTCTGGAATTGCAACTGTGTTACAGTCATTCAGAGCCGCTAAAACCTCCCCTAGCAATACACGGAGGTTCTCAAGCTTAAATTTAAAATTAGAGATCTCTGAATCCGGTTTCCCTGGATCAGATCCGTCACCCACAGAATGAAGCTCTCCGTCCTCATGTTCTGCAAACTGTGACGCAGTATCGGACATGGCTCTCACAGCACCAGCGTCCTTATCCCAGAGCAATCGCGCTTGCCTCATAATTCTGGCAATTTAGATAATACTTCTGTCAGGGTATTATTCATAATAGTAGCCATGTCTTGTAAAGTGATTTGTATGGGCGTCTCTGATGTACTTGGCGCCACAATATCACGCGCCTCCTGAGCGGGAGGCGAAGGTACTGACACGTGAGGAGAGTTAGTCGGCATAACTTCCCCCTCGTTGTCTGGTGATAATTCCTTTACAGATAAAGACTGACCTTTATCATTTAAAGTGAAATCAATACATTTAGTACACATATTTCTATGGGGCTCCACACTGGCCTTCAAACATAGTGAACAAACAGATTCATCTGTGTCAGACATGTTTAAACAGACTAGCAATGAGACTAGCAAGCTTGGAACACTTTAAAATAAATTTACAAGCAATATAGAAAACGCTACTGCGCCTTTAAGAAGCACAAAAAACTGTCACAGTTGAAATAACAATGAACCAAATCAGTTATAGCAACCAAATTTTCACAGTAAATGTATTAAGTTAGCAGAGCATTGCACCCACTTGCAAATGGATGATTAACCCCTTAATACCCCAAACGGATAATCAATAGAGAAAAAAACGTTTTTTAACACAGTCAACACACTGTCACAGGTCTGCTGTGACTGATTACCTCCCTCAAAAATGACTTTTGAAGTCCCTTGAGCTCTCTAGAGACGTCCTGGGTCATGCAGGAAGAAGCAGGAAGACTGAGACTGAATTTTTACTGCGCAAAAAAGCGCTAAAAACATAATTTATGCTTACCTGATAAATTTATTTCTCTTGTAGTGTGTTCAGTCCACGGGTCATCCATTACTTATGGGATATATTCTCCTTCCCAACAGGAAGTTGCAAGAGGATCACCCAAGCAGAGCTGCTATATAGCTCCTCCCCTCACATGTCATATCCAGTCATTCGACCGAAACAAGACGAGAAAGGAAAAACTATAGGGTGCAGTGGTGACTGGAGTTTCAATTAAAATTTAGAACTGCCTCAAAAAAAGACAGGGCGGGCCGTGGACTGAACACACTACAAGAGAAATAAATTTATCAGGTAAGCATAAATTATGTTTTCTCTTGTTAAGTGTGTTCAGTCCACGGGTCATCCATTACTTATGGGATACCCATACCAAAGCTAAAGTACACGGATGCTGGGAGGGACAAGGCAGGAACATTAAACAGAAGGAACCACTGCCTGTAGAACCTTTCTCCCAAAAACAGCCTCCGAAGAAGCAAAAGTGTCAAATTTGTAAAATTTTGAAAAGGTATGAAGTGAAGACCAAGTTGCAGCCTTGCAAATCTGTTCAACAGAGGCCTCATTCTTAAAGGCCCAGGTGGAAGCCACAGCTCTAGTGGAATGAGCTGTAATTCTTTCAGGAGGCTGCTGTCCAGCAGTCTCATAAGCTAAACGTATTATGCTACGAAGCCAAAAAGAGAGAGAGGTGGCCGAAGCCTTTTGACCTCTCCTCTGACCAGAATAAACGACAAACAGAGAAGAAGTTTGTCGAAAATCTTTAGCTGCCTGTAAGTAGAACTTCAGGGCACGGACTACGTCCAGATTATGCAAAAGACGTTCCTTCTTTGAAGAAGGATTAGGACATAATGATGGAACAACAATCTCTTGATTGATATTCCTTTTAGAAACAACCTTAGGTAAAAACCCAGGTTTAGTACGCAGAACTACCTTGTCTGAATGAAAAATCAGATAAGGAGAATCGCAATGTAAGGCAGATAACTCCGAGACTCTTCGAGCCGAGGAAATAGCCATCAAAAACAGAACTTTCCAAGATAAAAGCTTAATATCAATGGAATGAAGGGGTTCAAACAGAACACCCTGAAGAACTTTAAGAACCAAGTTTAAGCTCCACGGAGGAGCAACAGTTTTAAACACAGGCTTAATCCTAGCCAAAGCCTGACAAAAAGCCTGGACGTCTGGATTCTCTGCCAGACGTTTGTGTAAAAGAATAGACAGAGCAGAAATCTGTCCCTTTAACGAACTAGCGGATAAACCCTTTTCTAAACCTTCTTGTAGAAAAGCCAATATCCTAGGAATCCTAACCTTACTCCATGAGTAACTCTTGGATTCACACCAATATAAATATTTACGCCATATCTTATGGTAAATTCTTCTGGTAACAGGTTTCCGAGCCTGTATTAATGTATCAATAACCGACTCCGAAAACCCACGCTTTGATAGAATCAACCGATCAATCTCCATGCAGTCAGCCTCAGAGAAATTAGGCTTGGATGGTTGAAAGGACCCTGAATTAGAAGGTCCTGCCTCAGAGGCAGAGACCATGGTGGACAGGACGACATGTCCACTAGGTCTGCATACCAGGTCCTGCGTGGCCACGCAGGCGCTATCAGAATCACCGATGCTCTCTCCTGTTTGATCCTGGCAATCAGACGAGGTAGCAACGGAAATGGTGGAAACACATAAGCCATGTTGAAAACCCAAGGGGCTGCTAGTGCATCTACCAGCACCGCTCCCGGGTCCCTGGACCTGGATCCGTAACAAGGAAGCTTGGCATTCTGGCGAGATGCCATGAGATCCAGCTCCGGTTCGCCCCAACGAAGAATCAATTGAGCAAACACCTCCGGGTGAAGTTCCCACTCCCCCGGATGAAAGGTCTGGCGACTTAGAAAGTCCGCCTCCCAGTTCTCCACGCCTGGGATGTAGATCGCTGACAGGTGACAAGAGCGAGACTCTGCCCAGCGAATTATCTTCGAGACTTCGAACATCGCTAGGGAACTCCTGGTTCCCCCTTGATGATTGATGTAAGCCACAGTCGTGATGTTGTCCGACTGAAATCTGATGAACTTCAGTGTTGCTAACTGAGGCCAAGCTAGAAGAGCATTGAATATTGCTCTTAACTCCAGAATGTTTATTGGGAGGAGTTTCTCCTCCTGAGTCCACGATCCCTGAGCCTTCAGGGAGTTCCAGACTGCACCCCAGCCTAGTAGGCTGGCATCTGTTGTTACAATCGTCCAATCTGGCCTGCGAAGTCATTCCTTTGGACAGATGAACCCGCGACAACCACCAGAGAAGAGAATCTCTGGTCTCCTGGTCCAGATTTATTAAAGGGGACAGATCTGAGTAATCCCCATTCCACTGACTTAGCATGCATAGTTGCAGCGGTCTGAGATGCAGGCGCGCAAATGGCACTATGTCCATTGCCGCGACCATTAAGCCGATTACTTCCATGCACTGAGCTACTGATGGGCTTGGAATGGAATGAAGGACACGGCAAGCATTCAGGATCTTTGATAACCTGGACTTCGTCAGGTAAATCTTCATCTCTACAGAATCTATAAGAGTCCCTAGAAAGGGAACCCTTGTGAGTGGGAACAGAGAACTCTTTTCCATGTTCACTTTCCACCCATGCGACCTCAGAAATGCTAAAACTATCTTTGTATGAGACTTTGCATTTTGAAAACTTGACGCTTGTATCAGAATGTCGTCTAGGTACGGAGCCACCGCTATGCCTCGCGGTCTTAGTACCGCCAGAAGCGAGCCCAGAACCTTTGTAAAAATTCTCGGGGCCGTAGCCAACCCGAAGGGAAGAGCTACAAACTGGTAATGCCTGTCTAGAAAGGCAAACCTTAGGTACCGATAATGATCTTTGTGAATCGGTATGTGAAGGTAGGCATCCTTTAGGTCCACTGTGGTCATATACTGACCCTCTTGGATCATGGGTAGGATGGTTCGAATAGTTTCCATTTTGAACGATGGAACCCTTAGGAATTTGTTTAAGATCTTCAGGTCCAAGATTGGCCTGAAGGTACCCTCTTTTTTGGGAACCACAAACAGATTTGAGTAAAAACCCTGCCCTTGTTCCGTCCGCGGAACCGGGTGGATCACTCCCATTACTAAGAGGTCTTGTACACATCGTAGAAATGCCTCTTTCTTTATTAGGTTTGTTGATAACCTTGACAGATGAAATCTCCCTTGTGGAGGAGAGGTTTTGAAGTCCAGAAGGTATCCCTGAGATATGATCTCCAACGCCCAGGGATCCTGGACATCTCTTGCCCAGGCCTGGGCGAAGAGAGAAAGTCTGCCCCCCACTAGATCCGTTTCCGGATAGGGGGCCCTTTCTTCATGCTGTCTTAGGGGCAGAAGTAGGTTTTCTGGCCTGCTTGCCCTTGTTCCAGGACTGGTTGCTTTTCCAACCCTGTCTGCAACGAGTAGCAGTCCCTTCCTGTTTTGGAGCGGAGGAAGTTGATGCTGCTCCTGCCTTGAAATTACGAAAGGCACGAAAATTAGACTGTTTGGCCTTTGATTTGGCCCTGTCCTGAGGAAGGGTGTGACCCTTACCTCCAGTAATGTCAGCAATAATTTCTTTCAAGCCGGGCCCGAATAAGGTTTGCCCTTTGAAAGGAATATTAAGCAATTTAGATTTAGAAGTTACATCTGCTGACCAGGATTTAAGCCATAGCGCTCTGCGCGCCTGGATGGCGAATCCGGAGTTCTTAGCCGTTAGTTTGGTTAAATGCACAACGGCATCCGAAACAAATGCATTAGCTAGCTTAAGGGCTTTAAGCTTGTTCATAATCTCATCCAATGGTGCTGTGCGAATAGCCTCTTTCAGAGACTCAAACCAGAATGCCGCCGCAGCAGTTATGGGCGCAATGCATGCAAGGGGCTGTAATATAAAACCTTGTTGAACAAACATTTTCTTAAGGTAACCTTCTAATTTTTTATCCATTGGATCTGAGAAAGCACAACTATCCTCCACCGGGATAGTGGTACGCTTGGCTAAAGTAGAAACTGCTCCCTCCACCTTAGGGACCGTCTGCCATAAGTCTCGTGTGGTGGCGTCTATTGGGAACATTTTTCTAAATATCGGAGGAGGGGAAAAGGGCACACCGGGTCTATCCCACTCCTTGCTAATAATCTCTGTAAGCCTTTTAGGTATAGGAAAAACGTCAGTACACACCGGTACCGCATAGTATTTATCCAGCCTACATAATTTCTCTGGGATTGCAATCGTGACGCAATCATTCAGAGCCGCTAACACCTCCCCTAGCAATACACGGAGGTTCTCAAGCTTAAATTTAAAATTTGAAATTTCTGAATCCGGTCTCCCCGGATCAGATCCGTCACCCACAGAATGAAGCTCTCCGTCCTCATGTTCTGCAAATTGTGACGCAGTATCGGACATGGCTCTCGTGTCATCGGCGCGCTCTGTCCTAAACCCAGAGCTATCGCGCTTGCCTCTTAACTCAGGCAAATTAGATAATACTTCTTTCATAACATTAGCCATATCATGCAAAGTGATTTGTAAGGGCCTTGATGTACTTGGCGCCACAATCTCACGCACCTCCTGAGCGGGAGGCGAAGGTACTGACACGTGAGGAGAGTTAGTCGGCATAACTTCCCCCTCGTTGTCTGGTGATAATTTCTTTACCGGTAAAGACTGACTTTTATTTAAAGTAACATCAATACAATTGGTACACATATTTCTATTGGGCTCCACATTGGCTTTTAAAAATAATGAACAAGTAGATTCATCTGTATCAGACATGTTTAAACAGACTAGCAATGAAGGCTAGCAAGCTTGGAAAAAAATCTTTCAATAAATTTACAAGCAATAGAAAAAACGCAGCAGCGCTTTAAAAACACACAAAAAAACTGTCACAGTTGAAATAACAATGAACTAATTTAGTTATAGCCAACAATTTTAACAGTAAATGTATGAATTTAGCAGAGGATTGCACCCACTAGCAAACTGATGATTAACCCCTCAATACCCAAAACCGGATAATCAATTTAAGATTGAACGTTTTTCTCACAGTCAAACACACTGTCACAGGTCTGCTGTGACTGATTACCTCCCTCAAAAATGAATTTTGAAGACCCCTGAGCTCTCTGGAGACGTCCCGGATCAAGGAGGAAGAAGCAGGAAGACTGTGCTAGAATTTTAACTGCGCAACAAGGCGCTAAAAAAGGCCCCTCCCACTCATATTACAACAGTGGGAGACCTGTTACAACGGTTTCTATGTAGAAATATACGATAGCCATATGGAAAAAAATCATGCCCAAAAAGATTTATCACCAAAGTACCTCACAAAACGAATAACATGCCAGTAAACGTTTTAAAAAACAACTTTCCAGTGTTATGCAAAGTTATCACTAAGCCTGCTACCAGTCGCTTCTACTGCAGTTAAGGCTCATACATTTGTTTCAGTATTAACAGTATTTTCTCAGTCAAATTCTAGTCCCTAGAAAATAACTCAACTGCGCATACATTTATCAGCCTGATACCAGTCGCTACTATGGGTAACAGCAGTGTTTTCTTAGTCAATTCCATTCCTAGAAAATATTACTGCACATACCTCATTTGCGGGGGACCCCGCATGCTATACTCTTTTCTGAAGTTACCCCACTCCTCAGAATGTGTGAGAACAGCTAGTGGATCTTAGTTACGTCTGCTAAGATCATAGAAACACACAGGCAGATTCTTCTTCTAAATACTGCCTGAGAGAAAAAAACAGCACACTCCGGTGCCATTTTAAAATAATAAACTTTTGATTGAAGAATAATTAGGTAAAAAACTCCTATCTCCTCTCGCGACCTCCTTCTTTGTTGAGACTTGCAAGAGAATGACTGGATATGACATGTGAGGGGAGGAGCTATATAGCAGCTCTGCTTGGGTGATCCTCTTGCAACTTCCTGTTGGGAAGGAGAATATATCCCATAAGTAATGGATGACCCGTGGACTGAACACACTTAACAAGAGAAATAGGCCCCTCCCACTCATTATTACAACAGTGGGAGCCTCAGTTAACTGTTTCTATGCAGAAATATAAGTCAGCCATGTGGAAAAATTCATGCCCCAAGAAGTTTTATCACCAATGTACCTCACAAAAACGATTAAACATGCCAGCAAACGTTTTAAACATCCTTTTTTAAAGAGTATGTATCTCTATTGATAAGCCTGATACCAGTCCTTCTACTGCATTTTAAGGCTTATTACATTACTTCAGTATTAGTAGGATATTCTTAGTCAAATTCCATTCCTTAGAAAATTACTTTACTGCATATACATTAATCAGCCTGATACCAGTCGCTTTCACTGCATTTAAGGCTGTACTTACATTACATCGGTATCAGCAGTATTTTCTTAGTCAATTCCATTCCTTAGAAAAATATTTTACTGCACATACCTTATTTGCAGGAGACCCCGCACGCTATTCCCTTTCTGAAGTTACCCCACTCCTCAGAATGTGCGAGAACAGCCAGTGGATCTTAGTTACTTCTGCTAAGATCATAGAAAACGCAGGCAGATTCTTCTTCCAAATACTGCCTGAGAAAAAAACAGCACACTCTGGTGCCATTTAAAAATAACTAACTTTTGATTGAAGAAATAATTAAGTATAAAACACCACACTCCTCTCACGACCTCCATCTATATTGAGGGTTGCAAGAGAATGACTGGATATGACATGTGAGGGGAGGAGCTATATAGCAGCTCTGCTTTGGGTGATCCTCTTGCAACTTCCTGTTGGGAAGGGAATATATCCCATAAGTAATGGATGACCCGTGGACTGAATACACTTAACAAGAGAAATAAATGACTGAACTTTTTTTTATTTTTTATTTTTTTTATTTTATTTTGCATAATGAAAACCATGTAGAAACGAATCAATGAAACAATAGATGTACGATTTTAAAATAACCTCGAGATGGAAGTTATATTTTGAATTGAGACGCATAGCACTTATAATTACGTAAACACTTGTGAGAGCGCCATTACAGAGGTTAATACTTTCTGACCAAGTGAGCTAAGAGAAATAAGGTAGGATGAGGATCGATCTGCTAATGGGGACCGGAACTGAATGTAAATATTCATTTTGTTATCTACCAGTTATTAAATGTTGAATTGCTGGAACATTTCCAATGTATTTCTCAATATGCTATAAATTGTTTATAGACAAATGTATAATGGGATATTACTGTTTATGATGTTTACCTGTGGGATCATAGGAGTACAGGGGATATTATTGTATTAACATAGATGTGACACAATGTTATTTACAAACACCTGACAGTCATGTGATCAATTAAGAGAAACCAGGGTGTGTTTGCTAAATAGCCATTTTTATTGGTTAGTACAGGGTATATTAAGTAGCAAGATTTGTATAGTTTTATTCAGCCTGAGGAAACAGTACATGATACTGAGAAACGCGTTGCTGTGTTTTTAATGTGTTTAAATAAACACTTTTATTGATACAAACTTGCTACATTGCTTTTTATTTGGATATCCCTGTTTGGACTAACTCTCCAAGTGCTGGAGGAGTTTTAGTGCCTATCCTGACATCCATACACCTTAACGTTGCTGGTGACTACTACCCTGGCTGCTGAGAGCTTTAGCCTGAGAGGAGAGTTTACCGGACAACTCTGAGGTTCCGGTCTGCCCAGTCAGCACTACATCTTGGTGCTTTATAACACGTGAGTGCATTTGAGTTACAACTTTGAATTTGGTATACCAAACGGAATTATGCTATGTGGCGCCTTCTCTGTTTCTTTATAGATTAATTCGTTGTGGACGGCCTTATACATCAAGAAGAGCTGCCTTACTTCCTCATAATTATTGGGGACTCTGATAGATCTTTTTGGACTTTTGAATTTGTCTATTGGGACACTATCATTTATACAGGTTCTTTTATCTGTAAACCTTCTACATTTTATATGCTTGTATGCCCATACAAATGTGATATTACTTTCTGATAATAATATATTAAGAACTGAGTGTATCATCATCCTTGTATATCTAGTTACTTAGCATATTTAGATAGCGCCCCTATTTTATATATATATTGAATCGCACATACCTTATAATTGGGTGTGTGTATATATATATATATATATATATATATATATATATATATATATAATTTAAATGACTGAACATACCTCATTGCAGTCAAGCCTGCAAACTGTTCCCCCCAACTGAAGTTTTCTGGTACTCCTCAGTCCTGTGTGGGAACAGCAGTGGATTTTAGTTACAACATGCTAAAATCATTTTCCTCTCAGCAGAATTCTTCATCACTTTTCTGCTAGAGAGTAAATAGTACAAACCGGTACCATTTAAAAATAACAAACTCTTGATTGAAGATATAAAACTACAATTCTAACACCACATTCACTTTACCCTCCTGTAGAGAGACCCTAGTGCTTAGACCCGGCAAAGAGAATGACTGGGGTGTGGAGCTAGAGGGGGAGTTATATGGACAGCTCTGCTGTGTGCTCTCTTTGCCACTTCCTGTAGGGAATGAAAATATTCCACAAGTAAAGGATGAATCCGTGGACTGGATACACCTTGCAAGAGAAAGACAGTTTGCGAGTTTTGGTGTGCCGAACATGCATTCTTCACTCTGATAAACAGACAAATACCAGCTATTCCGATAATGCTTAAACAAAAAAGTGTAATTTTCTAACCCTAAAACCCACTGGAAAAAAAAAAAGCTTAAACGATTTTGATTGAGCCCATAGTAATATGCAAGCAATAGTGCACTAATTAAATGCTCTAACAGTTAGAGCATTCTAACACAATACAACATTTTATTTTAAGCCCCCTTAAATTGTTAACATTTGGTACTGGTAGAAGGTGGCTAAATCCCTGTCATGTGTGTTACTAAAGGGAAAGGGAGAACCAATGTGTAAGTGCAAGTCTGTATAACTAGAATGGAGCCAATAACTGAGAAATATAAATAAGGCAAATATATAATAGAAACATAGTATGATGGAGATCATTAAACAACACTGTTCAGTTTTATTTTGCTATATAAAAATTTGATAATTAGACTGATGACATGGAGCTGTATAGGGGTAGTGACTGCTAAAAGAAGTTGTAAAAAGTACTGCAAAAATCAATCGCCTAGATTACGAGTGTTGTCAGTAATGCTGTGTTGTGCTAACAAGCAGTTTTCCCTCACCGCTCACCTATAGACAACGCTGGTATTATGGGTTTTTACAAACCCGGCGTTAGCCGCAAGAAAGTGAGCGTAGAGCAAAATTTAGCTCCACATCTAACCTCAATACCAGCGCTGCTTAAAGGGACATGACACCCACATTTTTTTCTTTTATGATTTAGAAAGAGAATGCAATTTTAAACATCTTTCTAATTTACTTATATTATCTAATTTGTTTTATTCTCTTGATATTCTTTGCTGAAAAGCATATCTAGATATGCTCAGTAGCTGCTGATTGGTTGCTGCACATAGAAGCCTCATGTGATTGGCTCACCATGTGCATTGCTTTTTCTTCCACTAAGGATATCTAAAAAATGAAGCAAAATAAATAATGGAAGTAAATTGTAATGTTGTTTAAATTTCTATTCTCTATCTGAATCATGAAAACATAATTTATGCTTACCTGATAAATTCCTTTCTCCTGTAGTGTGATCAGTCCACGGGTCATCATTACTTCTGGGATATTGCTCCTCCCCAACAGGAAGTGCAAGAGGATTCACCCAGCAGAGCTGCCATATAGCTCCTCCCCTCTACGTCACCTCCAGTCATTCGACCAAGGACCAACGAGAAAGGAGAAGCCAAAGGGTGTAGTGGTGACTGGAGTATAATTTAAAAAATATTTACCTGCCGTAAAAAACAGGGCGGGCCGTGGACTGATCACACTACAGGAGAAAGGAATTTATCAGGTAAGCATAAATTATGTTTTCTCCTGTTAAGTGTGATCAGTCCACGGGTCATCATTACTTCTGGGATACCAATACCAAAGCAAAAGTACACGGATGACGGGAGGGACAGGCAGGCTCTTTATACAGAAGGAACCACTGCCTGAAGAACCTTTCTCCCAAAAATAGCCTCCGAAGAAGCAAAAGTGTCAAATTTGTAAAATTTGGAAAAAGTATGAAGCGAAGACCAAGTTGCAGCCTTGCAAATCTGTTCAACAGAGGCCTCATTCTTAAAGGCCCAGGTGGAAGCCACAGCTCTAGTGGAATGAGCTGTAATTCTTTCAGGAGGCTGCTGTCCAGCAGTCTCATAAGCTAAACGTATTATGCTACGAAGCCAAAAAGAGAGAGAGGTAGCAGAAGCTTTTTGACCTCTCCTCTGACCAGAGTAAACGACAAACAGGGAAGACGTTTGTCGAAAATCTTTAGTTGCCTGTATATAAAATTTTAGGGCACGAACTACATCCAGATTGTGCAGAAGTCGTTCCTTCTTTGAAGAAGGATTTGGACACAAGGATGGAACAACAATCTCTTGATTGATATTCCTGTTAGTGACTACCTTAGGTAAGAACCCAGGTTTAGTACGCAGAACTACCTTATCCGAGTGAAAAATCAAATAAGGAGAATCACAATGTAAGGCTGATAACTCAGAGACTCTTCGAGCCGAGGAAATAGCCATTAAAAATAGAACTTTCCAAGATAACAACTTTATATCAATGGAATGAAGGGGTTCAAACGGAACGCCCTGTAAAACGTTAAGAACAAGGTTTAAACTCCATGGCGGAGCAACAGTTTTAAACACAGGCTTAATCCTGGCCAAAGCCTGACAAAAAGCCTGAACGTCTGGAACTTCTGACAGACGTTTGTGCAACAGAATGGACAGAGCTGAGATCTGTCCCTTTAAGGAACTAGCGGATAAACCCTTTTCTAAACCTTCTTGTAGAAAAGACAATATCCTAGGAATCCTAACCTTACTCCAAGAGTAACCTTTGGATTCGCACCAATATAGGTATTTACGCCATATTTTATGGTAAATCTTTCTGGTAACAGGCTTCCTAGCCTGTATTAAGGTATCAATAACTGACTCAGAAAAACCACGTTTTGATAAAATCAAGCGTTCAATTTCCAAGCAGTCAGCTTCAGAGAAGTTAGATTTTGATGTTTGAAAGGACCCTGTATCAGAAGGTCCTGTTTCAGAGGTAGAGACCAAGGTGGACAGGATGACATGTCCACCAGATCTGCATACCAAGTCCTGCGTGGCCATGCAGGCGCTATTAGAATCACTGATGCTCTCTCCTGTTTGATTCTGGCAATCAATCGAGGAAGCATCAGGAAGGGTGGAAACACATAAGCCATCCTGAAGGTCCAAGGTGCTGTTAAGGCATCTATCAGGACCGCTCCCGGATCCCTGGATCTGGACCCGTAACGAGGAAGCTTGGCGTTCTGTCGAGACGCCATGAGATCTATCTCTGGTTTGCCCCAATGACGAAGTATTTGGGCAAAGACCTCCGGATGAAGTTCCCACTCCCCCGGATGAAAAGTCTGACGACTTAAAAAATCCGCCTCCCAGTTCTCCACTCCCGGGATGTGGATTGCTGACAGGTGGCAAGAGTGAGACTCTGCCCAGCGAATTATCTTTGATACTTCCATCATTGCTAGGGAGCTTCTTGTCCCTCCCTGATGGTTGATGTAGGCTACAGTCGTGATGTTGTCCGACTGAAACCTGATGAACCCCCGAGTTGTCAACTGGGGCCAAGCCAGAAGGGCATTGAGAACTGCTCTCAATTCCAGAATGTTTATTGGTAGGAGACTCTCCTCCTGATTCCATTGTCCCTGAGCCTTCAGAGAATTCCAGACGGCGCCCCAAACTAGTAGGCTGGCGTCTGTTGTTACAATTGTCCAGTCTGGCCTGCTGAATGGCATCCCCCTGGACAGATGTGGCCGAGAAAGCCACCATAGAAGAGAATTTCTGGTCTCTTGATCCAGATTCAGAGAAGGGGACAAGTCTGAGTAATCCCCATTCCACTGACTTAGCATGCACAATTGCAGCGGTCTGAGGTGTAGGCGTGCAAAGGGTACTATGTCCATTGCCGCTACCATTAAGCCGATTACCTCCATGCATTGAGCCACTGACGGGTGTTGAATGGAATGAAGGACACGGCATGCACTTTGAAGTTTTGTTAACCTGTCTTCTGTCAGGTAAATTTTCATTTCTACAGAATCTATAAGAGTCCCCAGGAAGGGAACTCTTGTGAGTGGAAAGAGAGAACTCTTCTTTTCGTTCACCTTCCATCCATGCGACCTTAGAAATGCCAGTACTAACTCTGTATGAGACTTGGCAGTTTGAAAGCTTGAAGCTTGTATCAGAATGTCGTCTAGGTACGGAGCTACCGAAATTCCTCGCGGTCTTAGTACCGCCAGAAGAGCACCCAGAACCTTTGTGAAGATTCTTGGAGCCGTAGCCAATCCGAATGGAAGAGCTACAAACTGGTAATGCCTGTCTAGAAAGGCAAACCTTAGATACCGGTAATGATCTTTGTGGATCGGTATGTGAAGGTAAGCATCTTTTAAATCCACTGTGGTCATGTACTGACCCTTTTGGATCATGGGTAAAATTGTCCGAATAGTCTCCATTTTGAACGATGGAACTCTTAGGAATTTGTTTAGGATCTTTAAATCCAGGATTGGCCTGAAAGTTCCCTCTTTTTTGGGAACCACAAACAGATTTGAGTAAAACCCTTGTCCCTGTTCCGACCGTGGAACTGGATGGATTACTCCCATTAATAAAAGCTCTTGTACGCAGCGTAGAAACGCCTCTTTCTTTATTTGGTTTGTTGACAACCTTGACAGATGAAATCTCTCTCTTGGGGGAGAGTATTTGAAGTCCAGAAGGTATCCCTGAGATATTATCTCTAGCGCCCAGGGATCCTGGACATCTCTTGCCCAAGCCTGGGCGAAGAGAGAAAGTCTGCCCCCCACTAGATCCGTTCCCGGATCGGGGGCCCTCAATTCATGCTGTTTTAGGGGCACCAGCAGGTTTCCTGGCCTGCTTGCCCTTGTTCCAGGACTGGTTAGGTCTCCAGCCTTGTCTGTAGCGAGCAACAGATCCTTCTTGTTTTGGAGCAGAGGAAGTTGATGCTGCTCCTGCTTTGAAATTCCGAAAGGAACGAAAATTAGATTGTCTAGCCTTAGGTTTGGCTCTGTCTTGAGGCAGGGCATGGCCTTTACCTCCTGTAATGTCAGCGATAATTTCTTTCAATCCGGGCCCGAATAAGGTCTGCCCTTTGAAAGGTATATTAAGTAATTTAGACTTAGAAGTAACGTCAGCTGACCAGGATTTTAGCCACAGTGCTCTGCGCGCCTGAATGGCGAATCCGGAATTCTTAGCCGTAAGCTTAGTTAAATGTACTACGGCATCTGAAATAAATGAGTTAGCTAACTTAAAGGGACACTGTACCCAAAATGTTTCTTTCATGATTCAGATAGAGCATGCAATTTTAAGCATCTTTCTAATTTACTCCTATTGTCAAATTTTCTTTATTCTCTTGGTATCTATATTTGAAAAGCAAGAATTTAAGTTTAGATGCTGGCCCATTTTTGGTGAACAACCTGGGTTGTCCTTGCTGATTGGACAGCACCAATAAACAAGTGCTGTCCATGGTCTGAACCACAAATTGGCTAGCTCCTTAGCTTAGATGTCTTCTTTTTCAAATAAAGACAGCAAGAGAACAAAGAAAAATTGATAATATGAGTAAATTAGAAAGTTGCTTAAAATTGCTTGCTCTATATGAATCACAAAAGAAAAAAATTGGGTTCAGTGTCCCTTTAAGAGCTTTAAGCTTGTGTGTAATCTCATCTAATGGAGCTGATTCAAGTGTCTCTTCCAGAGACTCAAACCAAAATGCTGCTGCAGCCGTGACAGGCGCAATGCATGCAAGGGGTTGCAATATAAAACCTTGTTGAACAAACATTTTCTTAAGGTAACCCTCTAACTTTTTATCCATTGGATCTGAAAAGGCACAACTATCCTCCACCGGGATAGTGGTACGCTTAGCTAAAGTAGAAACTGCTCCCTCCACCTTAGGGACCGTTTGCCATAAGTCCCGTGTGGTGGTGTCTATTGGAAACATCTTTCTAAATATCGGAGGGGGTGAGAACGGCACACCGGGTCTATCCCACTCCTTAGTAACAATTTCAGTAAGTCTCTTAGGTATAGGAAAAACGTCAGTACTCGACGGTACCGCAAAATATTTATCCAACCTACACATTTTCTCTGGTATTGCAACTGTGTTACAATCATTCAGAGCCGCTAACACCTCCCCTAGTAATACACGGAGGTTTTCCAGCTTAAATTTAAAATTTGAAATATCTGAATCCAATCTGTTTGGATCAGAACCGTCAGCCGCAGAATGAAGCTCTCCGTCCTCATGTTCTGCAAGTTGTGACGCAGTATCTGACATGGCCCTAACATTATCAGCGCACTCTGTTCTCATCCCAGAGTGATCACGCTTACCTCTTAGTTCTGGTAATTTAGCCAAAACTTCAGTCATAACAGTAGCCATATCCTGTAATGTGATTTGTAATGGCCGCCCAGATGTACTCGGCGCCACAATATCACGCACCTCCCGAGCGGGAGATGCAGGTACTGACACGTGAGGCGAGTTAGTCGGCATAACTCTCCCCTCGTTGTTTGGTGAAATGTGTTCAATTTGTACAGATTGACTCTTATTTAAAGTAGCATCAATGCAGTTAGTACATAAATTTCTATTGGGCTCCACTTTGGCATTAGCACATATAGCACAGATGTCTTCCTCTGAATCAGACATGTTTAACACACTAGCAAATAAACTAGCAACTTGGAAATACTTTTCAAGTAATTTATTATAATAAGAAAAACGTACTGTGCCTATAAGAAGCACAGAAAGAGTTATGACAGTTGAAAGTTAATAAACTGAAAGGTTATAGCATCAAATCTTTGTAAAAAACACAATTTTAGCAAAGGCTTGTTCCCATTAGCAAAGGATAACTAACCCTGATAGCAGAAAAAAAAGTTACAGAAATAAACGTTTTTTATCACAGTCAACTACAATCTCACAGCTCTGCTGTGAGTGATTACCTCCCTCAAAACAAGTTTTGAAGACCCCTGAGTTCTGTAGAGATGAACCGGATCATGCAGGAAGTACAGTGAGCTTCTGACTGAATTTTTTGATGCGTAGCAAAAGCGCCAAAAACGGTCCCTCCCCCTCACACACAACAGTGAGAGAGATCAGTAAACTGTCATAAATTAAATAAAACAACTGCCAAGTGGAAAAAAATAGTGCCCAAAATATTTTATTCACCCAGTACCTCAGAAATGAAACGATTTTACATGCCAGCAAAAAACGTTTAACATAAATTAAGTGTTATTAAAAAGCCTGTTACTAGTCCCTGCAAATTAGGCTAAAGTCTTATGCACACAGTATAATTCCAGTGAAGTGCCATTCCCCAGACTACTGAAGTGTAAAATATACATACATGACAGCCTGATACCAGTTGCTGCTACTGCATTTAAGGCTGAGTTTACATTATATCGGTATGGCAGAATTTTCTCATCAATTCCATTGTCAGAAAATAATAAGCTGCTACATACCTCTTTGCATATTAATCTGCCCGCTGTCCCCTGATCTGAAGTTAACCTCTCCTCAGATGGCCGAGAAACAGCAATATGATCTTAACTACGCCGGCTAAAATCATAGTAAAATTCAGGTAGATTCTTCTTCAAATTCTACCAGAGAAGGAATAACACACTCTGGTGCTATTATAAAATAACAAACTTTGATTGAAGGTATAAAACTAAGTATAATCACCATAGTCCTCTCACACATCCTATCTAGTCGTTGGGTGCAAGAGAATGACTGGAGGTGACGTAGAGGGGAGGAGCTATATGGCAGCTCTGCTGGGTGAATCCTCTTGCACTTCCTGTTGGGGAGGAGCAATATCCCAGAAGTAATGATGACCCGTGGACTGATCACACTTAACAGGAGAAAGAAAGATTTTGGATTTAGTGTCCCTTTAAGTCAGCGATGAGCTGGCAAAACGTGCTCGTGCACGATTTCCCCATAGGAATCAATGGGAGAGAGCCGGCTGAAAAAAAACCTAACACCTGCAAAAAAGCAGTGTAAAGCTCCTAACGCAGCCCCATTGATTCCTATGGGGAAATAATTTTTATGTCTACACCTAACACCCTAACATGAACCCTGAGTCTAAACACCTCTGATCTTAACACTTATTAACCACTAATCTGCCGCCCCCGACATCGCCACAACCTACATTATATTAACCCCTAATCTGCTGCTCCAGACACCACCGCCACCTACATTATACTTATGAACCCCTAATCTCCTGCCCCCAACATCGCCGACACCTACATTTTATTTATTAACCCCTAATCTGGCACCCCCAATGTCGCCGCAACCTACCTACACTTATTAACCCCTAATCTGCCGCCCCCAACGTCGCTGCCACTATATTAAAGTTATTAACCCCTAAATCTAAGTCTAACCCAAACTTCCCCCTAACTTAAATATAATTTAAATAAATCTAAATTAAATAACTATCATTAACTAAATTTTTCCTATTTAAAACTAAATACTTACCTATAAAATAAACCCTAAGCTAGCTACAATATAACTAATAATTACATTGCAGCTATCTTAGGATTTATTTTTATTTCATAGGCAAGTTTGTATTTATTTTAACTAGGTACAATAGTTATTAAATAGTTATTAACTATTTAATAGCTACCTAGTTAAAATAAAGACAAATCTACCTGTAAAATAAAACCTAACCTGAGTTACAATTACACCTAACACTACACTATAATTAAATTCATTCCCTAAACTAAATACAATGAAATAAAATTATTAACGTACGGAAAAAAAACACTAAATTACAGAAAATAATAAAATAATTACAAGTTTTTTTTAAACTAATTACACCTAATCTAATCCCCCTAACAAAATAAAAAAGCCCCCCAAAATAATAAAAAGCCCTACCCTATACTAAATTACAAATAACCCTTAAAAGGGTCTTTTGCGGGGCATTGCCCCAAAGTAATCAGCTCTTTCACCTGCAAAAAAAAAAGTACAATACCCCCCAACATTAAAACCCACCACCCACACACCAAACCCTACTCTAAAACCCACCCAATACCCCCTTAATTTATCTGAACTAATATTGACAAAGGAACATATCTCAGTACTATCAAAAGGACTATCCTTTTGTCCATCTAACAATGTTGACAAATTTGAAACCATCAAAGATATTAAGTTATTCATTAGAATATTACTCTTAAAGAAACATTTCTCCCAAAATCCGAATACTGAGGGATGGTCTGAAGAAGAACTTACAAGTCTCAGGGACTTAGAAAATGTATTGAGTGAATCAGAAACACAGACCCCCTTCAAGTCGAGAGAAAAAATTAAGAACAAGTCAACCTTTGTACCGAAAAACTTCAATGCTCCCCAGATTGAAATGTTCAGAGAACTGTTTTTTCGAGACATAACGGCTCTACAAATTTCCCCCACACAACGAAACTTAACATACAAAGAACATTTGGCCATTCAAGAAATGAGGCAATGGGATCAGAGGTTCTGACAAGGGTGGGGACATAGTAATATGGCCTATGGAGATGTACCTTAAAGAAGCTTTTAAACAACTTAAAGATAAATCATGTTATACCAAACTCCTCTTTAATCCTATGGAAGGATATATGAAAATTTACACCAATCTGATTAACAGAACCTTCCAAGAAGGTATCATCACAATGAAAGAAAAGCAGTTTCTTACAGTGGACAAACCCAAGATTGCCACCTTTTATATGTTACCTAAAATTCACAAAAACTCAGAGGTACCACCTGGACGACCAATAGTGTCTGGCACTGGTTGTCTAACAGAAAAGGCCAGTGAATATGTCGATTACAGACTACGACATTATGTTGAAGAATTACCATCGTATGTACAAGACACGATGCAAGTGTTACAAAGACTTGAACATCTATCACTAAATGAGTCTACTTGGTTAGTCACCACAGATGTGGAATCTCTTTATACCTCGACAGACCAGACATGGCCTAAAAGCCATCAAATATTTTCTAGATAGAAATTCAGAGGAAGATAAAGAACATGACAACTTTATCTTAAAATTACTAGAAATGGTATTGAATTATAATTTCTTTACATTTGATGGCCAATTCTTTTTACAAACCCGAGAAACAGCCATGGGCACTACCTGCGCACCCACGTATGCCAACCTGTTCCTTGGGTGGTGGGAGTCTGAATTTTTATTTACTGATGCAAATCAAAAATATACAGACCTAATACCGTTATGGATCAGGTTCATTGATGATATTTTCTTCATCTGGGAAGGCACACATCAAGAATTACAACAATTCCTTACCCACTTGAATGATAATCAGTTGAACATTAAACTAACACATGAAGAGAGTCAGACTCAAATAAATTTTCTAGATATCACTATCCGAAAAAATACTGAGGGGATAATCAATACAGATCTATTTAGGAAACCTACAGCCACAAATAGTCTCCTGCACAAATCAAGTGCTCATGCCCCAAGCACCATGAAAAGTCTGCCAGTAGGAGAATTTTTAAGACTCCGACGTAACTACTCAGAAAATGAAACTTTTGAGGTGAGAGCAGCAGAACTTGAGGATAGACTGATCAAAAGAGGATATAGTAAAAGATCAATTAAAAAGGCGAAACAGAGAGCCAGACATACGCCTCGACAAAATTTACTGTACAAAAGATACAAACAGAGTTCTCAAATACCCAGACTTATAATGACACATAATGCTCAGACCCCCCAAATCAACAATATAATAAGAAAACACTGGAATATCTTGATGACTGACCCTGTACTTAAAACTACACTAGGCGTTAAACCCTCATTTGGATTCAGGAGAACTAAAAACATAAAAGACATTGTCACCAGTAGCCCTTTCCAAAGGAACAAAACAACCTCCGCATTCAACCCAGGAGCCCACAAATGTGGAAATTGCAGTACGTGTAAATACATGCAGAATACCTCCACAATCCGTGATCGCTTTGGAAAAGAACATAAAATAACATAAGTTGTAACACAGAGAGTGTCGTTTATGTACTTCGTTGTACTTGTAATCTATATTATGTAGGCATGACGACCAGAAAACTGAGAACTAGACTTATGGAACATCTCAGAAACATAAAAAATGCTGCCAAAGACAAAGAGGATCTAAAAAATCTAACTAGTGTAGCAGCACATTTTCTGAGACACTATAATTCTAACCAAAGTGAATTACAATGCTGGGGGATTGAGAAGGTCAGTCTGGGTTTCAGGGGGGGTAATCTCGAGACAGCATTATTAAAATCAGAAAGTAGATGGATATATTTACTGAACTCTGTACAACCATGGGGCCTTAATGAACATAATAATCTGTATGTATTTCTGTAATACATCTTTAAGAGAATTCCCACAAGTAATAAGAGATAGTGGGTCAGATTAGAACTAAATCAATAACACATCAAAGAAAAGAACTGTATAGAGTAACTTTCATACCAAATGACATTCATATTGAACTTTGTAAGTTATTTAAATATCTATTGTTATAATATTATCGAAAGACTCGTATATATTATTTTCAGAAATTCTTAAGATACTCATACCAGCCTCATACAATTAAGTGACTATTAAATCATTTAGAGGATATAACATTACCATAATATTTCTAGGGAATTAGAGATTTGACCATCCACATATAATGTCAAGAGAGTGGCATAGTCAGATTTGGAAAGAAATTTCTAATCAAGGGTATTACTAATTTTCATTATCATGGATATTCACATGGATGAATATTTATTCTGATATTTATCTCTTTCTTCTTCTTGAAATTAAGGAAACATCTTTTGATTTATCCGACTAATTGTAACCCACTGATAATCCAGGGGATTCATCTCTGTAAATCAATTTACTTGATTTAGGTTAGGTTTTAGGGTATTGCACTTATTATAATATCCCTTCACCTTGGGCACACATGTATCCACAAACAGGGACACCAACCACGATACCTCAGAAGCAGAATCTAGAATATGTAGATCTGCTTTGTCACGCACTCTAACATCGAATATTATTTCTCCAAACTCACATTGACACTCTCTAGAATTTATGGAAGAACACTAGGATTTTTTCCCTATTATATATTTAATTCAACCACACATTTTATTAGTAGTTAAAATTAAACGGCACATATAATTTTCACACACTGATTGCACTGAGATGTTACACGTTTTCACAGCACATTCAAACCACACTTTGAATAAATGAATTTACACACATGGATGATTTATGTCAATATTTTATTTTATTTCACAGTATAAAACTCCAATTTATTTACTGATTTTTACAGAGTGTATATCTATACATTTATTATCCAAAATGAGTTTACTTCTAGAACAAGAAGATTAATTATATCCATAGATCTTACGACATTACTATATATATGGCTATACTCAGATTTTGGTTCTCAAAAGCTAATCGTGTGATAGTTTGACACAAGACAACTTCTTAAATAACCTTCTTTTGGATTTTTATACCTTTCTTCCATAAGTAATTTGATCACTATGAACACAATGGCATGTTTATTCCAAATATGAATTCATTAGTAAACGTTGGTCCTTACAAATGTCTAATATATATTTTATTAATGCCCTGGTAATTTATACTAATATCAAATATGTTACTCGAATTACAAGTGTATTTTATATCTATTGATTCCATGTTATGGTCACCCAATAACAGTATGGCTTATATTTACTGACCTACATGATATCGTATGTGTTCAGATTGATATAAATTCTCGCTATATGATGACTGATCTTAATACCAGAAATCCTTCAGTAGCTGGATCCTCATATCTTGCAGGGTGAAAGAATTAGACGCACTAGAAGTACTTGGCGTCGCTTGTGCGGGCGTTAATGGTTGTGACACTTGGGGAGAATTAGATGGCATAACCTGATTCCCTTCTGACTGAGAATCATCCTGCAACATACTTTTAGTAACTAAAATATGTTCTTTGCAATTTATTGACCTTTCAGTGCATGAGGGACACATTCTAAGTGGAGGTTCCACAATGGCTTCTAAACATATTGAACATTGACTTTCCTCAATGTCAGACATGTAGGTAGGCGTACTTGTAGTTACGTATTTAACCTCCTGCTATTGGTCCTTACTGATGCCTATCACAGAATTTCTATTAACGTTTGTCTAACCTATCAGAACGGAGTTAGGGTGGGACTTCTGGTTAGCAGGATATATAACCCCAGAGATCCGGTGGCTCACTGCCTTTGATAAAGCCCTATTGGGCGAAACGCATCAGGGGAGAGTAGTGGATTCGTTCACACTCTGTCTTTATGTTATTTTAATAGCCTGGTACGATTATGATGTTTTTTTTGCACTAAACACACAACTTAGCTAATTTGTTTATGGTCGGGTTGTGCCAGACCTAGCATAGCTGATACACATGCTCTTATTACTCAATCGGTGACTGAATTGGGTAATACCACAGTGGTTCCACATGTCTAACCTGTTATAATATAAGGCTACAGCCGACATGTTAATAGCGTGTAAAAGCACAATGACTTCAGCTTAACAGCATAGATCATGTTAAATCAGAAATAATGTACACAGTATTGCCGATATTATGATAGAAGCACTAATATGCTACACTATTTTCTCTGAGTACTAGAAGTGGAAGCGCTGTTTAACTTATCGCTAAAGGTTTATGTAACCACAGTCTGGGTTGTGCCAGACTCAATACAGCGGGTGTGTATGAGTGACTGCAGATCAGATGTGAATACCGCAAGGCAGTAGTAAATGATTTGAGTATGAACCTGTTAACTTAAAATTATAGGATACACTTGCCGGTACCTAGACTCAAGCTGATTAAATGTTACTTCACTATTATCTAGATTTAAATACTACAGCAGAATCGAAGACGCTAACTGATATCACTCACTTTTGATACTATTTAGCTCACAACGGTATATATAATTTAATTTTATTTACTCTCATAGCGGAAGCTACTATACCTCCGACCACGGAGGAGTTCTTCTATAGAGCTTTATACTCAAGCCACACAGACCATATAATCAGTCAGTAAAGGAGTTTGTTGTTGAAATTGACATATAATGTGAACAAAGTATTTACAACAAGATTTCAGTGACCTATATGTGGGCTAATTAACCCTTCATCCAGAGAGGGTGTAGAACAACTTATTCACATTTAACTCTCACGGCACTATTTTAGCCCCTCAGCTTACATAATTTATTGGAAGATATACGTTGAAAATAGACACAATGATTAGTTTGCAAATAAGCCTGATTTAGGATGCTCTGCATACAGGAGTAGTGACTTTCTGACGTGAGCCATAGTCCCTAACATGTTACATTGTTACTATTCGATATATCTGAACGAATACACTATACTGTTTTATAGTAGAAGTCTATTGACTTACATTCTGGGCGGTACTAGACTTAACTTTACCCAGCTAATCATATAAGCTAGATACTATCTATTATACTAACAAGTGATTATACTTCACAGGTTGATGCCGATTGGCGTTAACGTACATTCCGGCTTGAAACATACTACTACTGAGTATTTAAAGACTTATTACATCTAAATATAGGTTCTAGCTCTTTAATAGCTATAACATGGGCATATTGATAGGTCACTATGCGGTATAGTATTATCATGTAATCCCTGATTTGTACATCACATTTTCACGTATGTAGCGCTGTTTACAACACTTCGACCAGAGTGAAGTGAGACTTGAGTAACATTGATTTAAGTCGCATAAACATCATTGACTATGGTCACCTTGAGTACTTACTTATCGAGCCAGATGAGTGTACTAACTATCAGCTATCCAGCAACTGATAGCAATATCACATATTATGGCCACCAGCCCTTTATTTATCAGCATCTGAACTCTTTACCCGCATTTATGAGACAGATACCCTGGTAGCTGAATATACCTGATAGATACACTGCAGTTATCTACTATTTAACCCTTGGACATAATACCATAGACCAGAACCCTGAAGATTTGTGTCACCTTTTATAGAGTACCAAATTGAAAGTATTTGTTGTGATATCACTGTGTTGGGGAAATCTTTCCCTTTATTAACCCTGTGTGGTTTAGTTACATGAATTAGGTAACCAATGAGAATTTACATTTAGATCACTATTAATATGGTGATATTGAGGCCGAATCTTAATATTATGTGATCTAATTTATCAAGTACATTTCATAATTCTACCGGTGCAGTTTTTATCTTGTATGTCACTTAACCAAACAATTTTGGTTTTTTAAATTTCACTAATAAAAGTTATATTTTATTTATCCTGTTAGTGCTAATCCCACTATTTAGTCAGGGCACAGAGTGCTCTTCATGCATACTTTTGGAATATGGTTGTTTTCTTATAACCATTTTCCTATGTGGTTGTGTCTTATTATTTATGCATGAGCACCATTTCCTTTTTGTACATTGGGATTTACTATTTACTATTCCCCACCGTTATATTTATGATATAGGAAAAGCCCGAGTAGTGCCATTGTTCAATTTGTGTAGCACACCCCCTTAATAAAACCTAACACTAAGCCCTTGAAGATCACCCTACCTTGAGAAGTCTTCACCCAGCCGGGCCGAAGTCCTCAACGAAGCCGGGCGAAGTGGTCCTCCAGACTGGCAGAAGTCTTCATCCAAGCCGGCAAGAAGAGGTCCTCCAGATGGGCAGAAGTCTTCATCCAGGCGGCATATTCTATCTTCATCCATCCGGTGCGGAGCTTCCTCTTCAAACGAAGTCCAACTGAAGAATGAAGGTTCCTTTAAATGACGTCATCCAAGATGGCGTCCCTTGAATTCCGATTGGCTGATAGAATTCTATCAGCCAATCGGAATTAAAGTAGAAAAAATCCAATTGGTTGATGCAATCAGTCAATAGGATTGAAGTTCAATCCTATTGGTTGATCCAATCAGCCAATAGGATTGAGCTGGCATTCTATTGGCTGATTGGATCAACCAATAGGATTTTTTCTACTTTAATTCCGATTGGCTGATAGAATTCAATCAGCCAATCGGAATTCAAGGGACACCATCTTGGATGACGTCATTTAAAGGAACCTTCTTTCTTCAGTTGGACTTCATTTGAAGAGGATGCTCAGCGTCGGATGTATTGAAGATGGAGCCGCTCCGCGCTGGATGGATGAAGATAGAAGATGCCGCCTGGATGAAGACTTCTGCCCATCTGGATGACCTCTTCTGGCCGGCTTGGATGAAGACTTCTGCCCGTCTGGAGGACCACTTCGCCCGGCTTCGTTGAGGACTTCGGCCCAGCTGGGTGAAGACTTCTCAAGGTAGGGTGATCTTCAAGGGGTTAGTGTTAGGTTTTATTAAGGGGGTATTGGGTGGGTTTTAGAGTAGGGTTGGGTGTGTGGGTGGTGGGTTTTAATGTTGGGGGGGTATTGTACTTTTTTTTTACAGGTAAAAGAGCTAATTACTTTGCGGCAATGCCCCGCAAAAGGCCCTTTTAAGGGCTATTTGTAATTTAGTATAGGGTAGGGCTTTTAATTTTTTGGGGCGCTTTTTTATTTTATTAGGGGGATTAGATTAGGTGTAATTAGTTTAAAAAACTTGTAATTATTTTATTATTTTCTGTAATTTAGTGTTTGTTTTTGTCGTACTTTAGATAATTTTTTTAAATTGTATTTAATTGTATTTAGTTTAGGTAATTAATTTAATTATAGTGTAGTGTTAGGTGTAACTGTAACTTAGGTTAGGATTTATTTTAAAGGTAAATTTGAATTTATTTTAACTAGGTAGCTATTAAATAGTTAATAACTATTTAATAACTATTGTACCTAGTTAAAATAAATACAAAGTTGCCTGTAAAATAAAAATAAACCCTAAGATAGATACAATGTAACTATTAGTTATATTGTAGCTAGTTTATGGTTTATTTTATAGGTAAGTATTTAGTTTTAAATAGGAATAATTTAGTGAATTGTAGTAATTTTATTTAAATTATATTTAAGTTAGGGGGTGCTAGGGTTAGACTTAGGTTTAGGGGTTAATACATTTAATATAGTTGCGGCGACGTTGGGGGCGGCAGATTAGGGGTTAATAAAATTTAACTAGCGTTTGCGATGCGGGAGTGCGGCGGTTTAGGGGTTAATATATTTTTATAGTGGTGTTGATGTCCGGTTCGGCAGATTAGGGGTTAAACATTTTTTTTTAGTGTTTGCAATGTGGGGGGAGCGCCTCGGTTTAGGCGTTAATAGGTAGTTTATGGGTGTTAGTGTACTTTTTAGCACTTTAGTTAAGAGTTTTATTCTACGGCGTTAGCCCATAAAACTCTTAACTACTGACTTTTAAATGCGGTATCAGTCTTGACAGGAGAGGCTGTACCGCTCCCTTTTTGGAAGACTCGTAATACCGGCGTTATGCAAGTCCCATTGAAAATATAGGATACGCAATTGGCGTAAGTGGATTTGCGGTATTTTCAAGGCTGACCAAAAAAGTGAGCGGTACACCTGTACCTGCAAGACTCGTAATACCAGCGGGCGTTAAAAAGCAGCGTTGGGACCTTTCAACGCTGCTTTTTAAGGCTAACGCAAGACTCGTAGTCTAGGTGATTGTCTGTGCACAAACAATTTCCATAGCTGGGTTAATGTGTTAGCATTAGTGATAGATGTGAAAAACTAATGAATACTCAGAAATTCATGGACAAGAAGACATAGAGGTCAAGGACACTGTATTTTCACAACAATGCAAGATGCGTCAACACAATGATTATTTGATAAGAAAGAAGATATATACATTTGTTTCTAAACCCAATAGAGATTAAATTCAAACAATAGCAAAGTGCAAAATGTTACAAGTTTATCTGGTTGCCATTGTTATTTATAGAATTTACTAAACTCCAGATGCTCTCTGTGTTCCTTAAAAGGGACAGTAAAGTCAAAATTAAACGTTCATGATTCTGATGCAATTTTAAACAACTTTCCAATTTACTTCTGTTATCAAATTTGTTTTGTTCTCTTGATATATTCATTTAAAAAGCAGAAATGTAAGTAAGCTTAGGAGCAGGCCCATTTTAGGGCTAGCACCCTGGATACAGCTTGCTTATTGTTGGATACATTGAGCCACCAATAAGGAAGTGTAACCCAGGTTCTGATCCAAAAATGGGACGGCTCCTAAGCTTACATTCCTGCTTTTAAAATAACAAATTATGCTTACTTGATCATTTCCTTTTCTTCTGATGGAAAGAGCCCACAGCTGCATTCATTACTTTTGGGAAATAAGAACCTGGCCACCAGGAGGAGGCAAAGACATCCCTGCCAAAGGCTTAAATACTCCTCCCACTCCCCCCTCACCCCCCAGTCATTCTGCTGAGGAACAAGGAACAGTAGAAGAAATATCAGAGTGAAAGGTGCCAGAATAATAAGGACGCTCCACATAAAATTACGGGTGGGGAGCTGTGTACTGTTTCCATCAAAAGAAAAGGAAATTATCAGGTAAGCATAATTTATGTTTTTCTTCTTAAATGGAAAGAGTCTACAGCTGCATTCATTACTTTTGGGAAAACAATACCTAAGCTATAGAGGGCACTGAATGCCAAGACGGGAGAGTACAATAGACAGCCCATACAGGGCCCACCAGGCCTGAACCTCTACCCAATAAAAAACCTGCTTCGTCCGAAGCCGATAACATTTTTAAAGGAAAAGCCCCAAGGACACTGACTCGCAGCAAGTCCAGAAGACAAATTAGAGACCGCAAAACAGACTCGACTGAGCCAACAGTCCTCCAGGAGACACCATCGCCCAACAGATGGCCCCCCCACCACTCACCCCCCACTAATGAAGGGGACACCAGCCGAATTCCCCATGGGGACAAGGCAAAGAAGAACTGAGAAAACCGAAAGGTTCCCTAATACAAAAAAAAGAACACCTCCAAGAGTGAGTCCAGCTCACAGAGACCCAAACGGGCCAAATTAGGGAAAGGAGGCCACGCCTATACCAGAAGAAACCCGGGATAAGACCGGGCAAAGAGACAGAACAGACTTCTCTCCAACATCCTGCAAGCACTGAATGCTACTGAAGAAGCAAAGTCCTCCCAGCGTCTGAACAAAGAATACCAAAGTTTTCAACCACAAAAAAATGTGTAATAGACTCAGGCGAAAAACCCCAAGTTTGAGAACACAGAGTCCATAACAGGATGACACAGAGCACTCTCGCGAGGAAGAAGCAGTCAAGCAAGAAACCGACCTAAAAAGTAACCTCTAGACAGAGGGCAACCAAAGCCGCAGGACTTACACATAGGTCCCTAAAAATGGGAACACAAAACCTCAATTGAGGGCCCCCGAGGAGAGTATACCCTCAGAACCCAAAGGAAGAGTAGACCCTCTTTTGAAATCGATGGAGCAAGTTGAGAGGAAAATCTATATCCTAGCAGACTGAGCTGACAGGCAGGGCTGCCACTAGAAATTTTGGGACCCCTGACTCAGCCAGTTTTCAGGTGTCCCCCCCCCCAGTGCCCCTGCGAACGCCCGCCCTCCCCCCAAAAAAAATATTAAGCCTTGTTTTTTTTTTTGCTTAAAAACAGACATAAAGTGAACAACTAGACCAGTGATTTGCAACCTTTTTTTTGCCGTGGCACACTTTTTTACATTAAAAAATCCTGTGGCACACCACCATCCCAAAATTTTACAAAATCACACATTGTAGCCTAATACAGGATATATATACAGTGTATATATACATATATATATATATATATATATATATATATATATATATATATATATATATACACATATATATACTGTGCTGTCATGCCATGCCTCCTACAAACTATACATGACATATTGACATTCATTCACAAACAATCATAATGATTGTCTGTGAATGAATGTCAATGCCATGGTTGTAAATGATGCCTGATGAGCCTGTCACATACCTCCCAATATTTCAAAATTTGAAAGAGGGACACCCCCACACTGTTGTCAGTCTGCCGCGGCACACCTGAGGATCTCTCATGGCACACTAGTGTGCCACGGCACACTGGTTGAAAAACACTGAACTAGACTGTAGGATAGAAGTTCACTGGCTGAAGAGAAAAACTCACACAAATTCATGGGAAGTGCAAAAATAAAAAAATGTTTTGAAATTGTGGGTGACAATTTTTAAAATTGAAAAAGCAGTAGTTTCAGTTAATCAATTCTTTAGTTTTGATGCTCTCATCACATTATTAATATATGATTATATTTTTTTATGATAGATTCTTTATAAAGCACCAGTATTTTACACAGGAGTGACAACAACAATAGTAAAACAGAGTCAGACATCTTAGGAGGACTCGGTTGCATTCTTTAAAAACATAATTTATGTAAGAATTTACCTGATAAATTAATTTCTTTCATATTGGCAAGAGTCCATGAGCTAGTGACGTATGGGATATACAATCCTACCAGGAGGGGCATAGTTTCCCAAATCTCAAAATGCCTATAAATACACCCCTCACCACACCCACAATTCAGTTTAACGAATAGCCAAGTAGTGGGGTGATAAAGAAAGGAGTAAAATGCATCAACATAGGAATTTGTAAAAAGGGTGGGCCTCATGGACTCTTGCCTATATGAAAGAAATGAATTTATCAGGTAAATTCTTACATAAATTATGTTTTCTTTCATGTAATTGGCAAGAGTCCATGAGCTAGTGACCTATGGGATATCAATACCCAAGATGTGGAACTCCACGCAAGAGTCAGTAGAGAGGGAGGGATACAAATAAAGAACAGCCATTTTCCGCTGAAAAATAATTCACAACCCAAATTATAAGTTTATTCTTTAATGACAAGAAAAACTTAAAACATAAGCAGAAGAATCAAACTGAAACAGCTGCCTGAAGAACTTTTCTACCAAAAACTGCTTCTGAAGAAGCAAATACATCAAAACGGTAGAATTTATTAAATGTAAGCAAAGAGGACCAAGTCGCCGCTTTGCAAATCTGATCAACTGAAGCTTCATTCTTAAAAGCCCACGAAGTGGAGACTGATCTAGTAGAATGAGCTGTAATTCTCTGAGGCGGGGCCTGACACGACTCCAAATAAGCTTGATGAATCAAAAGCTTTAACCAAGAAGCCAAGGAAATAGCAGAAGCCTTCTGACCTTTCCTAGAACCAGAAAATATAACAAATAGACTAAAGTCTTCCTGAATTTTTAGTAGCTTCAAAATAATATTTCAAAGCTCTCACCACATCCAAAGAATATAAGGATCTTTCCAAAGAATTCGTAGGATTAGGACACAAGGAAGGGACTACAATTTCTCTACTAATGTTGTTAGAATTCACAAACTTAGGTAAAAACTTAAATGAAGTCTGCAAAACCGCCTTATCCTGATGAAAAATCATAAAAGGAGATTCACAAGAAAGAGCAGATAGCTCAGAAACTCTTCTAGCAGAAGAGATGGCCAAAAGGAACAACACTTTCCAAGAAAGTAGTTTAATGTCTAAAGAATGCATAGGCTCAAATGGAGGAGCCTGTAAAGCCCTCAAAACCAAATTAAGAGTCAAAGGAGGAGAGATTGATTTAATGACAGGCTTGATACGAACCAAAGTCTGTACAAAACAGTGAATATCAGGAAGTTTGGCAATCTTTCTGGAAATAAAACAAAAAGAGCAGAGATTTGTCCCCTCAAGGAACTTGCAGATAAAACCTTATTCAAACCATCCTGAAGAAACTGTAAAATTCTAGGAATTCTAAAAGAATGCTAAAAAAATTATGAGAAGAACACCATGAAATGTAAGTCTTCCAAACTCGATAAAAAACCTTTCTAGAGACAGATTTACGAGCTTGTAACATAGTATTAATCACTGAGTCAGAGAAACCTCTATGACTTAGCACTAGGCGTACAATTTCCACACCTTCAAATTTAATGATTTCAGATCCTGATGGAAAAACGGACCTTGAGACAATAAGTCCGGCCTTAACGGAAGTGGCCAAGGTTGACAACTGGACATCCGAACAAGATTCGCATACCAAAACCTGTGAGGCCATGCTGGAGCCATCAGCAACACAAACGATTGTTCCATGATGATTTTGGAGATCACTCTTGGAAGAAAAACTAGAGGCGGGAAAATATAAGCATGTTGATAACACCAAGGAAGTGTCAATGCATCCACTGCTTCCGCCTGAAAATCCCTGGACCTGGACAGGTATCTGGGAAGATTCTCTTTAGATGAGAGGCCATCAGATCTATCTCTGGAAGACCCCACATCTGAACAATCTGAGAAAACACATCTGGATGGAGAGACTTAACCACCACGTCAGAGAGTGTCGAACATTGGGATTTAAGGATATTAATTGTGATATCTTTGTATAATCCCTGCACCATTGATTCAGCATACAAAGCTGGAGAGGTCTCATGTGAAAACGAACAAAGGGGATCGCGTCCGAAGCTGTAGTCATTAGGCCTAAAACTTCCATGCACATAGCCACGTCAGAGAGTGTCGAACATTGGGATTTAAGGATATTAATTGTGATATCTTTGTATAATCCCTGCACCATTGATTCAGCATACAAAGCTAGAGACGTCTCATGTGAAAACGTGCAAAGGGGATCGCGTCCGAAGCTGCAGTCATGAGACCTAAAACTTCCATGCAGATAGCCACTGAAGGGAATGACTGAGTCTGATGGTGCCGACAGGCTGCAACCAATTTTAAACCTCCCTTGTCGAGTCATGGACACTGAATCTATCTGCAAACCTAAAAAGGTGACCCTTGTCTGAGGATTCAAAAAACTTTTTGGTAAATTGATCCTCCAACCATGTTTCCGAAGAAACAACACTAGTTGATTCGTGTGAGATTCTGCAGAACGTAAAGACTGAGCTAGTACCAAGATATCATCCAAATAAGGAAACACGGCAATACCCTGCTCTCTGGTTACAGAGAGCAGGGCACCGAGAAACTTTGAAAAGATTCTTGGAGCTGTTGCTAGGCCAAATGGAAAAGAGAATCTCAGGAACTGATAATGATCTGGATGAATCGCAATATGAAGGTATGCATCCTGCAAGTCTATTGAGGACATATAATGTCCTTCCTGAACAAAAGACAGAATAGTCCTTATAGTTACCATTTTGAAAGTTGGTACTCTTACATAACGATTCAAATTTTTCAGATCCAGAACTGGTCTGAATGAATTTTCCATCTTTGGGACAATGAATAGATTTGAATAAAATGTGTGAGAGAAAAAAATCTTCTCACAGGAGGTCTTACTCTGAATCCTATTCGATACCCCTGAGAGACAATGTTCTGAATCCAATGATTTTGGAAAGAATTTATCCAAACATCCTTGAAAAACCTTAATCTGCCCCTACCAGCTGAGCTGGAATGAGGGCCGCACCTTCATGCAGACTTAGGGGCTGACTTTGGTTTCTTAAATGGCTTGGATATATTCCAATTTGAGGAAGGCAGATTCCTTGGGGGAAGGATTAGGTTTTTGCTCTTTATTTTGACGAAAGGAATGAAAACAGTTAGAAGCCTTAGGTTTACCCTTAGGTTTTTTATCCTGAGGCAAAAAAACTCCCTTCCCCCCAGTAACAGTTGAAATAATAGAATCCAACTGAGAACCAAATAAATTATTACCTTGGAAAGAAAGAGATAGCAATATAGACTTAGATGTCATATCAGCATTCCAAGATTTAAGCCACAAAGCTCTTCTAGCTAAAATAACTAAAGACATGGATCTTACATCAATTTTGATAATATCAAAAATGGCATCACAAATAAAATGATTAGCATGTTGCAGTAAGCGAACAATGCTAGATACGTCAGAATCCAATTCTTGTTGCGCTAAATTCTCCAACCAATAGGTTGATGCAGCTGCAACATCAGCCAAAGAAATTGCAGGCCTGAGAAGATGACCTGAATATAAATAGGCTTTCCTTAGATAAGATTCAAGTTCCCTATCTAAAGGATCATTAAAAGAAGTACTATCTTCCATAGGAATAGTAGTACGTTTAGCAAGAGTAGAAATAGCCCCAATACTTTGGGGATCTTTTCCCAAAACTCTATTGAAATTGCTGGTAAAGGATACAATTTTTTAAACCTTGAAGAAGGAATAAAAGAAGTACCCGGCTTATTCCATTCCTTAGAAATCATATCAGAAATAGTATCAGGAATAGGAAAAAACTCTGGAGTAACCACAGGAGGTCAAAAAAAGAATTTAAACATTTACTAGTTTTAATGTCAAGAGGACTAGTTTCCTCAATATCCAAAGTAATTAACACTTCTTTTAACAAAGAACGAATACACTCCATTTTAAATAAATAAGTAGATTTGTCAGTGTCAATATCTGAGGAAGGATCTTCTGAATCAGATAGATCCTCATCAGAGGAGGATAATTCATTATGTTGTCGGTCATTTAAAATTTCTTTAACCTTATGAGAAGTTTTAAAAGACCTTTTACGTTTTTAGAAGGCAGAAAAGCAGACAGAGTCTTCTGAATAGAATCAGTTACAAATTCTTTAAAATTCATAGGTATATCATGTACATTAGAAGTTGAAGGAACTGCAACCGGCAATGTACTATTACTGATGGAGACATTATCTGCATGTAAAAGTTTATCATGACAACTATTACAAATGACATTCGGAAATATAATCTCCACAAGTTTACAACAAATGCACTTAGCTTTGGTAGAACCAATATCAGGCAGCAAAGTTCCAACAGATACCTCTGAGACAGGATCAGATTGAGACATCTTGCAAAGAAAAAACAAAATTTATGCTTACCTGATACATTTATTTCTCTTGTGGTGTATCCAGTCCACGGGTTCATCCATTACTTGTTGGATATTCTCCTTCCCAACAGGAAGTTGCAAGAGGACACCCACAGCAGAGCTGTCTATATAGCTACTCCCCTAACTGCCACCCCCAGTCATTCGACCGAAGACAAGCAAGAAAAAAGGAGAAACTATAGGGTGCAGTGGTGAATGTAGTTTAAAAATAAAAAACACCTGCCTTAAAATGACAGGGCGGGCCGTGGACTGGATACACCACAAGAGAAATAAATTTATCAGATAAGCATAAATTTTGTTTTCTCTTGTAAAGGTGTATCCAGTTCACAGGTTCATCCATTACTTGTGGGATACCAATACCAAAGCTTTAGGACACGGATGAAGGGAGGGACAAGGCAGGAACTTAAACGGAAGGCACCACTGCCTGTAAGACCTTTCTCTCAAAAATAGCCTCCGAGGAAGCAAAAGTATCGAATTTGTAGAATTTAGAAAAGGTATGAAGCGAAGACCAAGTCGCCGCCTTACAAATCTGTTCAACAGAGGCCTCATGTTTAAAAGCCCATGTGGAAGCTACTGCTCTAATAGAATGAGCTGTAATTCTCTCAGGAGGCTGCTGGCCAGCAGTCTCATAAGCTAAGCGGATTAAGCTTCTTAGCCAAAAAGAAAGAGAAGTTGCCGAAGCCTTTTGGCCTCTCCTCTGTCCAGAGTAGACAAGAAACAAAGCAGATGTTTGACGAAAATCCTTCGTAGCTTGTAAATAAAACTTTAAAGCACAAACCACATCAAGATTGTGTAATAGATGTTCCTTCTTTGAAGAAGGATTAGGACATAATGAAGGAACAACAATCTCCTGATTGATATTCTTATTAGATACCACCTTAAGAAGAAACCCAGGTTTGGTACGTAAAACTACCTTATCTGCATGGAAAATCAGATAAGGGGAATCACACTGTAAAGCAGATAACTCCGAAACTCTTCGAGCCGAGGAGATGGCTACTAAAAACAGAACTTTCCAAGATAAAAGTTTAATATTTATGGAATGCAAAGGTTCAAACGGAACCCCTTGAAGAACTTTAAGAACTAAATTTAAACTCCATGGGGGAGCGACAGGTTTAAACACAGGCTTGATTCTAACCAAAGCCTGACAAAACGCCTGAACGTCTGGAACCTCAGCCAGACATTTGTGCAAAAGAATAGACAGAGCTGAAATCTGTCCCTTTAAGGAACTAGCTGACAATCCCTTCTCCAATCCATCTTGGAGAAAGGATAATATCCTAGGAATCCTGACCTTACTCCATGAGTAACCCTTGGATTCACACCAATGAAGATATTTACACCATATCATATGATAGATTTTCCTGGTGACAGGCTTTCGAGCCTGAATTAAGATATCAATGACCGACTCGGAAAAAAAACACGCTTTGATAAAATCAAGTGTTCAATCTCCAAGCAGTCAGACGCAGAGAAATTAGATTTGGATGTTTGAAGAGACCTTGAAGTAGAAGGTCCTGCCTCAGCGTCAGAGTCCATGGTGGAAAGGATGACATGTCCACCAGATTTGCATACCAAGTCCTGCGTGGCCATGCAGGAGCTATCAAAATCACTGAAGCTCTCTCCTGTTTGATCTTGGCAATCAGACGAGGGAGCAGAGGAAATGGTGGAAACACATAAGCCAGGCTGAAGGACCAGGGCGCTGCTAGAGCATCTATCAGCGCTGCCTGGGGATCCCTTGACTTGGACCCGTAACAAGGAAGCTTGGCGTTCTGACGAGACGCCATGAGATCCAGTTCTGGTTTGCCCCATAGTTGAATCAGCTGGGCAAATACCTCCGGATGAAGCTCCCACTCCCCCGGATGAAAAGTCTGCCGACTTAGAAAATCCGCCTCCCAGTTTTCTACTCCTGGGATATGGATAGCTGAGAGATGGCAAGAGTGAACTTCTGCCCATAGAATTATCTTTGAAACCTCCAACATTCCCAGGGGGCTCCTTGTTCCCCCCTGATGGTTGATATAGGCTACAGTCGCGATGTTGTATGACTAAAATCTGATGAACCTGACCGCAGCTAGCTGAGGCCAAGCCTGAAGAGCATTGAATATCGTTCTTAGTTCCAGAATGTTTATCGGAAGGAGGGCTTCCTCCTGAGTCCACGAACCCTGAGCCTTCAGGGAGTTCCAGACTGCGCCCGAGCCCAGAAGGCTGGCATCTGTCGTCACTATAGTCCACTTTGGCCTGCGGAAACTCATTCCCCTGGACAGATGGACCCGAGATAGCCACCAGAGAAGAGAATCCCTGGTCTCTTGATCCAGATTTATCCAAGGAGACAAATCTGTGTAGTCCCCATTCCACTGATTGAGCATGCAAAGTTGCAGTGGTCTGAGATGTAGGCGGGCAAACGGAACTATGTCCATTGCCGCTACCATTATGTCGATTACTTCCATACACTGAGCCACTGACGGCCGAGAAGTGGAATGAAGAGCACGGCAGGAAGTTAGAAGTTTTGACAACCTGACCTCTGTCAGAAAAATTTTAATTTCTACTGAATCTATCAGTGTTCCTAGGAAGGAAACTCTTGTGAGAGGGGAGAGAGAACTCTTTTCTTTGTTCACCTTCCACCCGTGACACCTCAGGAATGCCAGAACAATGTCCGTATGGGACTTGGCGATTTGAAAAGTCGACGCCTGTATCAGAATGTCGTCTAGGTAAGGAGCCAGCGCTTTGCCTCGTGGCCTTAGAACCGCCAGAAGGGACCCTAGAACCTTCGTAAAGATTCTTGGTGCCGTGGCTAACCCGAAGGGAAGAGCCACAAACTGGTAATGCCTGTCTAGGAAGGCGAACCTGAGGAACTGATGATGATCTCTGTTTATCAGAATGTGGAGATAAGCATCCTTTAAGTCCACGATAGTCATATATTGACCCTCCTGGATCATAGGTAGGATGGTTCGAATAGTCTCCATCTTGAAGGATGGGACCCTGAGAAATTTGTTTAGGATCTTGAGATCCAAGATTGGTCTGAAAGTTCCCTCTTTTTTGGGAACTATAAACAGATTTGAATAAAAACCCTGGACCTGTTCCTCCGTTGGAACTGGGTGGATCACTCCCATAACCAGTAGGTCTTGGACGCAATGTAAGAATGCTTCTCTCTTTATCTGGTTTGAAGATAATTGTGAGAGATGAAATCTCCCCTTTGGAGATGAAGCTTTGAAGTCCAGAAGAAATCCCTGGGAAACAATCTCCAGAGCCCAGGGATCCTGGACGTCTCTTGCCCAAGCCTGGGCGAAGAGAGAAAGTCTGCCCCCAACTAGATCCGGTCCCGGATCGGGGGCTACTCCTTCATGCTGTCTTAGAGGCAGCAGCATGTTTTTTGGCCTGCTTCCCCTTGTTCCAAGCCTGGTTAGGTCTCCAGACTGCTTGGACTGGGCAAAATGTCCCTCTTGTTTTGCATTAGAGGAAGTTGAAGCTGCGCCACTCTTGAAGTTTCGAAAGGAACGAAAATTAGTCTGTTTGGTCCTTAATTTGTTGGACCTATCCTGAGGAAGGGCGTGACCTTGTCCTCCAGTAATATCAGAAATGATCTCCTTCTGTCTAGGCCCGAATAGGGTCTGCCCCTTGAAGGGGATGTTGAGAAGCTTAGACTTTGAAGTAACATCAGCTGACCAGGATTTAAGCCATAGCGCCCTACGTGCCTGAATGGCAAAACCTGAATTCTTAGCCATTAGCTTGGTTAAATGAAAAACAGCGTCAGAAATAAAGGAATTAGCTAATTTAAGAGCTTTAATCCTGTCTAGAATATCATCTAACAGGGTCTCCACCTGTAGAGCCTCCTCAAGAGACTCGAACCAGAAAGCCGCTGCAGCAGTGACTGGGGCAATGCATGCAAGAGGCTGGAGAATAAAACCTTGTTGTATAAAGATTTTCTTAAGGAAACCCTCTAATTTTTTATCCATTGGATCTAGGAAAGCACAACTGTCCTCGACGGGGATAGTTGTATGCTTAGCTAGGGTAGAGACTGCTCCCTCCACCTTTGAGGACCGTCTGCCACGAGTCCCGTGTTGCGGCATCTATAGGAAACATCTTTTTAAAAGCAGGAGGGGGAGAGAACGGTACACCTGGTCTATCCCATTCCTTAGTAATAATTTCTGAAAACCTCTTAGGGACTGGAAAAACGTCAGTGTAAACAGGCACTGCAAAGTATGTGTCCATTTTACACAATTTCTCTGGGACTACAATGGGGTCACAGTCATCCAGAGTCGCTAAAATCTCCCTGAGCAACAAGCGGAGGTGTTCAAGCTTAAATTTAAACGCTGTCATTTCAGAGTCAGACTGAAGTAACGCCTTCCCTGAATCAGAAATGTCACCCACAGATAGAAGCTCTCCTGCTTCGGCTTCTGCATATTGTGAGGGTATATCGGACATAGCTACTAAAGCGTCAGAAAGCTCTGTATTTGTTCTAGCCCCAGAGCTGTCTCGCTTTCCTTGAAACCCTGGCAGTTTGGACACTACCTCTGTGAGGGTATTATTCATAACCGCCGCCATGTCTTGTAAGGTAAACGCATTGGACGCGCCAGATGTACTTGGCGTCACTTGAGCGGGAGATATAGGTTCTGACACGTGGGGAGAGCTAGGTGGTTTAACCTCCCTTTTGTCAGTCTGAGAAACCTCTGGTGATAAATCTTTAAATGCCATAATATGGTCTTTATAACTTATAGAAATATCAGTACATTTAGTACACATTCTAAGAGGGGGTTCCACAATGGCTTCTAAACATAATGAACAAGGAGTTTCCTCTATGTCAGACATGTTTAACAGACTAGTAATAAGACCAGCAAGCTTGGAAAACACTTTAATAAATGTGAAACAGAAATTAAACAAAAATGGTACTGTGCCTTTAAGAGAAAAAAACTACCACATAAACTGCAAAACAGTGATAAAAAGTAGTAAACTCTACAAAATTTTTACAGTGTGTATAAGGGACTAAAGCAGCATTGCACCCACTTGCAAATAGATGATTAAACAATTCAGGCCCAAACCGGATTTGAAAACCGTTAAAACGGTTAATAAACAGTCAAACACACTGCCACAGCTCTGCTGTGGCTCCTACCTGCCCTTAAACACGATTTTTGCAGGAAAAACATAATTTATGCTTACCTGATAAATTTATTTCTCTTGTAGTGTATCCAGTCCACGGATCATGCATTACTTGTGGGATATTCTCCTTCCCAACAGGAAGTTGCAAGAGGATCTACCACAGCAGAGCTGCTATATAGCTCCTCCCCTCACTGCCATATCCAGTCATTCGACCGAAACAAGCCGAGAAAAGGAGAAACCATAGGGTGCAGTGGTGACTGTAGTTTAATTAAAATATAGACCTGCCTGAAAAAGACAGGGCGGGCCGTGGACTGGACAGACTACAAGAGAAATAAATTTATCAGGTAAGCATAAATGATGTTTTCTCTTGTTAAGTGTATCCAGTCCACGGATCATCCATTACTTGTGGGATACCAATACCAAAGCTAAAGTACACGGATGATGGGAGGGACAAGGCAGGAACCTAAACGGAAGGAACCACTGCCTGTAGAACCTTTCTCCCAAAAACAGCCTCCGGAGAAGCAAAAGTATCAAATTTGGAAAATTTGGAAAAAGTATGAAGGGAAGACCAAGTTGCAGCCTTGCAAATCTGTTCAACAGAGGCCTCATTTTTAAAGGCCCAGGTGGAAGCCACAGCTCTAGTAGAATGAGCTGTAATCCTTTCAGGAGGCTGCTGTCCAGCAGTCTCATAGGCTAAACGGATTATACTCCGAAGCCAAAAAGAAAGAGAGGTTGCCGAGGCCTTCTGACCTCTCCTCTGTCCAGAGTAAACAACAAACAGGTTAGATGTTTGGTGAAAATCTTTAGTAGCCTGTAAGTAAAACTTCAAGGCACGGACTACGTCTAGATTATGCAAAAGACGTTCCTTCTTTGAAGAAGGATTAGGACATAATGATGGAACAACAATCTCTTGATTGATATTCTTGTTAGAAACCACCTTAGGTAAAAACCCAGGTTTTGTACGCAGAACAACTTTATCTGAATGAAAGATCAGATAAGGAGAATCACAATGTAAGGCAGATAACTCAGAGACTCTTCGAGCCGAGGAAAAAGCCATCAGAAAAAGAACTTTCCATGAAAGAAGTTTGATATCAATAGAATGAAGGGGTTCAAATGGAACCCCTTGAAGAACTTTAAGAACCAAGTTTAAGCTCCATGGAGGAGCAACAGGTTTAAACACAGGCTTAATTCTAACTAAAGCCTGACAAAATGCCTGAACGTCTGGAACTTCTGCCAGACGCTTGTGTAAAAGAATAGACAGAGCAGAAATCTGTCCCTTTAAAGAACTAGCTGATAATCCTTTGTCCAAACCCTCTTGGAGGAAGGACAATATCCTAGGAATCCTAACCCTACTCCATGAGTAATTCTTGGATTCACACCAATGAAGATATTTACGCCATATCTTGTGGTAAATTTTCCTGGTGACAGGCTTTCGTGCCTGTATTAAGGTATCAATTACTGACTCGGAGAAGCCACGCTTTGATAGGATCAAGCGTTCAATCTCCATGCAGTCAGTCTCAGAGAAAGTAGATTCGGATGATTGAAAGGACCTTGTATTAGAAGGTCTTGTCTCAGAGGCAGAGTCCATGGTGGAAAGGATGACATGTCCACTAGGTCTGCATACCAGGTCCTGCGTGGCCACGCAGGCGCTATCAATATCACCGATGCTCTTTCCTGTTTGATTTTGGCAATCAGACGAGGGAGCAGAGGAATCGGTGGAAACACATAAGCCAGGTTGAAGAACCAAGGCGCTGCTAGAGCATCTATAAGTGCCGCTTCTGGGTCCCTGGACCTGGATCCGTAACAAGGAAGCTTGGCGTTCTGGCGAGACGCTATGAGAGCTATGAGATCCAATTCTGGTTTGCCCCAACGGAGAACCAATTGAGCAAACACCTCCGGATGGAGTTCCCATTCCCCCGGATGAAAAGTCTGACGACTTAGAAAATCCGCCTCCCAGTTCTCTACACCTGGGATATGGATCGCTGACAAGGTGGCAAGAGTGAGTCTCTGCCCAGCGAATTATCTTGGAGACTTCTGACATCGCTAGGGAACTCCTGGTTCCCCCTTGATGGTTGATGTAAGCCACAGTCGTGATGTTGTCCGACTGAAATCTGATGAACCTCAGTGTTGCTAGCTGAGGCCAAGCCAGAAGAGCATTGAATATTGCTCTTAACTCCAGAATATTTATTGGGAGGAGTTTCTCCTCCTGAGTCCATGAACCCTGAGCCTTCAGGGAGTTCCAGACTGCACCCCAACCTAGAAGGCTGGCATCTGTTGTTACAATTGTCCAATCTGGTCTGCGAAAGGTCATACCCTTGGACAGATGGGCCCGAGATAACCACCAGAGAAGAGAATCTCTGGTTTCCTGATCCAGATTTAGTAGGGGGGACAAATCTGTGTAATCCCCATTCCACTGACTGAGCATGCATAATTGCAGCGGTCTGAGATGCAGGCGCGCGAATGGCACTATGTCCATCGCCGCTACCATTAAGCCGATTACTTCCATGCACTGAGCCACCGTGGGGCGCGGAATGGAGTGAAGAACACGGCAAGCATTTAGAAGTTTTGATAACCTGTACTCCGTCAGGTAAATTTTCATTTCTACAGAATCTATTAGAGTCCCTAGGAAGGAAACCATCGTGAGAGGAGATAGAGAACTATTTTCTTCGTTCACTTTCCACCCATGCGACCTCAGGAATGCCAGAACTATCTCTGTATGAGATTTGGCAATTTGAAAGCTTGACGCCTGTATCAGGATATCGTCCAGGTAAGGAGCCACCGCTATGCCTCGCGGTCTTAGGACCGCCAGAAGTGAGCCCAGAACCTTTGTAAAAATTCTTGGGGCTCTAGGATCTTTAAATCCTTAGATTAGGTGTAATTAGTTTAAGCTGCTTGTAATTCTTTTTTATTTTTTGTAATTTAGTGTTTGTTTTTTTGTATTATAGAATAGTTTATTTTATTGTATTTTATTTTAGGTAATTGTAGGTAATTTATTTAATTAATTTAATGATAGTGTAGTGTTAGGTTTAATTGTAACTTAGGTTAGGATTTATTTTACAGGTAATTTTGTACTATTTAATAGCTATTGTACATAGTTAAAATAAATACAAAGTTGCCTTTAAAATAAATATAAATCCTAAATTAGCTACAATGTAACTATTAGTTATATTGTAGCTATATTAGGGTTTATTTTATAGGTAACTATTTAGTTTTAAATAGGAATAATTTCTTTAATTATAGGAATATTATTTCGTTTAATTTAAATTATATTTAATTTAGGGGGGTGTTAGGGTTAGAGTTAGGTTTAGGGGTTAATAACTTTATTATAGTAGCGGCGACGGTGCGGGCGGGAGATTAGGGGTTAATAATTGTAGGTAGGTGGCGGCGATGTTAGGGAGGGCAGATTAGGGGTTAATACTATTTATTATAGTGTTTGCGAGGGGGGAGTGCGGTGGTTTAGGGGTTAATACATTTATTATAGTGGCGACAAGGTCCGGTCAGCAGATTAGGGGTTAATAAGTGTAGTTAGGTAGCAGCAATGTTGGGGGGGCAGATTAGGGGTTAATAAATATAATATAGGGGTCGGCGATGTTAGGCGCAGCAGATTAGGGGTTCATAGGTATAATGTAGGTGGCGGCAGTGTCCGGTCGGCAGATTAGGGGTTAAAAAAATGTATTAGAGTGCCGGCGATGTGGGGGGGCCTCGGTTTAGGGGTACATAGGTAGTTTATGGGTGTTAGTGTACTTTAGAGCACAGTAGTTAAGAGCTTTATATTCCGGCGTTAGCCCATAAAGCTCTTAACTACTGACTTTTTTTGGCGGTAGGAGTCTTGTCGGTAGAGGGTCTACCGCTCACTTCTCCCAAGACTCCAAGTACCAGCGTTAGGCAGATCCCATGGATCCGCAAAGGATACGCAATTGGCTTAAGGGGATCTGCGGTAGGCTGGAATCGCGGTAGGGAAGTGAGCGTTAGACCCTTTCCTGCCTGACTCTAAATACCAGCAGGCGGCCAAAAGCAGCGTTAGGACCCCTTAACGCTGCTTTTGAGGGCTAACGCCAAACTCTAAATCTAGCCGTTTGTATTTACCAACAAGTTGTATAGATGTGCTTTAATTTTATATAGAATAATTGATTGGAGTTATCAAAGTGAATTCACTAATAAAGCCTGGGTATCCCTGAAACATGGCCTTACTGCATCAACAATTACTATGTATCCAATTATAAAATAAATGTTTGACACTTGGTCATTGATTTTTTACGGAAAATTTCCAACATTTTCTAGTATCCCTTCTCCCCTGACAGCCACATTGTATAAACCTGAGAAAGGAAGCAACAAGGTGCAGAGGTATCTGAAGTTTATAACATACCAACAACCTGTCCAAAACAACAGGGCGGGCCGTGGATTCATCGTGTCAAGAAAAAAAGAAATTTATCAGGTAAGCATAAATTTTGTTTTCTTTCTAATGACACGATGAGTCCACGGATCATCTAATTACTATTGGGAATCAATACCCAAGCTAAAGTACACAGATGATAAGGGAGGGACAAGACAGGGAACCTAAACAGAAGGTACCACTGCATGAAGAACCTTTCTCCCAAAAGAGGCCTCAGCAGAGGCAAAAGTGTCAAATTTATAGAATTTTGAAAAAGTGTGAAGAGAGGACCAAGTTGCAGCCTTGAAATCTGTTCCACAGAAGCTTCATTTTTGAATGTCCAGGAAGAGGAAACAGTCCTCGTAGAATGAGCTGTAACTCTCTCAGGAGGCTGCTGTCCAGCAGTTTTATAGGCAAAGCGAATTATACTCTTCAGCCACAAAGAAAGAGAAGTAGCCGTAGCTTTCTGCCCCTTACGTTTCCCAGAGAATACCACAAACAGAGCAGAAGACTGACGAAAATCCTTAGTTGCCTGTAAATAGAATTTTAATGCACACACCACGTCCAGATTGTGCAGAAGCCGCTCCCTTTGAGAAGAAGGATTAGGACACAAGGAAGGAACAAAAATCTCCTGATTAATGTTCCAATCTGAAACTACTTTAGGGAGAAACCCTAACTTAGTATGCAAAACCACCTTATCTGAATGAAAAATAAGGTAAGGAGACTCATACTGTAATTCCGAGAGCTCTGACACTCTAAAAGCAGATGAAATAGCAACAAGAAGCAAAACTTTCCAAGATAACAACTTAATATCTAAGGAATGCATAGGCTCAAACGGAGCCCCTTGAAGAACCTTACGGCTAGATTTGGAGTTTTGTCGGTAACGACCCGAAAAACTAACGCCGGCTTTTTTCTGGCCGCACCATAAAAATAACTCTGGTATTGAGAGTCCACATAAAGGCTGCGTTAGGCTCCAAAAAAGGAGCGTAGAGCATTTTTAACGCAGCTTCAACTCTCGATACCAGAGTTGCTTACGCAAGCGGCCAGCCTCAAAAACGTGCTTGTGGACGATTCCCCCATAGGAAACAATGGAGCTGTTTGAGCTGAAAAAAAACCAAACACCTGCAAAAAAGCCGCGTTCAGCTCCTAACGCAGCCCCATTGTTTGCTATGCGGAAACACTTCCTACGTCTGCACCTAACACCCTAACATGTACCCCGAGTCTAAACACCCCTAACCTTACACTTATTAACCCCTAATCTGCCGCCCCCGCTATCGCTGACCCCTGCATATTATTATTAACCCCTAATCTGCCGCTCCGTAAACCGCCGCTACTTACATTATCCCTAATCTGCTGCCCTAACATCGCCGACCCCTATATTATATTTATTAACCCCTAATCTGCCCCCCACAACGTCGCCTCCACCTGCCTACACTTATTAACCCCTAATCTGCCGACCGGACCTGAGCGCTACTATAATAAAGTTATTAACCCCTAATCCGCCTCACTAACCCTATAATAAATAGTATTAACCCCTAATCTGCCCTCCCTAACATCGCCGACACCTAACTTCAATTATTAACCCCTAATCTGCCGACTGGAGCTCACCGCTATTCTAATAAATGTATTAACCCCTAAAGCTAAGTCTAACCCTAACACTAACACCCCCCTAAGTTAAATATAATTTACATCTAACGAAATTAATTAACTCTTATTAAATAAATTATTCCTATTTAAAGATAAATACTTACCTGTAAAATAAATCCTAATATAGCTACAATATAAATTATAATTATATTATAGCTATTTTAGGATTTATATTTATTTTACAGGTAACTTTGTATTTATTTTAACCAGGTACAATAGCTATTAAATAGTTAATAACTATTTAATAGCTAATATAGTTAAAATAATTACAAAATTACCTGTAAAATAAATCCTAACCTAAGTTACAATTAAACCTAACACTACACTATCAATAAATTAATTAAATAAACTACCTACAATTACCTACAATTAACCTAACACTACACTATCAATAAATTAATTAAATACAATTCCTACAAATAAATACAATTAAATAAACTAGCTAAAGTACAAAAAATAAAAAAGAACTAAGTTACAAAAAATAAAAAAATATTTACAAACATAAGAAAAATATTACAACAATTTTAAACTAATTACACCTACTCTAAGCCCCCTAATAAAATAACAAAGCCCCCCAAAATAAAAAAATGCCCTACCCTATTCTAAATTACTAAAGTTCAAAGCTCTTTAACCTTTCCAGCCCTGAACAGGGCCCTTTGCGGGGCATGCCCCAAAGAATTCAGCTCTTTTGCCTGTAAAAAAAAAACATACAATCCCCCCCCCAACATTACAACCCACCACCCACATACCCCTAATCTAACCCAAACCCCCCTTAAATAAACCTAACACTAAGCCCCTGAAGATCTTCCTACCTTATCTTCACCCTGCCAGGTTCACCGATCCGTCCTGAAGAGCTCCTCCGATGTCCTGATCCAAGCCCAAGCGGGGGGCTGAAGAGGTCCATGATCCGGCTGAAGTCTTCATCCAAGCGGGAGCTGAAGAGGTCCATGATCCGGATGAAGTCTTCTATCAACGGCATCTTCAATCTTCTTTCTTCCGGATCCATCTTGCAGACCTCCGACGCGGAACATCCTCTTCTCCCGACGCCTACTAGCCGAATGACGGTTCCTTTAAGGGACGTCATCCAAGATGGCGTCCCTCGAATTCCAATTGGCTGATAGGATTCTATCAGCCAATCGGAATTAAGGTAGGAATATTCTGATTGGCTGATGGAATCAGCCAATCAGAATCAAGTTCAATCCGATTGGCTGATCCAATCAACTTGATTCTGATTGGATGATTCCATCAGCCAATCAGAATATTCCTACCTTAATTCCGATTGGCTGATAGAATCCTATCAGCCAATCGGAATTCGAGGGACGCCATCTTGAATGACGTCCCTTAAATGAACCGTCATTCGGCTAGTAGGCGTCGGGAGAAGAGGATGTTCCGCGTCGGAGGTCTGCAAGATGGATCCGGAAGAAAGAAGATTGAAGATGCCGTTGATAGAAGACCTCTTCAGCTCCCGCTTGGATGAAGACTTCATCCGGATCATGGACCTCTTCAGCTCCCGCTTGGATGAAGACTTCAGCCGGATCATGGACCTCTTCAGCCCCCCGCTTGGGCTTGGATCAGGACATCGGAGGAGCTCTTCAGGACGGATCGGTGAACCTGGCAGGGTGAAGATAAGGTAGGAAGATCTTCAGGGGCTTAGTGTTAGGTTTATTTAAGGGGGGTTTGGGTTAGATTAGGGGTATGTGGGTGGTGGGTTGAAATGTTGGGGGGGGGATTGCATGTTTTTTTTTACAGGCAAAAGAGCTAAATTCTTTGGGGCATGCCCCGCAAAGGGCCCTGTTCAGGGCTAGTAAGGTAAAAGAGCTTTGAACTTTAGTAATTTAGAATAGGGTAGGGCATTTTTTTTATTTTGGGGGGCTTTGTTATTTTATTAGGGGGCTTAGAGTAGGTGTAATTAGTTTAAAATTGTTGTAATATTTTTCTTATGTTTGTAAATATTTTTTTATTTTTTGTAACTTAGTTCTTTTTTATTTTTTGTACTTTAGCTAGTTTATTTAATTGTATTTATTTGTAGGAATTGTATTTAATTAATTTATTGATAGTGTAGTGTTAGGTTTAATTGTAACTTAGGTTAGGATTTATTTTACAGGTAATTTTGTAATTATTTTAACTATTTTAGCTATTAAATAGTTCTTAACTATTTAATAGCTATTGTACCTGGTTAAAATAAATACAAAGTTACCTGTAAAATAAATATAAATCCTAAAATAGCTATAATATAATTATAATTTATATTGTAGCTATATTAGGATTTATTTTACAGGTAAGTATTTATCTTTAAATAGGAATAATTTATTTAATAAGAGTTAATTAATTTCGTTAGATGTAAATTATATTTAACTTAGGGGGGTGTTAGTGTTAGGGTTAGACTTAGCTTTAGGGGTTAATACATTTACTAGAATAGCGGTGAGCAGATTAGGGGTTAATAAATATAATATAGGGGTCGGCGGTGTTAGGGGCAGCAGATTAGGGGTACATAAGGATAACGTAGGTGGCGGCGCTTTGCGGTCGGCAGATTAGGGGTTAATTATTGTAGGTAGCTGGCTGCGACGTTGTGGGGGGCAGATTAGGGGTTAATAAATATAATATAGGGGTCGGCGGTGTTAGGGGCAGCAGATTAGGGGTACATAAGGATAACGTAGGTGGCGGCGCTTTGCGGTCGGCAGATTAGGGGTTAATAAGTGTAGGTAGGTGGAGGCGACGTTGTGGGGGGCAGGTTAGGGGTTAATAAATATAATACAGGGGTCGGCGGTGTTAGGGGCAGCAGATTAGGGGTACATAAGGATAACATAGGTGGCGGTCGGCAGATTAGGGGTTAAAAAATGTATTCGAGTGTCGGCGATGTGGGGGGACCTCGGTTTAGGGGTACATAGGTAGTTTATGGGTGTTAGTGTACTTTAGAGTACAGTAGTTAAGAGCTTTATAAACCGGCGTTAGCCCAGAAAGCTCTTAACTACTGACTTTTTTCCTGCGGCTGGAGTTTTGTCGTTAGATGTCTAACGCTCACTTCAGAAACGACTCTAAATACCGGAGTTAGAAAGATCCCATTGAAAAGATAGGATACGCAATTGACGTAAGGGGATCTGCGGTATGGAAAAGTCGCGGCTGAAAAGTGAGCATTAGACCCTATTTTGAGTGACTCCAAATACCGGCGGTGGCCTAAAACCAGCGTTAGGAGCCTCTAACACTGGTTTTCACAGCTAACGCCAAATTCCAAATCTAGGCCTTAAGAACTAAATTAAGACTCCAGGGAGGAGTAACTGGCTTGAACACAGGCCTGTTCCTGACCAAGGCCTGACAAAACGATTGCACATCTGAAAAGTCCGCCAGACGTTTAAGTAACAAAATAGACAAGGCAGATATTTGACCCTTTAGGGAACTTGCTGATAAACCCTTCTCCAAACCTTCTTGGAGAAAGGACAGAATTCTAAGAATTCTAACTCTACTCCAAGTGTAGCCCTTGGATTCATACCAATATAGATATTTACACCATATCTTATGGTAAATCTTTCTAGTCACAGGTTTACGAGCCTGAATCATGATCTCAATGACCAATTCCAGGTCTGAGGTGGAAACGGGCGAACGGGATGATGTCAATAATTGCCCCTACCATTAGACCGATTACCTCCATGCACTGAGCCACTGATGGCCGAGGAGAGGACTGAAGCGCTAGGCAAGAATCAAAAATCTTTGATTTCCTGACTTCTGTAAGAAAAATTTTCATTGACAAGGAATCTATTATGGTTCCCAAGAACATTACCCTTGTAGTTGGAACTAAGGAACTCTTTTCCAAATGTACCTTCCATCTGTGAGATTGCAGGAAAGATAACATTTCCGTGTGGGATCTTGCTTGTTGAAAAGATGGTGCCTGAACCAGAGTGTCGTCCAGATAATTGTGCCACGGCAATGCCCCGCAACTGGAGCACCGCCAACAGGGTTCCCAGAACCTTTGAGAAAATTCTGGGAGCTGTGGCAAGGCAAAATGGAAGAGCCACAAACTGGAGGTGTTTGTCTAGAAATGCAAACCTCAGAAACTTGTGATGGTCCCTGTGGATGGGAACATGCAGGTACGCGTCCTTTAAATCTACCGTTGTCATATATTGACCCTCTTGGACCAAAGGAAGAATGGAACGAATAGTTTCCATCTTGAAGGACGGCACTCTGAGGAATTTGTTTAGACTCTTGAGATCTAAAATTGATCTGAAGGTTCCCTCCTTTTTGGGAACCACGAACAGATTGGAGTAGAACCCCAGACCTCGTTCCTGCATTGGAACAGGAACTATCACTCCCAGGTCGGAGAGGTCCCGAACACAGTGTAAGAAAACCTCTCTTTTTGTCTGGTCTACTGATAATCTTGAAAGCAGAAACATGCCCCTGGGAGGAAAGGTCTTGAACTTTAGTTTGTATCCCTGGGACACGATGTCCACCGCCCAGGGATCCTGAACAGGAAGGCTTGGACTGCTCCTGCTTGGAAGAGGAAGGCTTTCCCTTGAATTACTCTGGCGACCCTTTTGTTTATTTCTCTTATCCTGAGGGAGGAAATAGCCATTTCCTCCCGTAATGTCAAAAATTATTTCTGTCAAACCCGGCCCAAACAAGGTCTTTCCCTTGCAAGGAATCCCCAAAAGTTTAGACTTAGACGACACATCCGCAGACCAAGATTTTAACCATAAAGCTCTGTGGGCCAGTAAGGCAAAACCAGAAATCTTAGCTCTCAGCTTAATAACCTGAAGGGAAGCATCTGTGATAAAGGAGTTGGCCAACTTAAGGGCCTTTATCCTATCCTGGATTTCTTTGAGGGGAGTGTCTGCATGAATAGAATCAGACAACACATCAAACCAGTATGCTGCCGCACTAGTGAAAGTAGCAATACAAACCGCAGGTTGCCATTGTAAACCCTGGTGTACATACATTTTCTTGAGTAATCCCTCTAACTTCTTATCCATAGGATCCTTAAAGGAACAACTATCCTCTATGGGAATAGTAGTTCTCTTGGCAGCGTGGAAATGGCCCCTTCCACTTTGGGTACCGTCTGCCAAGACTCCTTGATAAGAGTCTGCTATAGGAAACATCTTTTTAAATATAGAGGATGGAGAAAAAGGGATACCGGTCTCTCCCATTCCTTAGCAATAATCTCTGTAGCCCTATCTGGTACAAGAAATACCTCCACCATGGAAGGCACATCAAAATACTTGTTTAGTTTACTAGACTTCTTAGGATTGACTACAACGGTAGTGTAGGAGTCGTCCAGCATAGTTAAAACCTCCTTAACTAACAAATGGAGGTGTTCCAGCTTAAAACTGAAAGAAACAACTTCAGTATCAGTTAAAGGTATTTCACTGTCTGAGTCTGAGATTTCACCCTCAGATGCTACAGAAGTATCTTCCTCTTCAGGTATCTGGGAAGAAACATTCACTGAGTGATTACATTTCCTCTTGGTCTTTCCCTGCAGCATGAGAAAAGCAGAAAACGCATCAGATACCGCTGATGACATTAGGGAAGCGATGTCTTGAGCGATGTCTTGCAAGATAACTCCAGGAGGAGTAATAGAGGAAGCACGGGGCACTGGCTAAATTTTGGGACGCTTGAGGAGAAAGCTGCGGCATATCTTGAACATTGTCCGAAGACTCCTGAACAGTATCCGCCTTAGACAATGTTGGCTCAGGAAAAAGTCTAGCTCTGTAATGTAAAGTTCTCTCAATAAATGAGGAACAGAAAGGGATTGGTGGTTCTACATTAACATCAAAACATAAAGAACATGTAACATCTTGCAAGGTTTCTTGGTCCATCTTTATTCACCAATAAACAGACAAAAATATTTTTATTTAGAAAATAGATCCCCCCCAAAAAAACAGAATTTATGTTTACCTGATAAATTTCTTTCTCCTACGGTGTATCCGGTCCACGGCTTCATCCTTACTTGTGGGATATTCTCAATCCCTACAGGAAGTGGCAAAGAGAGCACACAGCAGAGCTGTCCATATAGCTCCCCTCAGGCTCGGGCCCCCCAGTCATTCGACCAACGGTTAGGAGAAAAAAGACAACCATAGGGTGCAGTGGTGACTGAAGTTTACAAAAATAAAAATTTAAACCTGACCAAATGCCAGGGTGGGCCGTGGACCGGATACACCGTAGGAGAAAGAAATTTATCAGGTAAACATAAATTCTGTTTTCTCCTACATTGGTGTATCCGGTCCACGGCTTCATCCTTACTTGTGGGAACCAATACCAAAGCTTTAGGACACGGATGAAGGGAGGGAACAAGTCAGGTAACCTAAACGGAAGGCACCACTGCTTGTAAAACCTTTCTCCCAAAAATAGCCTCCGAAGAAGCATAAGTATCGAATTTGTAAAATTTGGCAAATGTATGCAGTGAAGACCAAGTCGCTGCCTTACAGATCTGTTCAACAGACGCTTCATTCTTGAAAGCCCATGTGGAAGCCACAGCTCTAGTAGGGTGAGCGGTAATTCGTTCAGGAGGCTGCCTTCCAGCAGTCTCATAAGCCAACCGGATGATGCTTTTCAGCCAGAAAGACAGAGAGGTCGCAGTCGCCTTTTGACCTCTCCTCTTGCCAGAATAGACGACAAACAAGGACGATGTTTGTCTGAAGTCTTTAGTTGCTTTTAGATAAAACTTCAAAGCACGAACCACATCAAGATTGTTGTAACGGTACCAACAGGATACCAAGGGTTAACACCAGGGAACAATGTCCTGCATAGGGAATCAGCAATTCACAACCCAGCCAGTTTTCAGGTTTAAACAGAATGACATTTATTAAAAGGCTATGCCTAGTATTTATGCAGGTTTGACCCCCCAGATCGGGGGGGTTGAAAGAATGTTGTACATTAGATGGAGGGAACACGCCCTTGACATGATACAATAGATTTACCTTGCTTAAGCTGATAACAATTTAAACACAAGACACATTTGGCTTTTCTTATCACCTAAGCATTTGCTCTCTGAGGGTGATTAAACAATGGACTGTTTATCAATAACATTAATGACAGTGCACAATAGCTGAGGCTAAAGCTGAACACAGTTAACTCCTTCAGTGCTGACAGAAGGGTCTGTCACATCTACATAGCACAATATATAGCCTATAGACAACCTTTCTTACGTTATAGTCCAGAAGTGGCTAGGTTTGCCACAATGCTCCCCCAGAACCAAGCCGGCATACACAGTCTGATCCCAACGGATCGGCTTGGGGATGTCCGGGGCAACAACGTTCGGCTCAAGTAAGCTACGGGGTGTTCTCCGCCATCTGCTCCAACTTGGCTCAGTACTGCCCCCACTCCAAACATGGAAGCGTCTCTTCCCGGAGGGACTGGGCTTGGGTAGTCACAGGGTTAACATCAGCGGGATCCATGGGAGCATAGGCAGAAACAAGGGGGGCCAAGTCATTTCCAAGGAGAACATCAGCAGGTAAGTCCTTCTTGACCCCCACATTCACAAGTCTAGCGCCCACTCCCCAATCCAAATGTACCCTGGCAACAGGTAGGCGGAACACAGTGCCCCCTGCTACCCTCACAGCCATAGTGTCTCCAGTGTGCTGTTTCTCAGACACCAAGTTCTCTTGAAGCAAGGTCATGGTAGCACCAGTATCCCGTAGACCACTGACCTCCTTCCCATTCACTTTAACCCGCTGCCGGTTATTCCGGTGGGCAGCTTGCATGGGGTCTGCTTCATGTAGGCTGCCCCAGCATTCTGGCGCCTCTACGTAGCGGGCCGCAGGCTGAGGATTATGTGGGATTCCGCCGGCGGGTCTTCTCCAGGACTGTGCTTGATTTGCTGCGTTTAGGGGACACTCTGGTCTTTTGTGCCCTAGTCGCTTACATCCAAAGCACCAAATAGGTTGTGAGTAGCCCCGCGAATTGAACCGGCCTCTCTGAGGGTAGTTCGTGGCCGGAGGCCGTGTGGTATAGCGGTGTGCCGGGGGTTGGTAACTGGCAGCTGCTGGGGTGACTGGGGGTCTGTACTCCACTCTAGCAGTGGGCAATCGGTATACTGCTCCCCCTGCCCCTCGTACTGCCACGGATCCGCCAGTGGGTGCTGTATCCGGCACCAAATGGGGAGCTATCAGGGTTAAAGTAGCTCCCGAATCCTGAAGTCCCTGGACCGACATCACCTCATGCAGAATTCCCAGGGGTTCCTCGGCTTGGGTGCTCAACACCTCATGAGCGGCTGGCTCCGTTTGGTAATGGTGAGCAGCCGCCCTTGGGGCCAGGTTCTGTCTGACCTGGTTCCAAGCTTGTCTGCTCCGATTTTGGGTGCACTCACGTGCCATATGTCCCCACTGCTTGCAGGTGTGGCATTGTATATTCGCCCGTCCGTTGTTAGGCTGTAGTCCATGGTGCCTCCTGGCATCAAAATGCTGGTCTGCTAATCTGGCTGCTTCGGTTAAGGTGAGGGGTTTTTGATCTCTCACCCATTCTTGGGCTTCTGGGGACAAGCCATTAAAGAATTGCTCCAACAGCATCAGTTGTCGCAATTCTTCCATGGTGGTAGCTTGGCTGGCCTGTATCCACCCTTGAGATGCTTGATCCAGCTTGTGGGCCCACTCTGCATGTGAATCTCTTTCTGGCTTGCGCAGGCCTCTAAACTTGCGCCGGTATGCCTCTGAGGTAATGGCATATCTTTCCAAGATCGCTCTCTTCACTTTAGCGTAATCCTTGCTGTCCTCCCTGGGTACAGCGCGATACGCTTCCGCTGCTCTACCGGCTAGCTTGCCTGCTAGCACCGGCACCCATACGGACTGCTCCAAATCATGTAACTCACACAGTCTCTCAAAATCCTGTAAATACCCATCGATCTCATCCTTCTCCTCACAAAACATTTTAAATGCATGGTATGGGATTTTGGGTCTTACTGGGTTGCTGAGTGCGTCCAAAATGGATTCTGCTCGGGAGGATGCATTCCGCGGACTGTGTGCCATCACGTACTCCTGCACATCTGCCATTACCACGGATAGCATATCCCGTGGTACAGGTTGGGGTAAAAATTCCAGCCTGATCCTCATTTCCCTCTGGTATAGGGTCTCCTCCATGGCTGCTGGAGGCGTAGCGCTGCAAGCTCTGTCTCCCTCCATCAGCTCAGCAATTAATATAGCCTTGGGTTTGCTGCTGCCTATCTTTCCCCTGGCTTCTAGCAGTTCCTTTAACGTTTGTCTCTTTAGCTTAGAATAATCCATCTCCATTCACTTTGGTCCCTGGTACTCCTTCCATCTTAGTCAGTATTGTAGTAATCCCCCTCTTCCTGAGGTTACTGGCTTGTGTAGTTGCTCTTCTGGGCGATAAGGTTCATTCCGTCGCTTGCCACCAATTGTAACGGTACCAACAGGATACCAAGGGTTAACACCAGGGAACAATGTCCTGCATAGGGAATCAGCAATTCACAACCCAGCCAGTTTTCAGGTTTAAACAGAATGACATTTATTAAAAGGCTATGCCTAGTATTTATGCAGGTTTGACCCCCCAGATCGGGGGGGTTGAAAGAATGTTGTACATTAGATGGAGGGAACACGCCCTTGACATGATACAATAGATTTACCTTGCTTAAGCTGATAACAATTTAAACACAAGACACATTTGGCTTTTCTTATCATCTAAGCATTTGCTCTCTGAGGGTGATTAAACAATGGACTGTTTATCAATAACATTAATGACAGTGCACAATAGCTGAGGCTAAAGCTGAACACAGTTAACTCCTTCAGTGCTGACAGAAGGGTCTGTCACATCTACATAGCACAATATACAGCCTATAGACAACCTTTCTTACGTTATAGTCCAGAAGTGGCTAGGTTTGCCACAATTGTGTAACAGACGTTCCTTGTTAGAAACTGGGTTAGGACACAGAGAAGGAACAACTATTTCCTGGTTAATATTCTTATTGGAAACCACTTTTGGAAGAAAACCAGGCTTGGTACGTAAAACGACCTTATCTGTATGAAACACCAGATAGGGTGAATTACACTGCAAAGCAGACAATTCAGAAACTCTTTTAGCAGAAGAAATAGCAACCAAAAACAAAACTTTCCAAGATAGTAACTTAATATCTATGGAATGTAGAGGTTCAAACGGAACCCCTTGAAGAACTGAAAGAACTAAATTCAGACTCCATGGAGGAGCCACAGGTCTGTAGACAGGCTTGATTCTGACTAAAGCCTGTACGAACGCCTGAACATCTGGCACGGCTGCCAGATGCTTGTGCAACAAAACAGACAGAGCAGATATCTGTCCTTTTAGGGAACTAGCTGACAGACCTATCTCCAATCCTTCTTGGAGAAAAGATAGTATCCTTGGAATCCTAATCTTACTCCATGAGTAACCCTTGGATTCGCACCAGCAAAGATATTTCCGCCATATCTTATGGTAAATTTTCCTGGTGACAGGCTTTCTAGCCTGAATCAGAGTATCTATAACTGATTCCGAAAACCCACGCTTAGCTAGAATCAAGCGTTCAATCTCCAAGCAGTCAGTTGCAGAGAAACTAGGTTTGGATGTTCGAATGGACCTTGGATTAGAAGGTCCTGCCTCAAAGGTAGCTTCCATGGTGGAACCGATGACATATTCACCAGGTCTGCATACCAAGTCCTGCGTGGCCACGCAGGAGCTATTAGAATTACTGAAGCCTTCTCCTGCTAGATCCTGGCTACTAGCCGGGGGAGAAGAGGAAACAATGGAAAGACATAAGCTAGATTGAACAACCAAGGCGCCACTAAGGCATCTACCAATGTCGCCTTGGGATCCCTGGACCTGGACCCGTAACGTGGAACTTTGGAGTTCTGACGTGGCGCCATCAGATCCAGATCTGGAAGGCCCCATAGTTGAGTTAACTGGGCAAAAACCTCCGGGTGAAGTTCCCACTCCCCCGGATGGAAAGTCTGACGACTCAGATAATCCGCTTCCCAGTTGTCCACTCCTGGGATGTGAATTGCTGAAAGATGGCAGGAGTGATCCTCTGCCCATTTGATGATCTTGGATACCTCCCTCATCGCCAGGGAACTCTTTGTTCCTCCCTGATGATTGATGTACGCTACAGTCGTCATGTTGTCCGACTGAAATCTGATGAATTTGGCCTCCGCTAGTTGAGGCCATGCCTGGAGCGCATTGAATATCGCTCTCAATTCCAAAATGTTTATCGGGAGAAGAGATTCTTCCCGAGACCAAAGACCCTGAGCTTTCAGGGAGTACCAGACCGCACCCCAGCCTAAGAGGCTGGCGTCGGTCGTGACAATGATCCACTCTGGTCTGCGAAAGCTCATTCCCTGAGACAGGTGATCCTGAGACAACCACCAGAGGAGTGAGTCTCTGGTTTTCTGGTCCATTTGTATTTGGGGAGACAAATCTGCATAATCCCCATTCCACTGTTTGAGCATGCACAGTTGCAGTGGTCTTAAATGAATTCGAGCAAAGGGGACCCATTGCCGCAACCATTAGTCCTATTACCTCCATGCACTGAGCTATGGAGGGTTGAGGAATGGATTGAAGAACTCGACAAGTGTTTAAAATTTTTAACTTCCTGACCTCCGTCAGAAAGATCTTCATTTCTACCGAGTCTATTATTGTTCCCAGGAAGGGAACCCTTGTTAACGGGGACAGGGAACTCTTTTCTATGTTCACCTTCCACCCGTGAGACCTTAGAAAGGCTAGAAAAATGTCCGTATGAGCCTTTGGTTTGTGAAAGGACAACGCTTGTATTAAGATGTCATCTAGGTAAGGTGCTACTGCAATGCCCCTTGGCCTTAGCACCGCTAGAAGGGACCCTAGTACCTTTGTGAAAATTCTGGGGGCAGTGGCCAGAATTGGCCTGAAAGTTCCTTCCTTTTTGGGAACTACAAACAGGTTTGAGTAAAAACCCAGTCCTTGTTCTGCTGTTGGAACTGGGTGTATCACTCCCAGTTTTAAAAGGTCTTCTACGCAATGTAAGAATGCCCGTCTCTTTATCTGGTCTAAAGACAAGCAAGACATGTGGAACCTTCCCTTTGGAGGAAGGTCCTTGAATTCTAGAAGATACCCCTGAGAGACAATCTCTAGAGCCCAGGGGTCCGGAACATCTCTTGCCCAAGCCTGAGCAAAGAGAGAAAGTCTGCCCTCTACTAGATCCGGTCCCGGATCGGGGGCTACCCCTTCATGCTGTCTTGGTAGCAGCAGCAGGCTTCTTGGCTTGTTTACCCTTGTTCAAGCCTTGCAATGGTTTCCATGCTGGTTTGGGCTGGGATGCGTTACCCTCTTGCCTAGAGGCTGTAGAGGTAGAAGCCGGTCCATTCCTGAAATTGCGAAAGGAACGAAAAATATAATTTATGCTTACCTGATAAATTCATTTCTCCTGTAGTGTAGTCAGTCCACGGGTCATCCATTACTTATGGGATTATAACTCCTCCCTAACAGGAAGTGCAAGAGGATCACCCAAGCAGAGCTGCTATATAGCTCCTCCCCTCTACGTCATATCCAGTCATTCGACCGAAACCATACGAGAAAGGAGAAACTATAGGGTGCAGTGGTGACTGGAGTTTAATTAAAATCTAGACCTGCCGTAAAAAACAGGGCGGGCCGTGGACTGACTACACTACAGGAGAAATGAATTTATCAGGTAAGCATAAATTATATTTTCTCCTGTTAAGTGTAGTCAGTCCACGGGTCATCCATTACTTATGGGATACCAATACCAAAGCTAAAAGTACACGGATGACGGGAGGGACAGGCAGGATCTTTACACGGAAGGAACCATTGCCTGTAGAACCTTTCTCCCAAAAACAGCCTCCGAAGAAGCAAAAGTGTCAAATTTGTAAAATTTTGAAAAAGTGTGAAGTGAAGACCAAGTTGCAGCCTTGCAAATCTGTTCAACAGAGGCCTCATTCTTAAAGGCCCAAGTGGAAGCCACAGCTCTAGTAGAATGAGCTGTAATCCTTTCAGGAGGCTGCTGTCCAGCAGTCTCATAGGCTAAACGTATTATGCTACGAAGCCAAAAAGAGAGAGAGGTAGCCAAAGCTTTTTGACCTCTCCTCTGTCCAAAATAAACGACAAACAGGGAAGAAGTTTGACGAAAATCTTTAGTTGCCTGCAAATAAAATTTCAGGGCACGGACGACGTCCAGATTGTGCAAAAGTCGTTCCTTCTATGAAGAAGGGTTAGGGCACAATGATGGAACAACAATCTCTTGATTGATATTCTTGTTAGTGACTACCTTAGGTAAGAACCCAGGTTTAGTACGCAGAACTACCTTGTCTGAATGAAAAATCAGATAAGGAGAGTCACAATGTAAGGCCGATAACTCAGAGACTCTTCGAGCCGAGGAAATAGCCATTAAAAACGGAACTTTCCAAGATAACAGCTTGATATCGATGGAATGAAGGGGTTCAAACGGAACACCTTGCAGAACGTTAAGAACTAAGTTTAAGCTCCACGGCGGAGCAACAGTCTTAAACACAGGCTTAATCCTAGCCAAAGCCTGACAAAAAGCCTGAACGTCTGGAACTTCTGCCAGACGTCTGTGTAAAAGGATAGACAGAGCTGAAATCTGTCCCTTTAACGAACTAGCAGATAAACCCTTTTCTAGACCTTCTTGTAGAAAAGACAATATCCTAGGAATCCTAACCTTACTCCATGAGTAACTCTTGGATTCGCACCAATATAAGTATTTACGCCATATTTTATGGTAAATTTTCCTGGTAACAGGTTTCCTAGCCTGTATTAAGGTATCAATCACTGACTCCGAGAATCCACGCTTTGATAGAATCAAGCATTCAATCTCCATGCAGTCAGCCTCAGAGAAATTAGATTTGGATGTTTGAAAGGACCCTGAATCAGAAGGTCCTGTCTCAGAGGCAGAGACCATGGTGGACAGGATGACATGTCCACTAGATCTGCATACCAGGTCCTGCGTGGCCACGCAGGCGCTATTAGAATCACCGATGCTCTCTCCTGTTTGATCCTGGCAATCAATCGAGGAAGCATCGGGAAAGGTGGAAACACATAAGCCATGTTGAAGACCCAAGGTGCTGTCAGAGCATCTATAAGCACCGCTCCCGGGTCCCTGGACCTGGATCCGTAACAAGGAAGCTTGGCGTTCTGGCGAGACGCCATGAGATCCAGATCTGGTTTGCCCCAATGATGAAGCAGTTGGGCAAACACCTCCGGATGAAGTTCCCACTCCCCCGGATGAAAGGTCTGGCGACTTAGAAAATCCGCCTCCCAGTTCTCCACGCCTGGGATGTGGATCGCTGACAGGTGGCAAGAGTGAGACTCTGCCCAGCGAATTATCTTTGAGACTTCCATCATCGCTAGGGAACTCCTTGTTCCTCCTTGATGGTTGATGTAAGCCACAGTCGTGATGTTGTCCGACTGAAACCTGATGAACCTCAGAGTTGCTAACTGAGGCCAAGCCAGAAGAGCATTGAAAATTGCTCTTAATTCCAGAATGTTTATTGGAAGGAGTCTCTCCTCCTGAGTCCATGATCCCTGAGCCTTCAGGGAATTCCAGACTGCGCCCCAACCTAGAAGGCTGGCGTCTGTTGTTACAATCGTCCAATCTGGCCTGCGGAAGGGCATCCCCTTGGACAGATGTGGCAGAGAAAGCCACCATAGAAGAGAATCTCTGGTCTCTTGATCCAGATTTAGTAGAGGGGACAAATCTGAGTAATCCCCATTCCACTGACTTAGCATGCACAATTGCAGCGGTCTGAGATGCAGGCGCGCAAATGGTACTATGTCCATTGCCGCTACCATTAAGCCGATTACCTCCATGCACTGAGCCACTGACGGGTGTTGAATGGAATGAAGGACACGGCAAGGATTTAGAAGTTTTGATAACCTGTCCTCCGTCAGGTAAATTTTCATTTCTACAGAATCTATAAGAGTCCCTAGAAAGGGAACTCTTGTGAGTGGCCATAGAGAACTCTTTTCTACGTTCACCTTCCACCCATGCGACCTTAGAAATGCCAGAACTAACTCTGTATGAGACTTGGCAGTTTGGAAACTTGACGCTTGTATCAGAATGTCGTCTAGGTACGGAGCTACCGCTATGCCTCGCAGTCTTAGTACCGCCAGAAGAGAGCCCAGAACCTTTGTAAAGATTCTTGGAACCGTAGCTAACCCGAAGGGAAGAGCTACAAACTGGTAATGCCTGTTTAGGAAGGCAAATCTTAGATACCGGTAATGATCCTTGTGAATCGGTATGTGAAGGTAGGCATCCTTTAAATCCACTGTGGTCATGTACTGACCCTCTTGGATCATGGGTAAGATGGTTCGAATAGTTTCCATTTTGAACGATGGAACTCTTAGGAATTTGTTTGGGATCTTTAAGTCCAAGATTGGTCTGAAGGTTCCCTCTTTTTTGGGAACCACAAACAGATTTGAATAGAATCCTTGCCCGTGTTCCGACCGCGGAACTGGGTGGATCACTCCCATTAGTAAGAGGTCTTGTACACAGCGTAGAAACGCCTCTTTCTTTATCTGGCTTGCTGATAACCTTGAAAGATGAAATCTCCCTTGTGGAGGAGAAGCTTTGAAGTCCAGAAAATATCCCTGAGATATGATCTCCAACGCCCAGGGATCCTGGACATCTCTTGCCCAAGCCTGGGCGAAGAGAGAAAGTCTGCCCCCCACTAGATCCGTTTCCGGATCGGGGGCCCTCACTTCATGCTGTCTTAGGGGCAGCAGCAGGTTTTCTGGCCTGCTTGCCCTTGTTCCAGGACTGGTTAGGTTTCCAGCCCTGTCTGTAGCGAGCAACAGTTCCTTCCTGTCTTGGAGCGGAGGAAGTTGATGCTGCTCCTGCCTTGAAGTTACGAAAGGCACGAAAATTAGACTGTTTAGCCTTTGGTTTGGCCCTGTCTTGAGGCAGGGCATGACCCTTACCTCCAGTAATGTCAGCGATAATTTCTTTCAAGTCGGGCCCGAATAATGTCTGCACTTTGAAAGGAATATTAAGCAATTTAGATTTAGAAGTCACATCAGCTGACCAGGATTTAAGCCACAGCGCTCTACGCGCTTGAATGGCGAATCCGGAGTTCTTAGCCGTAAGTTTGGTTAAGTGTACTACGGCATCAGAAATAAATGAATTAGCTAGCTTAAGGGCTTTAAGCTTGTTCATAATCTCATCCAATGGAGCTGTGCTAAGGGTCTCTTCCAGAGACTCAAACCAGAATGCCGCCGCAGCAGTGACAGGCGCGATGCATGCAAGGGGTTGTAAGATAAAACCTTGCTGAACAAACATTTTCTTAAGGTAACCCTCTAACTTTTTATCCATTGGATCTGAAAAAGCACAGCTATCCTCCACCGGGATAGTGGTGCGCTTAGCCAGAGTAGAAACTGCTCCCTCCACCTTAGGGACCGTCTGCCATAGGTCCCGTGTGGTGGCGTCTATTGGAAACATTTTTCTAAATATAGGAGGGGGTGAAAAGGGCACACCGGGTCTATCCCACTCCTTGTTAACAATTTCTGTAAGCCTTTTAGGTATAGGAAAAACGTCAGTACACGCCGGTACCGCAAAATATTTATCCAGCCTACATACTTTCTCTGGAATTGCAACCGTGTTACAATCATTCAGAGCCGCTAATACCTCCCCTAGTAATACACGGAGGTTCTCAAGCTTAAATTTAAAATTTGAAATGTCTGAATCCAGTTTACTTGGATCAGATCCGTCACCCACAGAATGAAGCTCTCCGTCCTCATGTTCTGCAAATTGTGACGCAGTATCAGACATGGCTCTATTATTATCAGCGCACTCTGTTCTTATCCCAGAGTGATCGCGTTTACCTCTTAATTCTGGTAATTTAGATAGTACTTTAGTCATAACATTAGCCATGTCTTGCAAAGTGATTTGTATGGGCCGCCCTGATGTACTTGGCGCCGCAATATCACGCACCTCCTGAGCGGGAGGCGAAGGTACTGACACGTGAGGAGAGTTAGTCGGCATAACTTCCCCCTCGTTGTCTGGTGATATTTTTTTAACTTATAAAGTTTGACTTTTATTCAAAGTAACATCTATACATTGAGTGCACAAATTTCTATTGGGCTCCACATTGGCCTTTAAACATAGTGAACAAACAGATTCATCTGTGTCAGACATGTTTAAACAGACTAGCAATAACACTAGCAAGCTTGGAAAAAAAAAACAAAAAAAACTTTTAAATAAATTTACAAGCTATATAAAAAACGCTACTGCGCCTTTAAGAAACATAAAAATGTGACACAGTTGAATTAACAATGAACCAAATATGTTAAAACAACCAAATTTTAACAGAAAATGTATAAAGTTAGCAGAGGATTGCACCCACCAGCAAAAAGGATGATTAACCCCTTAATACCCAAAACGGATAACAGTTGAAATAATAAACGTTTTTATCACAAACACACAGTTACAGGTCTGCTGTGACTGATTACCTCCCTCAAAACTAGTTTTGGAGACCCCTGGGCTCTGTAGAGACGTCCTGGATCATGGAGGAAGAAATAGGAAGACTGTGACTAAATTTTTACTGCGCAATAAAGCGCTAAAATAGGCCCCTCCCACTCATATTACAACAGTGGGGAAGCTCAGTAAACTGTTTTTATTCAGAAAAAAACGACAGCCATGTGGTAAAAATCATGCCCATAAAGTTTTATCACCAAGTACCTCAGAAAAAACGATTAACATGCCAGTAAACGTTTTAAAAATTGAAAATTATGAAGTGTTATTAATAAGCCTGCTGCTAGTCGCTTTCACTGCAGTGCAGGCTCAAATATTACTTTAATATTGACAGTATTTTCTTAGTGAAATTCCATTCCCCAGAAATACCTCAGAGTATACATACATACATATCAGCCTGATACCAGTCGCTACTACTGCATTTAAGGCTGCACTTACATTACATCGGTATTAGCAGTATTTTCTCAGTCAATTCCATTCCTTAGAAAATAATTTACTGCACATACCTCCTTGCAGGTGGGCCCTGCATGCTATCCCCTGTTCTGAAGTTACCTCACTCCTCAGAATGGCCGAGAACAGCAAGTGGATCTTAGTTACGACCGCTAAGATCATAGAAAACTCAGGCAGATTCTTCTTCTAATGCTGCCTGAGAACAAACAACACACTCCGGTGCCGTTTAAAATAACAAACTTTTGATAGAAGAAATAAAAACTAAGTTTAACACACCACAGTCCTCTCACACGTCCTATCTTTAGTTAGGTGCAAGAGAATGACTGGATATGACGTAGAGGGGAGGAGCTATATAGCAGCTCTGCTTGGGTGATCCTCTTGCACTTCCTGTTAGGGAGGAGTTATAATCCCATAAGTAATGGATGACCCGTGGACTGACTACACTTAACAGGAGAAATTAGACTTATTTTTAGCTTTGAAAGGTCTATCCTGTGGAAGGGCATGGCCCTTTCCCCCGGTGATATCTGAAATAATTTCTTTCAACTCTGGCCCGAATAGGGTCTTACCCTTGAAAGGAATATTAAGCAATTTTGTTTTGGACGACACATCCGCCGACCAAGATTTTAGCCAAAGCGCTCTGCGCGCCACGATTGCAAAACCAGAATTTTTCGCCGCTAATTTAGCTAACTGAAAAGCGGCATCTGTAATGAAAGAATTAGCCAACTTCAGGGCGTGAATTCTGTCCATGACTTCATCATAAGAAGTCTCCTTCTGGAGCGAGTTTTCTAGTTCCTCAAACCAAAAAGCCGCTGCAGTGGTTACAGGAATAATGCAAGAAATTGGTTGAAGAAGAAAACCTTGTTGAACAAAAATTTTCTTAAGTAAACCTTCTAATTTTTTATCCATAGGATCTTTGAAAGCGCAACTGTCTTCTATTGGTATAGTCGTGCGCTTAGCTAGCGTTGAAACTGCCCCCTCTACCTTGGGGACCGTCTGCCACGCGTCCCTTCTGGGGTCAACAATTGGGAACATTTTCTTAAATATAGGAGGGGGAACAAAAGGTACACCTGGCTTCTCCCACTCCTTATTCACTATATCCGACACCCTCTTAGGTATTGGAAACGCATCAGTGTGTACTGGGACCTCTAAGAATTTATCCATTTTACACAATTTTTCTAGGACCACCAAGGGGTCACAATCATCAAGCGTAGCTAGGACCTCCTTAAGTAGGGCGCAGAGGTGTTCTAGCTTAAATTCTATGGTATGGTATCAGGCTCTGCCTGCTGAGAAATTTTTCCTGTGTCAGAAATTTCTCCCTCAGGCAGGCCCTCCCTCACCGCCAAGTCAGATTGATGTGAGGGCACTACAGATAAATTATCCTCTGCATCTGCTTGCTCATTTTCTGTATTTAAAACTGAGTAATTGTACGGTCCTTAAGCTGTTTGGACGCTATGGCACACTTCACACATAAATTTAATGGGGGAACCACCTTGGCCTTTACACATACAGAACATAGACTATCTGAAGGGTCAGACATGTTTGACAGACTTAGACAGAACTTCAATGCAATAAAAATTATTTTTGACAAAAACGTTACTGTCTCTTTAAATAATAAAAGTGCACACTTTATTACTGAAACATCAGAAAACCATCAAATAAACATCCGATTTTAATGAAATGTTCACCACAGTGTCTTAATGCTTTGAGAAGATTGCACACAAATTTTCAAACCAATTAACCCCTTAATGCCCAAACCGGAGCTAATAACAGCAATTAACCGGTTAAAAACACTACAGTCCCATGCCACAGTCTCTACTGTGGCCTTTACCTTCCTTAGGGATTATTTAAGTAAGAAATAAGCCTCTCTGAAGTCCTTTCTGAAGCCTCTGGACTCCCCACGTGAAGCTGCATGAACTGCCTAGTGAAAACAACTGTGCAATTGAGGCGCGAAAATAAGGCCTCCTCCCTCTACATTCCAGAGTGGAGGGGCCTTTCTGACTAGATTATGTGTCTAAGTAACTGCCAGGCGTAATATTAAACCCTATAAGTGTTTCTAAGTCTGAAAAAACACCTTATTTTTACTTCAAACATGCCAAAAAGCAATCGATTGTGTCAACCAGCATAGAGCCCTTAATATAAGCCATAATTTTATAGAGAGTCTAAGAAAAATGGCTTACCTATCCCAGAGGGGATTTCTGACAGTCTTCTAGCATTACTTGGTCTTGTTAGAAAAATGACTGATCATACCTGAAGCAGTTAAGCCTGCAAACTGTTCCCCCCAAAGTTCTCTGGTTTCAACAGTCCTGCGTGGGAACAGCAATGGATTTTAGTTACTGGTGCTAAAATCATACTCCTCTCAGCAGAAATCTTCATCACTTTCTGCTGCAGAGTAAATAGTACAAGCCGGCACTATTTTAAAATAACAAACTCTTGATAGAAGATATAAAAAACTACAACTAACACCACATACTCTTTACCACCCCCGTGGAGATGCTACTAGAGCGGCAAAAAGAATGACTGGAGGGGGCGGAGCCTGAGGGGAGCTATATGGACAGCTCTGCTGTGTGCTCTCTTTGCCACTTCCTGTAGGGATTGAGAATATCCCACAAGTAAGGATGAAGCCGTGGACCGGATACACCAATGTAGGAGAAAACTTTACTGTTTCTTTAAATTTTAAACAAACAAAATAACTGCTTTATTTTTCTGTAATTTGAAATAAACAATGGCTCCCAAAATAACACTACACAATAACACAACTCTACACCTCAGCATAGCCCTGCTGAGGTGCTTACCTACCTGTCCACTAATGAATTATATGACTTGTAGTTGATCCGGACTCAAAACTATTAACAATTACGGTCCGTAACCGCAACGCTGCTTAATCTGTGACGCAGCTGATTTTCAATGCGGAACACAGGAAATGACACAGGGCCAGAAAAAAAGGCGCACAATAGGAACTGCCGCCGTATCTAACTCCGCCCATCGTGGGCGTAACCACATGAAACTCCAGATCAGCTAAATGTATTATCACAGCCGTCGGGAGTGAAGTAAAAAATACTTTGCTGCCCTTAATAAGCATTCCCCTATCATAGGTGAATGTGACGTGTCCCAAATTCTTTGAATGTGAAAGTGCTATTTTGTATGTGTGTCCCAGAAAAAATTAAAGTTAGCCCTTACCTTAAGACTTCTGCCAGGCAGCATGGCAGCTCACTAAGTTTGAAAGGCCAGTTCCCTCGCATGGACCTGTGGATAGAAACAAAGACTGAGTAATTTTACTCAGGCTTGCACGGTTAGGGCAGCATAAATATATGGGAGGCGCAGTGAGGATTGTACCCCACAAGTTCCCATTGCTTGAAAGCCACCACTGCTCTACTAAAGAGACTGATATGGACTACGGCTACACCCTAGAACAAAACATCACAATCTTGCACTACTGAAAAAATAATAAAATCTTGCTTGAAGAATCTTTTCCTAAAACCTAACTTTACAACTTTCTTGCTCTAACATAGGCAAAGAGAATGACTGGGGTTGGAGGGAAGGGAGGTGATATTTAACAGCTTTGCTGTGGTGCTCTCCTGCAGGGCAGGAGTGGTATTCCAATTAATAATTAGATGATCCGTAGACCCATTGTGTCATTTGAAAGAATTACCTATGCAGGTGACCATTAGGGAATGGAATAATACTCTCTCTCTCTCTCTCTCTCTCTCTCAAATAGCCAAGTCATATAACTCTGCATCACTTTGTAAATAAACTACAAATTCCTTTTGTGATGGTACTTAACTCCTCAAACAATAAAAAAATTATTTTCACTAGCACCCAATAGTTGTTGGAAATAGAGTAAACAACTAGGCTCGATGTACAATATATGGTAGACTTAGTCCTAGATACAGACTTTCTGGCTCTATATCAACAGCTTCTTGGGATGCAATATCCCCCTAGATCCTCTTATTATACTATATAACGATGCCTCTAAATTGCAATCTAAGACACATACAAAATTGCTTAAGTGAGTGCTTAACAGTGCCAAGCAACTAATCCCTAGAGAACACACTCTCACAATAAAAGACTTGCTATCTCAACTCATGCTTAAGATATCACTAGAAAAGTACTTTTATTTTTCCATAAACAAATTACATTTTTACTATGATATGCTGTTCTAATGGGAATCCAGACCCCAAAACCCACCGAATTTACCTTCTCAACAAGCTATGACTCTATAAATGGGTCACTAACTTATATAACATGAGGCTAAAGTTCTTAATTTATTGTCTTACTTCCCCAAGGCAGAACACTGTGCGATCTGCATTCTTATCGCAGAAACTGACGGATCTCTGCAGAAAGAATGGTATTCTGTCGAGAACTCCAATCTGCCAAACTCCAATCTGACGTCACTTCCGGTATTTCCATACATCTGATTGGTCTGTGTCCTGTGAGTCACAGGATTCACAACCAATCAGATAGACCCTGTAATCGCCTAATTTCACTCTCTATTTTGCCTCCGCCTGGGGGATTCAAGGCGGGCGACGCCCCCCTTGTAAACCTCATTCCCTAAGGTTTACTTAGGGTGTATGCCAAAGGGTCTGTGGTGGCCCCCCAGACAGAGGCAAAACAGATATTACAATAAAAAGAGTCACCGGAAGTGACGTCAGATTGGAGTTTTTGACGAATTGGAGTTCTCAACAGAACAACGGCAGTGGCAGTTAAAATTATTTTTTTGTCTGCACTTTTAATTTCTACCTGCAGATGTCACTGTTCCTTTCTATTCCAATGTAAATATTTGCTACGTTCCTCTCTTTTCAATTTCCTTCTATTTCCTGAACTTCATTGCGGTACAGGGTAACAGCACATTGCAGAAAAGGTAAGTCAGGGCTTAACAAATGTATTCTAGGAGTATAGGAGCCAAACAAAATACTTAGACATATTTTTTTTTGTTCTTTAACACATGTGTGTATATGGTGTGTGTGTGTGTGTGTATATATATATATATATATATATGTTGTGTGTGTGTATATGTTGTATGTGTGTATGTATGTTGTGTGTGTATATATGGTGTGTGTGTGTGGTGTGTGTGGTGTGTGTGGTGTGTGCGTGTGTATATATATGTTGTGTGTGTGTTTTTTTTTTTTTTTTACATTTTATTGAAATTCAAAGAAATACAATGTAGAGATGCATAGATTTTTTTATTAGAGGGACCAGCATTTGTGAACATTAGTGGGACTGGGGAATTTGTAGACACTTAATTTTTTTGCCCCTTGAGCCAGCGCTGCAATTTCCACAAATAGTTTTCCCGGCTGCTTTTGCTTGTTTGTACTTTGCGCCTCACCTGCCCAATTTCACTATGAATATTGTGGGCATGCCGTGGGGCTTGCAAAGTTGCGCTGCTAGCCTAAACCTGTCTGCCTATCTGTGCTCACTGCTCAGTGATGTGTGGAACAGTGGAGTCACCCACTGCTGTGCTGTCTCTCTAAATGTGAACCGGGAAATCGTGAGGGGTATGCCTGGCCCCTGACCGCATGACTGTCTGACACTGTCTCTAAAGTGAAGGAGTCACGTATGATGCCCACCAGACCAGTACGGTAACGGTACACTAAGTGCACACTGAAGAGGTAGGGAGGGGAGGGCGGGCGGGGGTCTAGGGGTGGGCATAAGAAGCGGTAGGCACGTGGCCCGGGGCTGTGCACTGACAGTCAGAGAGCAGAATTTTCATAGTTTGCACGCCTAAACCTTTTCTTTAGTGATTTATTTTAGAGTGCTCTGTTTATCTTTCATTTGATGCTCTGCTGAGCCAGGGAGCAGCTCTAGGCATGAGCTTTATAATTAATGCAGTGCAGATTACATATTTTGTATGTGTGTGTGTGTCTGAGTTTTTGTGTGTGTCTGAGTGTTTTTGTGTGTGTGTCTGAGTGTTTTTTTGTGTGTGTGTCTGAGTGTTTGTGTGTCTGAGTTTGTGTGTGTGTGTGTGTGACCGGGTGACACCAACCCTAGTGACGCCACTGCCAAGATATTCATCTACATCGCACCTTCACTTCAATAGAATTATTGTTACGATAGTCAAATATTAATTGGACCAAACTTCAAACTGGATATCATTTAGATATCTTTTATTTAAATATATATCCTTTTGATTATGCCCTTAATTGCTTATTGTGATTTTCTTTCTTTGCAGACATTGTTGTAAATATATTGGTTGGCATATAGGGCATGATCATGTTGTTCTCTGAAGACTGGAATCATATTACATTTTGTATTTTAAAATATACAAAAAAAAAAAAACAAATGCAAGTCATTCTATTCCATCTAGATACATGCCGATCTAATATATATTAAAATTAGTAAACTATATATTAACTGCATGCACATTTTTTCCTACTGGAACATACTATATGTGTGTGTATGTGTGTCTTAAAACTAAAGCATACTCATACTTAAAATCTGAGGAACAATCTGATTAATAAAAAAAAAAAAAAAAACTATCATTACATTGTGATACAAACAAATTAAACCACACCAGCCAGTAAAGCAAACACAGTGCAAGTGACTGATCAACCGGGACAAGCCGTGTGCTACAGGCTGGTTTGGAAGTTCACTGTACAGAATGCTGGCTACACACAAAGAAAAGGGAAGGTGATGTGATTACATACAGAAGAGGGGATTCAAGGTCACTCACTAGCCACACAGCACATGGGGGGAGGCGTGTCTTACCTTCCCTGGCTTTGTTAAGCATCAACGCTCCAGAGAGCAGATATTCTCCAGGAATCTATATGAAAAGCTTTTATCTACCAGCTGGAAAATAATGTGCTTGGACACATTGGGGTTGCAAAGGCTCTCAGTACAGTAAAGATCATGTAAGTGAGAAACCATTGCAGAAGAATTCTGGGATCAAACTTTACTCTCAACTAGTTGATAATGTGACTTCAGTAAAAAAACAGTTTAAAACTAAAAAAATATAATTCAGATTACTTTTTAAGTATAAATGATATACACTTAAACACTAAATAAATACATATTTGTAGTCTCATGTCCAAAAAAGACTCTCCTTTTAAATATTTTTCTTAAAAAATTAATTTCATGTATTTGTTCCCAAATGTGTATTCACTTTTACATCAATGCTTTGTTATACATTTTTGTTTATTCATAAAATAACTTAAAGGGACATTACATGTTAATATCTTCTGTAATGATTCTAGAGCACTGCATGATCACACTCACCTATATTAAAATGTTCCCTCAAATTTTTTGAGTACCTTATTCCCCACTTTATTCGTGAGTATACTCAAACTTGAAAATGTTGCAAAAGCGAATAGCACATGTACACAAACTCACACAGATATTCACTCTTTCAAACAAACACACACACACAATCTCTCTCTCTCTTTCAAACACACACACTCTCTCTCTCTATTTCAAACACACACACACACTCTCTTTCAAACACAATCTCTCTTTCAAACACACACACACTCTTTCTTTCAAACACACACACACTCTCTTTCAAACACACACAAACACACACACTCTCTCTTTCAAACACACACACACTCTCTCTCTTTCAAACACACACACACACTCTCTCTCTCTTTCAAAACACGCACACACACTCTCTCTCTCTTTCAAAACACGCACACACACTCTCTCTCTCTTTCAAAACACGCACACACACTCTCTCTCTCTTTCAAACACACACACACACTCTCTCTCTCTTTCAAAACACGCACACACACTCTCTCTCTCTTTCAAAACACGCACACACACTCTCTCTCTCTTTCAAACACACATACACACACTCTCTCTTTCAAACACACAAACACACACTCTCTCAAACACACACACACACTCTCTTTCAAACACAATCTCTCTTTCAAACACACACACACTCTTTCTTTCAAACACACACACACTCTCTTTCAAACACACACAAACACACACACTCTCTCTTTCAAACACACACACTCTCTCTTTCAAACACACACACACACTCTCTCTCTCTTTCAAAACACGCACACACACTCTCTCTCTCTTTCAAAACACGCACACACACACTCTCTCTCTTTCAAACACACATACACACACTCTCTCTTTCAAACACACAAACACACACTCTCTCAAACACACTCACACACTCTCTCTCTTTCAAACACACATGCACACTCTCTCTTTCAAACACACAAAAACACACACTCTCAAACACACTCACATACTCTCTCTCTTTCAAACACACACACTCTCTCTCTTTCAAACACACACACTCTCTCTCTTTCAAACACACACTCTCTCTAACAAAACAAACACACTCTCAAACACACACACTCTCTCTCTTTCAAACACACACTCTCTCTAACAAAACAAACACACTCTCAAACACACACACTCTCTCTCTTTCAAACACACACTCTCTCTAACAAAACAAACACACTCTCAAACACACACACTCTCTCTCTTTCAAACACACACTCTCTCTAACAAAACAAACACACTCTCAAACACACACTCTCTCTCTTTCAAACACACACACTCTCTCTCTTTCAAACACACACACTCTCTCTCTTTCAAACACACACACTCTCTCTCTTTCAAACACACACACACTCTTTCTCTCTCTCTTTCAAACACACACACTCTCTCTCTTTCAAACACACAAACACACACTCTCTCATCAAACACACACACACTCACTCTCTCTCTCAAAACACACACACACACACTCTCTCTCTCTCTTTCAAACACACACTCTCTCTTTCAAACACACACACTCTCTCTCTTTCAAACACACACACTCTCTTTCAAACACACTCTCTCTTTCAAACACACACACACTCTTTATTTCAAACACACTCACACACTCTCTCTCGTTCAAACACACACACTATCTCTCTCACACACTCTCTCTCTTTCAAACACTCACACACTCTCTTTTAAACACACAGACACTCTCTCTCTTTCAAACACACACATTCTCTCTCTTTCAACACACACACACTCTCTCTCTCTCTCTCAAACACACATCCTCTCTCTCATTAAAAACACACACACACTATCTTTCAAACACACACTCTCTCTCTTTCAAACACACACACACCCTCTCTCTTTCAAACACACACACACACACCCTCTCTCTTTCAAACACACACACCCTCTCTCTTTCAAACGCACACACCCTCTCTCTTTCAAACGCACACACCCTCTCTCTTTCAAACGCACACTCTCTCTCTCTTTCAAACACACACACTCTCTCTCTTTCAAAAACACACTCTCTTTCACACACACACACACACTCTCTCTCTCTCTCTTTCAAACACACTCACACACTCTCTCTTTCAAACACACACACACTCTCTCTCTTTCAAACACTCACACACTCTCTCTTTTAAACAAACACACTCTCTCTCTCTTTCAAACACACACCCTCTCTCTTTCAAAACACACACACTCTCTTTCAAACACACACTCTCTCTCTTTCACACACTCTCTCTTTCAAACACACACACACTCTCTCTCTTTCAAACACTCACACACTCTCTCTCTTTTAAACAAACACTCTCTCTCTTTCAAACACACACAATCTCTCTCTTTCAAACACAAACACTCTCTCTCTTTCAAACACACACACTCTCTCTTTCAAAACACAAACACTCTCTTTCAAACACACACTCTCTCTCTTTCACACTCACACACTCTATCTCTCTTTCAAACACACACACACACACACACGCTCTTTCAAACACACACACTCTTTCAAACACACACACTCTCTCGCTCTCTTTCAAACACACACACACATTCTCTTTCAAACACACACACACACACACACTCTCTTTCAAACACACACACACTCTCTCTTTCTCACACACACACACACTCTCTCTCTCTCTCTCAAACACACACACACACTCTCTCTCTCTCTCAAACACACACACTATTTCTCTTTCAAACACACAAACACACACTCTCTCTATTTCAAACACACACACACTCTCTCTCTGTCAAACACACACACTCTCTCTCTCTTTCAAACACACACACACACTCTCTCTTTCAAACACACACTATCTCTCTCTTTCATACACACACACACACTCTCTTTCTCTTTCAAAACACACACACACACACACTATCTTTCAAACACACACACCCTCTCTCTCTTTCAAACACACACACACCCTCTCTCTTTCAAACACACACACACCCTCTCTCTTTCATACACACACACACCCTCTTTCTTTCAAACGCACACACTCTCTATCTTTCAAACACACACACTCTCTCTCTTTCAAACACACACACTCTCTCTCTTTCAAACACACACACTCTCTCTTTCACACACACACTCTCCCTCTTTCACACACACACTCTCTCTCTCTCTTTCAAACACACTCACACACTCTCTCTCTCTTTCAAACACACACACGCTCGCTCTCTCTCTTTCAAACACACACACACTCTCTCTTTCACACACACACACACACACACACTCTCTGTCTCAAACACACACACACACACACACACACACATTCTCTCTCTCAAACGCACACACCCTCTCTCTTTCAAACGCACACTCTCTCTCTTTCAAACACACACACTCTCTCTCTTTCAAAAACACACACTCTCTTTCAACACACACACACTCTCTCTCTCAAACACACATCCTCTCTCTCTTTAAAAACACACACACTATCTTTCAAACACACACTCTCTCTCTCTTTCAAACACACACACACCCTCTCTCTTTCAAACACACACACACACACCCTCTCTCTTTCAAACACACACACCCTCTCTCTTTCAAACGCACACACCCTCTCTCTTTCAAACGCACACACCCTCTCTCTTTCAAACGCACACTCTCTCTCTTTCAAACACACACACTCTCTCTCTTTCAAAAACACACACACACACACTCTCTCTCTCTCTTTCAAACACACTCACACACTCTCTCTTTCAAACACACACACACTCTCTCTTTCAAACACTCACACACTCTCTCTTTTAAACAAACACACTCTCTCTCTCTCTTTCAAACACACACAATCTCTCTCTTTCAAACACACACCCTCTCTCTTTCAAAACACACACACTATCTTTCAAACACACACACTATCTTTCAAACACAAACACTCTCTTTCAAACACACACACTCTCTCTCTTTCACACACACTCTCTCTCTTTCAAACACTCACACACTCTATCTCTCTTTCAAACACACACACGCTCTTTCAAACACACACACTCTCTCGCTCTCTTTCAAACACACACACACACTCTCTTTCAAACACACACACACTCTCTTTCAAACACACTCACACACTCTCTCTCGTTCAAACACACACACTCTCTATCTCTCTCACACACTTTCTCTCTTTCAAACACTCACACACTCTCTATTAAACACACACACTCTCACACACACACTCTCTCTCTTTCAAACACACACATTCTCTCTCTTTCAACACACACACACTCTCTCTCTCTCTCAAACACACATCCTCTCTCTCTTTAAAAACACACACACACTATCTTTCAAACACACACTCTCTCTCTTTCAAACACACACACACCCTCTCTCTTTCAAACACACACACACCCTCTCTCTCTCTCTTTTCACACACACACCCTCTCTCTTTCAAACACACACACCCTCTCTCTTTCAAACGCACACACCCTCTCTCTATCAAACGCACACACCCTCTCTCTTTCAAACGCACACACTCTCTCTTTCAAACGCACACACTCTCTCTCTTTCAAACACACACACTCTCTTTCACACACACACACACACACACTCTCTCTCTCTCTTTCAAACACACTCACACACTCTCTCTTTCAAACACACACACACTCTCTCTCTTTCAAACACTCACACACTCTCTCTCTTTCAAACACTCACACACTCTCTCTTTTAAACAAACACACTCTCTCTCTCTCTCTTTCAAACACACACAATCTCTCTCTTTCAAACACAAACACTCTCTCTCTCTCTTTCAAACACACACCCTCTCTCTTTCAAAACACACACACTATCTTTCAAACCCAAACACTCTCTTTCAAACACACACACTCTCTCTCTCTTTCACACACAGTCTCTCTCTTTCAAACACTCACACACTCTATCTCTCTTTCAAACACACACACGCTCTTTCAAACACACACACTCTCTCGCTCTCTTTCAAACACACACAAACACTCTCTCTCTTTCAAACACACACACTCTCTCTCTCTTTCAAACACGCACACACTATCTCTCTCTTTCAAACACACACTATCTCTCTCTTTCAAACACACACACCCTCTCTCTTTCTCTTTCAAACACACTCTCTCTCTTTCAAAACACACACACACACTATCTTTCAAACACACACACTATGGCCTCTAGTTATCAAGCCGCCAACCACAAATACGCTGGAATTCCGCAGCATATTTGTGGCGAGGCTGATTCGCCTTAGTTATCAACCCCTACTGCCCGGCAAAAGTAGAATATAGTGACGTAAGCTTCGATCCGCCAGACTCAGTCCGACACAGATCGATGCTTACGTCACTCCAGATGTTCCGAACGCAAGTTCGGCACAATCTGACTACTTTTGGTAGTTATCAAACTACTACCAGGGATGCTCACCACTATTCCGGGCCAGCGTACCTAGATTTCAATCCGCCGCCCTGGAGGCGGCGGATCCCATAGGAATCAATGGGAGTATGACCATGGCGAAAGCTCATGTTCGCTGCTGCCCGATATCCTATTGATTTCTATGGGAGATGTCTGCACCTAACACCCTAACATGTACCCCGAGTCTAAACACCCCTAATCTGCCACCCCTACACCGCCGCAACTAAATAAAGTTATTACCCCCTAAACCGCCGCTCCTGGAGCCCACCGCAACTATAATAAATATGTTCACCCCTAAACCGCCGCTCCTGGACCCCGCCGCAACTATAATAAATATGTTAACCGCTAAACTGCCGCTCCCGGACCCCGCCTCCACCTACATAATACCTATTAACCCCTATCCTGCCCCCCCTATAATAAATTTATTAACCCCTATCCTGCCCCCCCTACCCCGCCGCCACTATAATAAAATTATTAACCCCTAAACCTAAGTCTAACACTAACCCTAACACCCCCCTAACTTAAATATTAATTAAATAAATATAAATAATAGTACTCTTATTAACTAAATTAATCCTATTTAAAACTAAAACTTACCTATAAAATAAACCCTAATATAGCTACAATATAATTAATCATTACATTGTAGCTATTTTAGAATTTATATTTATTTTACAGGCAACTTTGTAATTATTTTAACTAGGTACAATAGCTATTAAATAGTTATTAACTATTTAATAGCTACCTAGTTACAATAATTACAAAATTACCTGTAAAATAAATCCTAACCTAAGTTACAATTAAACCTAACACTACACTATCATTAAATTAATTAAATAAATTAGCTACCAATACCTACAATTCAATACAATTAAATAAACTAAACTAAATTACAAAAAAAACAAACACTAAATTACAGAAAATAAAAAATATTACAACAATTTTAAACTAATTACACCTTATCTAAGCCCCCTAATAAAATTTTAAAAAAAAACTAAATAATAAAAGTCCCTACCCTATTCTACATTAAAAAGTAATCAGCTCTTTTACCAGCCCTTAAAAGGGCTTTTTGCGGGGCATGCCCCAAAGTAATCAGCTCTTTTGCCTGTAAAAAAAAATACAACCCCCCCCAACATTAAAACCCACCACCCACATACCCCTACTCTAACCCACCCAAACCCCCCTTGAATAAACCTAACACTAACCCCCTGAAGATTTCCCTACCTTGAGTCGTCTTTACCCAGCCGGGCCGAAGTCTTCATCCGATGGGGCAGAAGAGGACATCCAGACCGGCAGAAGTCTTCATCCTATCCGGGCAGAAGAGGACATCCGAACCGGCAGACATCTTCATCCAAGCAGCAAAAGAGCTGATTACTTTGGGGCATGCCCCGCAAAAAGCCCTTTTAAGGGCTGGTAAAAGAGCTGATTACTTTTTAATGTAGAATAGGGTAGGGACTTTTATTATTTTGGTTTTTTTGGGGGGGGGGTTATTTTATTAGGGGGCTTAGATTAGGTGTAATTAGTTTCATCAGGCTGTTATATCTATATATATATATATATATATAACAGCCTGATGAAATGGCTCTGTGTAGCCGAGAAACGCGTTGCTTTGATGCTTTGATTTTAAAACATTTTAATAAAATTGTTTTAACTTTACCCTGCTGGAGTTTTTCTCCCCTCTTTCCATTTGTGGACTGTGCAAGTGTTAGTGAACTGGAGTTTTAAACACTGTCTACCGCCACTCGCCTGTTCCTCCGCTAGTGTACAGATCTTCGGCACACAAGGAGGAAGGTGTGTCACTATCCATAGATCCTGATCGGCCTTATGTAACCCGGTCCGGCTCGAGGATTAGCTGCTGCCATTGTCTGTCTTCCGGGCGACGTTGAGGTCCCGGTCTGCTGTTTTAGGCACGCCATAGTGCCGTTTGGTTTGTGAGTATTTCCATCTCTATATTTTTATCTGGGTTTTAGCGTTATTACCCTATTGGCGCTTTCCTTTTCCCTACTACAGTTTATTTAATTGTATTTAATTGTAGGTATTGGTAGCTAATTTATTTAATTAATTTAATGATAGTGTAGTGTTAGGTTTAATTGTAACTTAAGTTAGGATTTATTTTACAGGTAATTTTGCAATTATTTTAAATAGGTAGCTATTAAATAGTTAATAACTATTTAATAGCTATTGTACCTAGTTAAAATAAATACAAAGTTGCCTGTAAAATAAATATAAATCCTAAAATAGCTACAATGTAATTATTAATTATATTGTAGCTATATTAGGGTTTATTTTATAGGTAAGTATTTAGTTTTAAATAGGATTAATTTAGTTAATAAGAGTAATATTATTTAGATTAATTTAATTAATATTTAAGTTAGGGGGGTGTTAGGGTTAGTGTTAGACTTAGGTTTAGGGGTTAATAATTTTATTATAGTTGCGGCGGGGTCTAGGCGCGGCGGTTTAGGGGGTAATAACTTTATTTAGTTGCGGGGGGCTCCGGTATAGGGGGTAGAACAGTATAGTATAGTGTGACTGCTTAGTGACAGGGGTATCAATAAAGCTGTAAAAAAGCCTAAGAGCAGCGAGATTGATGATTGATAACTATCACAGTCCGCTGCTCATCGCCCCGTACTTGGTGCGCAGCTTTTTGACAGATTTATTGATAACTTTGGCGAGCGTATTCAGGTCCGCGGCGGCGATGTGAGGCTAGCATATTGGGGCCGTCGATCGCAGGTACGTATGGAGCTTCATAACTAGAGGCCTATATCTCTTTCAAACACAAACACACCCTCTCTCTCTTTCAAACACACTCACATTCTCTCTCTTTCAAACACACACACTCTCTCTCTTTCAAACACACATACTCTCTCTCTTTCAAACACACACACTCTCTCTCTTTCAAACACACAAACACACACTCTCTCTCTCTTTCAAACACACGCACTCTCTCTCTCTCTTTCAAACACACACACTCTCTCTCCCTCTTTCAAACACACACACACTCTCTCTCTTTCAAAACACACACACACTATCTTTAAAACACACACACACACATACTCTCTCTCTTTCAAACACACACACTCTCTCTCTCTTTCAAACACACACACACTCTCTTTCTCTCTCTCTATTTCAAACACACACTTTCTCTCTCTTTCAAACACACGCACACTCTCTCTCTCTCTTTCAAACACACAGACTCTCTCTCTCTCTTTCAAACACACACGCACTCTCTTTTAAAACACACACACACTCTCTTTCAAACACACACACACACATCCCTCTCTCGCTCTATCTTTCACACAAACACTCTCTTTCAAACACACACACTCTCTCAAACACACTCACACACTCTCTCTTTCAAACACACACACACACTCTCTCTCTCTTTCAAACACACACACACTCTCTTTCAAACACACACACGCTCTCTCTCTCAAACACACATACCCACACTCTCTCTCTTTCAAACACACACACTCTCTTTCAAACACACACACTCTCTCTTTCAAACACACACACTCTCTCTTTCAAACACACACACTCTCTCTTTCAAACACACACTCTCTTTCAAACACACACACACTCTCTCTTTCAAACACACACACTCTCTTTCAAACACACACACTCTCTCTTTCAAACACACACTTTCTCTTTCAAACACACACACACACACTCTCTTTCAAACACACATACACACTATCTCTTTCAAACACACACACTCTCTTTCAAACACACACACTCTCTCTTTCAAACACACACACTCTCTCTTTCAAACACACACACATACTCTCTCTTTCAAACACACACACTCTCTCTTTCAAAACACACACACTTTCTCTTTCAAACACACACACACACACACACTCTCTTTCAAACACACATACACACTATCTCTTTCAAACACACACACTCTCTTTCAAACACACACACGCTCTCTTTCAAACACACACTCTCTTTCAAACACACACACACTCTCTCTTTCAAACACACACGCACTCTCTCTTTCAAACACACACACAAACACACAATCTCTCTCTCACACACACACACACTTGTTGAGTGACTTATTATTATTAATAATTACATTGTAGCTATTTTAGGATTTATTTTTATTTTACAGGCAACTTTGTAATTATTTTAACTAGGTACAATAGCTATTAAATAGTTAATAACTATGTAATAGCTACCTAGTTAAAATAATTACAAATTTACCTGTAAAATAAACCCTAACCTAAGTTACAATTAAATCTAATACTACACTATCATTCAATTAATTAAATAAATTAACTACAATTAGCTAAAATTAAACTATAGTACAAAAAAAACACTAAATTACAGAAAATAAAAAAATATTACAAGAAGTTTAAACTAATTACACCTAATCTAAGCCCCCTAATAAAATAAAAAAGCCCCCCAAAATAATAAAATGCCCTACCCTATACTAAATTACAAATAGCCCTTAAAAGGGCTTTTTGCGGGGCATTGCCCCAAAGTAATCAGCTCTTTTACCTGTAAAAAAAGAAATACACCCCCCCCAACATTACAACCCACCACCCACACACCCCTACTCTAATACCCACCAATCCCCCCTTAATAAAAAACAGAATTTATGCTTACCTGATAAATTACTTTCTCCAACGGTGTGTCCGGTCCACGGCGTCATCCTTACTTGTGGGAATATCTCTTCCCCAACAGGAAATGGCAAAGAGTCCCAGCAAAAGCTGGCCATATAGTCCCTCCTAGGCTCCGCCCACCCCAGTCATTCGACCTACGGACAGGAGGAAAAAACAGGAGAAACTATAGGGCGCCGTGGTGACTGTAGTTAGAGAAAATAATTCATCAAACCTGATTAAAAAACCAGGGCGGGCCGTGGACCGGACACACCGTTGGAGAAAGTAATTTATCAGGTAAGCATAAATTCTGTTTTCTCCAACATTGGTGTGTCCGGTCCACGGCGTCATCCTTACTTGTGGGAACCAATACCAAAGCTTTAGGACACGGATGAAGGGAGGGAGCAAATCAGGTTACCTAAACGGAAGGCACCACGGCTTGCAAAACCTTTCTCCCAAAAATAGCCTCCGAAGAAGCAAAAGTATCAAATTTGTAAAATTTGGCAAAAGTGTGCAGTGAAGACCAAGTCGCTGCCTTACATATCTGATCAACAGAAGCCTCGTTCTTGAAGGCCCATGTGGAAGCCACAGCCCTAGTGGAGTGAGCTGTGATTCTTTCAGGAGGCTGCCGTCGGGCAGTCTCGTAAGCCAATTGGATGATGCTTTTAAGCCAAAAGGAAAGAGAGGTAGAAGTCGCTTTTTGACCTCTCCTTTTACCAGAATAGACGACAGAGAAGATGTTTGTCTGAAATCTTTTGTAGCTTCTAAATAGAATTTTAGAGCACGGACTACGTCCAAATTGTGTAACAAACGTTCCTTCTTTGAAACTGGATTCGGACACAAAGAAGGTACAACTATCTCCTGGTTAATATTTTTGTTAGAAACAACCTTTGGAAGAAAACCAGGCTTAGTACGCAAAACCACCTTATCTGCATGGAACACCAGATAGGGCGGAGAACACTGCAGAGCAGATAACTCTGAGACTCTTCTAGCAGAAGAAATAGCAACCAAAAACAAAACTTTCCAAGATAACAACTTAATATCTATGGAATGTAGAGGTTCAAACGGAACCCCTTGAAGAACTGAAAGAACTAGATTTAAACTCCAGGGAGGAGTCAAAGGTCTGTAAACAGGCTTGATCCTAACCAGAGCCTGAACAAATGCTTGAACATCTGGCACAGCTGCCAGTCGTTTGTGTAATAAGACAGATAAAGCAGAAATCTGTCCCTTTAGAGAACTCGCTGATAATCCTTTATCCAAACCTTCTTGTAGAAAGGAAAGGATCTTAGGAATTTTGATCTTATTCCATAAGAATCCCTTGGATTCACATCAGCAGATATATCTTTTCCATATTTTATGGTAAATTTTTCTAGTTACCGGTTTTCTGGCTTGAACCAGAGTATCTATCACAGAATCTGAAAACCCACGCTTTGATAGAATCAAGCGTTCAATCTCCAAGCCGTCAGCTGGAGGGAAACCAGATTTGGATGTTCGAATGGACCCTGTACAAGAAGATCCTGTCTCAAAGGTAGCTTCCATGGTGGAACCGATGACATATTCACCAGGTCTGCATACCAAGTCCTGCGTGGCCACGCAGGAGCTATCAAGATCACCGAGGCCCTCTCCTGCTTGATCCTGGCTACCAGCCTGGGAATGAGAGGAAACGGTGGAAACACATAGGCTAGGTGGAAGGTCCAAGGCGCTACTAGTGCATCCACTAGAGTCGCCTTGGGATCCCTGGATCTGGACCCGTAGCAAGGAACCTTGAAGTTCTGACGAGACGCCATCAGATCCATGTCTGGAATGCCCCATAATTGAGTCAACTGGGCAAAGATCTCCGGGTGGAGTTCCCACTCCCCCGGATGGAATGTCTGACGACTCAGGTAATCCGCTTCCCAGTTTTCCACACCTGGGATGTGAATCGCAGATAGGTGGCAGGAGTGATCCTCCGCCCATTGTATTATTTTGGTCACTACTTTCATCGCCAGGGAACTCCTTGTTCCCCCCTGATGATTGATATAAGCAACAGTCGTCATGTTGTCTGATTGGAATCTTATGAATCTGGCCTTTGCTAGCTGAGGCCAAGCCCTGAGAGCATTGAATATCGCTCTCAGTTCCAGAATGTTTATCGGGAGAAGAGACTCTTCCCGAGACCATAGTCCCTGAGCTTTCAGGGATTCCCAGACCGCGCCCCAGCCCACTAGACTGGCGTCGGTCGTGACGATGACCCACTCTGGTCTGTGGAAGCTCATTCCCTGGGATAGGTGGACCAGGGTTAGCCACCAACGGAGTGAATCTCTGGTCTTCTGATCTACTTGAATCACTGGAGACAAGTCTGTATAGTCCCCATTCCACTGTTTCAGCATGCACAGTTGTAATGGTCTTAGATGAATTCGCGCAAAAGGAACTATGTCCATTGCTGCAACCATCAACCCTATTACTTCCATGCACTGAGCTACGGAAGGACGAGGAATAGAATGAAGAACTTGACAAGCGTTTAGAAGTTTTGACTTTCTGACTTCTGTCAGGAAAATCCTCATTTCTAAAGAATCTATTAATGTTCCCAAGAAGGGAACTCTTGTCGACGGAGACAGGGAACTTTTTTCTATGTTGACCTTCCATCCGTGAGATCTGAGAAAGGCCAGAACGATGTCTGTATGAGCCTTTGCCTTTGAAAGAGACGACGCTTGTATTAGAATGTCGTCCAAGTATGGTACTACTGCAATGCCCCTCGGTCTTAGAAACGCTAGAAGGGACCCGAGTACCTTTGTGAAAATCCTTGGAGCAGTGGCTAACCCGAATGGGAGGGCCACAAACTGGTAATGTTTGTCCAGAAAGGCGAACCTTAGGAACTGATGATGTTCTTTGTGGATAGGAATATGTAGATACGCATCCTTTAGATCCACGGTAGTCATAAATTGACCTTCCTGGATTGTAGGAAGAATCGTTAGAATGGTTTCCATTTTGAACGATGGTACTCTGAGAAATTTGTTTAGGATTTTTAAATCCAGAATTGGTCTGAAGGTTCCCTCTTTTTTGGGAACTACGAACAGATTTGAGTAAAATCCCATTCCTTGTTCCGCCATTGGAACTGGGTGTATCACTCCCATCTTTAACAGGTCTTCTACACAATGTAAGAATGCCTGTCTCTTTATTTGGTTTGAGGATAAGTGAGACATGTGGAACCTTCCCCTTGGGGGTAGTTCCTTGAATTTCAGAAGATAACCCTGAGAAACTATTTCTAGCGTCCAGGGATCCTGAACATCTCTTGCCCAAGCCTGAGCAAAAAGAGAGAGAGTCTGCCCCCTACTAGATCCGGTCCCGGATCGGGGGCTACTCCTTCATGCTGTTTTGTTAGCAGCAGCAGGCTTCTTGGCCTGCTTACCCTTGTTCCAGCCTTGCATCGGTTTCCAGGCTGGTTTGGTTTGTGAAGCGTTACCCTCTTGTTTAGAGGATGCAGAGTTAGAGGTCGGTCCGTTCCTGAAATTGCGAAAGGAATGAAAATTAGACTTATTCTTAGCTTTGAAAGGCCTATCTTGTGGAAGGGCATGGCCCTTTCCCCCAGTGATGTCAGAAATAATCTCTTTCAATTCTGGCCCAAAGAGAGTTTTACCCTTGAAGGGGATATTAAGCAATTTTGTCTTGGAAGATACATCCGCTGACCAAGACTTTAGCCAAAGCGCTCTGCGCGCCACAATTGCAAACCCTGAATTTTTCGCCGCTAATCTAGCTAATTGCAAAGCGGCATCTAAAATAAAAGAATTAGCCAACTTGAGTGCGTGAACTCTGTCCATAACCTCCTCATACGGAGTCTCTCTACTGAGCGACTTTTCTAGTTCCTCGAACCAGAACCACGCTGCTGTATTGACAGGAACAATGCACGAAATGGGTTGCAGGAGGTAACCTTGCTGTACAAAAATCTTTTTAAGCAAACCCTCCAATTTTTTATCCATAGGATCTTTGAAAGCACAATTATCCTCGATAGGGATAGTAGTGCGCTTGTTTAGAGTAGAAACTGCCCCCTCAACCTTAGGGACTGTCTGCCATAAGTCCTTTCTGGGGTCGACCATAGGAAATAATTTTTTAAATATAGGAGGGGGGACAAAAGGTATGCCGGGCTTCTCCCACTCCTTATTCACTATGTCTGCCACCCGCTTGGGTATAGGAAAAGCGTCGGGGTGCACCGGAACCTCTAGGAACTTGTCCATCTTGCATAATTTTTCTGGAATGACCAGGTTGTCACAATCATCCAGAGTAGATAACACCTCCTTAAGCAGTGCGCGGAGATGCTCTAATTTAAATTTAAATGTCACAACATCAGGTTCAGCCTGTTGAGAAATTCTACCTGAATCTGAAATTTCCCCATCTGACAAAACCTCCCTCATGGCCCCTTCAGATTGGTGTGAGGGTATGACAGAGCAATTATCATCAGCGCCCTCCTGCTCTTCAGTGTTTAAAACAGAGCAATCGCGCTTTCTCTGATATGCAGTCATTTTGGATAAAATATTTGCTATGGAGTTATCCATTACAGCCGTCAATTGTTGCATGGTAATAAGCATTGGCGCGCTAGAAGTACTAGGGGCCTCCTGCGTGGGCAAAACTGGTATAGACACAGAAGGAGATGATGTAGAACCATGTCTACTCCCTTCATCTGATGAATCATCTTGGGCAACTTCATTATCTGTGGCAGTACTGTCCTTACTTTGTTTGGACGCTATGGCACAATTATCACATAATTTTGAAGGGGGAGACACATTGACTTTCATACATATAGTACATAGCTTATCTGAAGGTGCAGACATGTTAAACAGGCTTAAACTTGTCAATAAAGTACAAAAACCGTTTTAAAACAAAAACGTTACTGTCTCTTTAAATTTTAAACAGTGCACACTTTATTACTGAATATGTGAAAAAGTATGAAGGAATTGTTCAAAAATTACCAAATTTTCACCACAGTGTCTTAAAGCATTCAAAGTATTGAACACCAATTTTCAAAGCTTTAACCCTTAAAATAAAGAAACCGGAGCCGGTTACAATTTTAACCCCTCTACAGTCCCAGCTACAGCCTTTGCTGCGACTTTACCAAACCCAGGGGGAATACGATACCAAATGAAGCCTTCTAGGAACTTTTCCAACTACTTTAGGATCCTCACACATGCATCTGCATGTCTTGCTCTCAAAAAGTAACTGCGCAGGGGGGGCGTGTCTGACCAACGACCAAGATGGCTGCTGTTTGATATATGTCTGCTTATAGGAGCTGAATATTCTGCTGAGTTTCTCCCCCAAACCGTTTGAATCCTATTCCTCTCAGGAGATTTGTGTATGGCAATACCTACAGAACGGATTAATGCGACTTTTCAACATTAACAGGCATAAGCAGACCAGAATAGAGAAGGTGCGCAGCAGAGGCCTTGTAGTGGCCTGTGCCTCCCTCTACCCCTCCAATATTCTGCCTAGTCAGTCTAATCAGCCAAATGTGCTGACCCACGAACTCCCTTCAGTGACAAAAGCTATTTGGGATATTAAGTTACAAACGTTTGATGCATGGAAAACAATAACATGGTGTCAAAGATCGACTCGATTTTAGAGGAGCTACGTGTAAATGTGGATGAGCACCTCCACAGTTTCAGTAAGGATATTAAGCTCATGTTAACCTCGATGATAACTCAGCATGAAATCAGCAACATAGTCACCCCCTCGGATGTGACAGCTGTCCTGCGTAAAGATGACCCTGCTGTTTATTTTATACCGCCGCCATTTATTACTGAGATGCCCTCCGAGGTACACCACCTGGTGAGGGAGACCGGGTGTGGGGAGCGGCAGTGGCATTTGGAGAGTGCGGAGCAGTCTAAGGCCATGAGAGAACCAACTAAGGGAAACTTACATGTGTGTGAACAGGCTGGAAGGCGTCCAGCCGCGGAGATCGGTAGCCACCGAGTTCCTATCTGTGTGTTCTCCTCACCCACAAAGTGCCGCTATTTAAATGGGGTTCTTGCGGTCTTAAATACAGGCCAGATCGCAGAGCAGCCAATTTGGAAAATGCCTGATGGGCACTTCATAACACTAAACTTGGATTTTGACAGAGAAGTCAGATCATTGCATTGGGACATTAATCCTATCTTCATCTTCTACCTCAAAGCCGGTGTGGGGTGAATATTATCTAAGAAATGTATTGCAATGCAGGGAAATGCTAGAGGTGCTTATATTGGTGTTCCTTAAAGCCGGAGTAGGCTGAGCAACTTTCCTTCCCTTAGCGGCTGTCTGGTAAATAAGATATGATGGCAGTTGCTCATAAGCAAGTTACCTTATTACTGTACTTTAATTATATGTGGGACACAACTGCTAATAGATTTTATTTTCACTCCCTGAGTGTTATGTGGCAGCGTGACCCGATCACCACTACTAGGACTCTAGGTAACGCGGTAGTCCCAGCAGGCAAACTTTCAAACTGGGATCTTACAGTTCACAAGATGCCCTCCTCAAGCAGCTCCGGTCCTCTTAGGTTCCCGTACACTGAGACACTCTCGCCAGGGATACTGTAATTGTGTTTAGCTACAAGGTCTGATAGAACGGATTTGGTATGGACTTGTCCCACCAAGACGAAAGACTTGGACACATCCGTTACAGACTACGATGGCTGCTACAATAACTTGTTCAGAGATGGCATAGGTTAATATCAGGGCGCGTACTCTCCTCTAGATGTAGTGGACTCTCTGCTTCTAATTGTTATAGCTCACTATGCCTACTCACACAGTTTAATTCATTATTTCTCGGTCAACTAAGTTCATATGTAGAATTGTTTTCTAATGGTTATTGTTATTATGTTTTTGCCTGTTTGTTATACCATAGCTTACACATTTTTAGACCTCATGGGTGTATCCTGTTAATACGGGGATTCAGTTAACCCTTGCTACAACTATGTGCAACGCAACATGTCACACTTTTACTACTAACCCCTGTCACCAATGGGTTTTAAAATAAAGAGCATTCACATCGGCAAGAACATAACTCCCTTGACTTCTCTCTTTCTTAATTATCCAGACCCATCTGTCAGAGTTCCTCCATTGTTCATGTTCCCTTTACTCTGACATTGCCCCTGTATTTTACATTGTGGGTTGCCAATCACAGAGTTATTATCAAATGGATTATTTGTTATCATATATACTGTACTATTTCCATATAAGAATTTTCTTAACTATAGGGATAATCCACTGAGTGCTGCTGCTATCTTAATGCACGGTTAACATTTTCTTAGTGTATTTGATGATGGCAATGGTGGTTTCATATACTGCTAGATCTGTAATGTGGAATGCCCTGTACTATTTCTTTGTGTTATTGGAATACTGTTTCCCACCCAGCTATATAGTGTTTAACCAGGTATGACATGTTTCCTCATATATATATGCAGACCCCTTTAAAAATGATTTGGACCCCTACTGAGCCTTATATAACTCGACACAGAATTATGCACCCTTCTAGACATATCTTATTGTGTTAGCTTCAGTTATCTGTATTTGTTGTCTGATTGCTCTCTAAGTAACGCAAAAGTCCCTATATTAGTCAATCAGTGTGTTGTGCTAGATAAGCGAAGTATCCTTTAGATAAACACTCCCCCTATGTTATTAAAATTATATGTGTCAATGCCCTCGGCCTTTCTTGTGGACATATTCAAGTTATATAGTTCCAGAGTGTCTTGATATGACTCATCAAACTGTTTAACTCATAATCCATATGGCTGATAAGATATCGTATTATTTCAATCCTTAGGCCCAAGAGCGGCCTTTTTATTATTTTCTACCCCTCCTTAAAGTCCCCCATTATGTTTATAATATAATCCAGGAGGTCCAAGAGAGGCCTCATTAGTTCTTTGGGGGAAATAATTTAATTTAATTTAATTTCCTATCATATATTATTATGTTGTAGGAGGTCATGTTCTATCAGAAAACTGAGGCTCAATGCTCAATTTGTATTTTTACTTTCAAGCAATATGTGTGTTAATGGACGATGTTATATAGTGACTATCCAACTGTCAATTTTATGTTTGGCGTGATGTTTTCAGTAATCACTTGCTTGTATTATTTTTCTTAAAACCTCAATAAAATATATTTAAAAAAAAAAAAAAAAAAGTAACTGCGCAGTAATGGCGCGAAAATGAGGCTCAGCCTACAACTGGGAAGGCCCTTCCTGACTGGAAAGGTGTCTAACACAGTGCCTGACGTTAAAAAACGTTCCCCAAGCTTATAAGTGTGAATTACAAGCATAAACATGTATAAAATGTCCAAATAAAGCAATCGATTTTGCCCATAAAAGTGTCTACCAGTTTTATAGCCCATATTAAGCCCTTTATTCTGTTTGAGACTAAGAAAATGGCTTACCGGTCCCCATGAGGGGAAATGACAGCCTTCCAGCATTACACAGTCTTGTTAGAAATATGGCTAGTCATACCTTAAGCAGAAAAACTCTGCTAACTGTTTCCCCCAACTGAAGTTACTTCATCTCAACAGTCCTATGTGGAAACAGTTGAAAGTCACTTACTGTATAGGCACCAAGTAACTAAAGTCCATTTAGTAGAAAGCATATTATTCAATTATGGTGAATATAGTAAATGTCATTTCTTTGCACTGTTCAAACATTTAAATGTAATGAGCAAAAACGCTTCTACTGACTCACCCAGCTGTCACTCGGCTATCTCTGCTTTTCGGTCAAGACGAATCGGTATTGGGATCGGCCCGTCCACGGGGGGTACCTTCTGTCAGAAGATGGTTTATCTCACCGGAAAGTACCGGAACTCCTGTAGCGCGCCTTCTGCCTCGGTACCTTTCCCCCTCCTGGGTCCGCTCCTCGCTGCACCGCTCGGCGTCTGACGTGTTCTGCGAGCACCTGACAGCTGGCCACACCTCTCCCTCTCGGATACTCCTGCCTCCACAGGTAGGTGTTAGTGAGTACGTCCACTCTGTATTAGTTTTGCTGTCGGATCTCATGCCTGCTCGATTTCTTGGTCAATCTGTGTAAAGTGTAATAAGCGGCACCAGAGACTGACTGCACTTAAAAAACGGCTTTATTCAGGCAATATAATGCTTTAACAAAGCAGATACTTGTGACAATAACGTGCCTAAGAATTGCTCTCCGTGAACTGTTGCTGACGCGTTTCAGCCCTTATGGCCGTAATCGTAGCTGGAAACAGCACACGATTTTAGTTACTGTCTGCTAAAATCATCTTCCGATCACAAACAGAACTCTTCATCTTTTTCTGTTTCAGAGTAAATAGTACATACCAGCACTATTTTAAAATAACAAACTCTTGATAGTAGAATAAAAAACTACAACTAAAACACCACATACTCTTAACCATCTCCGTGGAGATGTTGCCTGTGCAACGGCAAAGAGAATGACTGGGGTGGGCGGAGCCTAGGAGGGACTATATGGCCAGCTTTTGCTGGGACTCTTTGCCATTTCCTGTTGGGGAAGAGATATTCCCACAAGTAAGGATGACGCCGTGGACCGGACACACCAATGTTGGAGAAACCTAACACTACCCCATTGAAGATCACCCTACCATGAGATGTCTTCATCCGATCCGGGCAGAAGTCTTCATCCGATGGGGCAGAAGAGTACATCAGGACCGGCAGAAGGCTTCATCCAAGCGGCATCTTCTATCTTCTTCCATCCGACGAGGAGCGGCTCCATCTTGAAGACATCCGGCCCGGAGCATCCTTCCAGCACGACGGACTAAAGACGAATGACGGTTCCTTTAAATGACGTCATCCTAGATGGCGTCCCTCGAATTCCGATTGGCTGATAGGATTCTATCAGCCAATCGGAATTAAGGTAGGAAAAATCTGATTGGTTGATTTAATCAGCCAATCGGATTGAAGTTCAATTCTATTGGCTGATCCAATCAGCCAATCGGATTGAACTTCCATATCTTATAGTAAATTTTCCTAGTGACAGGCTTACGAGCCTGAATCAAAGTATCAATGACCGACTCAGAGAATCCCAGCTTAGATAATATCAAGAGTTCAATCTCCAGGCAGTCAGCTGCAGAGAATTTAGATTTGGATGTGGAACGGAACTTGAATGAGAAGGTCCTGTCTCAACGGAAGGTTCCACGGTGGCAGAGATGACATGTTCACTAGATCCGCATACCAAGTCCTGTGTGGCCATGCAGGCGCTATTAGGATTACCGAGGCTCTCTCCTGTTTGATTCTTGCAATCACACGAGGCAGGAGAGGAAAAGGTGGAAACACATAAGCCAGGTTGAACGACAAAGGTACTGCTAGAGCATCTATCAGTACAGCTTGGGGATCCCTTGACCTGCACCCGTAACAAGGAAGTTTGGCATTCTGACGGGATGCCATCAGATCCAATTCCGGTGTGCCTCATTGATAAATTATTGACGCAAACACCTCCGGATGGAGCTCCCACTCCCCCGGATGAAAAGTCTGACGACTTAGAAAATCCGCTTCCCAGTTCTCTACTCCTGGGATATAGATTGCTGATAGATGGCAAGAGTGAGCCTCCGCCCATCAGATTATCTTTGAAACCTCTATCATCAATAGAGAACTCTTTGTTCCCCCTTGATGATTGATATATGCTACAGTCGTGATATTGTCCGACTGGAATCTTATGAATTTGGCCAAAGCCAACTGAGGCCACGTCTGAAGCGCGTTGAATATAGCTCTCAGTTCCAGAATATTGATTGGTAGTAGAGACTCCTCCTGAGTCCAAACACCCTGAGCCCTCAGGGAATTCCAGACTGCACCCCAGCCCAAGAGGCTGGCGTCCGTTGTCACTATGACCCATGCTGGCCTGCGGAAGCACATTCCCTAGGACAGGTAATCCTGTGACAACCACCAAAGAAGGGAGTCTCTGGTCTCTTGATTCAGATTTATCTGAGGAGATAAATTTGCATAATCCCCATTCCACTGTCTGATCATTTTAACACCTCTTTCACTTTACCTCTTCCTATTACTAGTATAGGCAAAGAGAATGACTGGGGGTGGAGAGAAGGGAGGAGCTATATATACAGCTCTGCTGTGGTGCTCTTTGCCACTTCCTGTTAGCAGGAGGATAATATCCCACAACTAAGGATGAATCCGTGGACTCGTATCTAGTAGAATAAAAATAAATCCTAAAATAGCTACAATGTAATTATGAATTATATTGTAGCTATCTTAGGGTTTATTTTATAGGTAAGTATTTAGTATTAAATAGGAATAATTTAGTTAATAATAGTAATATTATTTAGATTTATTTAAATAATAATTAGGTTAGGGGGTGTTAGGGTTAGACTTAGGTTTAGGGGTTAATAACTTTATTATAGTGGCGGCAGCAGATTAGGGGTTAATAGATTTAATAGGCTATGTAGGCTACGTCGGTTTAGGGGTTAATACTAGGATATGTTTATTGCGGTGTGGGCTATGGCGGTTTAGGGGTTAATACTAGGATATGTTTATTGCAGTGTGGGCTATGGCGGTTTAGGGGTTAATAATTAGGCTTATTGCGTTGTGGGGGGTTGTCGGTCTAGGGGTTAATACATTTATTATTAGGAGTGAGAGGGGGGATTGCGGATATAGGGGTATACGTATCGGGCTTACTTTTGGGAGGCGTGTTAGACAGTTACGGGAGATTTAATATTTTAATTAGTTTTCTTAGGCGCAGACAGTTTCTAAAGTGCGATAAGTCACTAGCGACTCCAGAAATTTGTAGTTACGCTTATTTCTGGACATCGCTAGTTTATCCAACTTACGGCACTTTAGGAACTGCCGGCGGGGTATATGTAATACCCCGATGTGCAAGGTGAAATTACGGGCACCGCAGGTTCCATTGCTTGAACCGAATCCTATGCCGTATATCGGATCGTACCCCTAGAGTTCCCGCTCTGTGTTTAGCACACAAACTCAGGAGGCAAAAAAAGCTACTATAAAAAACAGAAGAAAGTCCTAAGTAAAAAGGGGTGATTGACAGCTGTGTGCACTTTACAAAGTGTCATGCACACACCTTTGAGGGAACATTGCCTATGGCCCTTTTACACTTTATGAATATTTTAGGCACACTGGGGTCATTACTGAGATGCAGCACCCCCAGTCTCCTTTCCTGAGCATGTTTTAACTTGAAAAGCAGACAGACAGTACACACAAGACACCTCACTACACATAATGTACTCTGTAAGGGTAGCATGGACCTTACTCCAAAGACACACTGATATGATCAGAGAATCTCAAACACTGTGCTTTAAATTATCTGTCCACATAAATGTGGCTTTGCATCCAATAGCCCACTATCAATAGACGTTCACAAAAGAACTAGGACATAGTTTCCTTTAAGCTACTATTTGGGTATATGTTGAATAATATGCATTTGTTACATTTTTGCTGAACACTAAATAAATGCAAGATAGAATGATATAATCAAAGCCTGATAATAATGTACAAATGCATTCTTTTTTGTAAAATTATATTATTTAAGCATTGAAAAAAGTGTAAAGTTTTAGTGACCATAAAGTAATGGCTGCTTAAAAAGTTGTTATCTAGGCTTCCTTAAAGGGACAATGAACTCAATTTTTTTCTTCTGTGGTTCAGATAGAGCATGCAATTTTATGCAACTTTCTAATTTCTATTTGAACAAGAAGGCATCTAAGCTATTTTTTGGTTTAGTACCATGGGCAGCACTTGTTTATTGGTGGGTGAACGTATCCACCAATCAGCAAGAACAACCCAGGTTGCTCACCAAAAATGGGCTGGCATCTAAACTTACATCCTTGCTTTTCAAATAAAGATACTAAAAGAATGAAGAAAATTTGATAATAGGAGTAAATTAGAAAGTTGCTTAAAATTGCATGCTATATCTGAATCACAAAAGAAAAAAAATTGGGTTCCGTGTCCCTTTAATCTTTTTCTCTGCTGAGGTGAAATAGGGACACTAGAGTGTTCAACCAGTGAGTGTGTGGAATATGGCAGTTTTAAATCTGGAGTCCACAATTCGACTTTTTACAGGATTACAGGAAAAGAGAGCAAATAAAAATGTATAATGCAAAGTTTTTTACTAACCATAATTCAAACTTTTATATTACAATCTTAAAGTGTTTGTTGTCCCTTGAAAGGCACATTCCAGCCAAAAGTGAAATGCACATCAGAAATGTTTTTACATTTTGGTAAGACACGCTATTACTTACTTGCCTTAGTCCAGGAGACATTCAGCATTAGCGTGGTCCCGCCTCTGGGGGCGAGACCTGCGCTTGTTAACTCCCACATCGGCCGTCATTAAAGGGACACTGAACCCAATTTTTTACTGCTATTATCAATTTTTCTTCATTCTCTTGCTATCCTTATTTGAAAAATAAGGCATCTAAGCTAAGAAGCCAGCAAATTTGTGGTTCAGACCCATGGACAGCACTTGTTTATTGGTGCTGTCCAATCAGCAAGGACAACCCAGGTTGTTCACCAAAAATGGGCCGGCATCTAAACTTACATTCTTGCTTTTCAAATAAACATACCAAGAGAATGAAGAAAATGTGATAATAGGAATAAATTAGAAAGTTGCTTAAAATTGCATGCTCTTTCTGATATTGTAGGAAATATTTTGATATGATGGAGATGTAATGGTTGCAAAAACATGAGATAAACACCCCTAGTGGTGTAGATGGAGCAATCTGGGGTCAAAAGCAGTCACCCAGAAGACTGACCTCCACTGGATGTGTGGTAATATTTGGTGGAACACCTCCCTTGGTGCTACAGGGGCAAACTGGGATCAATATGGTCATCCAGTAGACTTAATCACCGACATTCAGGAACTCTCAGTAGTCCAACAGCGGAAAACAATAGAGAACAGGCAGGCAGCAAGTGATAACAAAACTTACTTTATTTAAAAGGTTAAAAGACAGCACCTCGTTTCTCAGTCCATAGTGGTTGTTTCATCAGGCGTTGTAAAAAGAATGTAAAATGTAATACAAACACTTGCTTTATATGCCATGCAAACAATCCAATTAGATAATTAGTATGATAAGCTTCACCTGTAGAGGTAGTTACCAAGTACACATGATGAGTGAGTCATAGCCTATCAAAAGAGGACTAGTATTTACTAACAGCACAGTGCAATCAATATATTGACATGATAATATTAAAACACAATATCAAAATACAAATTCATCAGTATGATGACAGTTATGATAAAAAAACATCATCTTATATATTAATTCTAATCTCTCAGAACAAGTAAAACGATCAACCTTAAAAAATAATAAAAAGATAAGCCTAAAAAACTCTGTGTTAATTATTTAACATCTTAAAAGGGCTACATTGTCTCATATCTAAGTAAAAATAGTATCTCACCTGGGTCCTTAGGCTATGTTATTAATACTAAATGGAGTACCTGCGGTTTGAGAGAAACTAGTGTACTTCACCTATGAGCATAATCGTCATAGGTATCTGAAGTGGAGGCATCTGATAACAGCTCCAAAAGCAAAGGTAGTGGATTGGTATAACGCTCTGAGGTATTCAGAAAAAAGTCCTCTTTGACATTGAGCCTCTCTAGCCAAGCCCACACTTTTGACTTTTTTACTTCAAGGCCAATCATGTAATCTAACACTGGCCACACACCCACTACTTCATCACGTTCCAACACCCTCTCACTCTACTCACGTACCGAGTGATTACCGATAAAGTTTGATGCTAGCAAGTAATCACTATACAACACACAACTTGACTGATGTATCTACCAAACACACTTTGTTCTGAATAGCTGAGAGCGTTATACCAATCCACTACCTTTGCTTTTGGAGCCAGGTGAGATACTATTTTTACTTAGATATGAGACAATGTAGCCCTTTTAAGATTTTAAACAATTAACACAGAGTTTTTTAGGCTGATCTTTTTATTATTTTTTAAGGTTGATCGTTTTACTTGTTCTGACAGATTAGATTATTTTTTTTTTATCATAACTGTTATAATACTGATGAATTTGTATTTTGATATTGTGTTTAAATATTATCATGTCAATATATTGATTGCACTGTGTTGTTAGTAAATACTAGTCCTCTTGTGATAGGCTATGACTCACTCATCATGTGTACCTGGTAACTCCCTCTTCAGGTGAAGCTTATCATACTAATTATCTAATTGGATTTTTTGCATGGCATATATAGCAAGTGTTTGCATTACATGTTACATTCTTTTTAAAAAGCCTGATGAAACAGCCACTGTGGGCTGAGAAACGCATTGCTATCTTTTAACCTTTTAAATAAAATAAGTTTTGTTACTTGCCACTTGCTGCCTGCCTGTTCTCTATCGTTCTCCGCTGCTGGACTACTGAGAGTTCCTGAATGCCGGTGATTAAGTCTACTGGGTGACCATATTGATCCCAGTTTGCCCCTGTAGCACCAAGGGAGGTGCTCCACCAAATATTACCACACATCCACCGGAGGTCAGTCTTCTGGGTGACTGCTTTTGACCCCAGATCGCTCCTTCTACACCACTAGGGGTGTCTTATCTCATGTGAGTGCAACCATTACATCTCCATCATATCAAAATATTTCCTACAATATTGGGCCATGTGGCGCTTCTGTCTTACTCTTTTCACTGCAGATTACTGATTCTGGGTCGCGACCTTGATCCTCTACAGACAGCTGCCTTGATTGTGCCTACTTATTTACCTACATTATTACCATCTACAAGTTACTCAAGGACTCTTTTCTTTTGTAGAATATATGCAATATTGATTTATTATTTACCACTGTGTATATTGATATATTAGTGCTACCATACTCATTGCCATCATTGTGCATGAATTATCAGTGCACATATTAAGGGTGCCCCCTATGATTTTTCAGCATGCTCTATCTGAATCACGAAAGAAAAAAATTGGGTTCAGTGTCCCTTTAAGCGGTTAAAATGCAGGTTCACACAGCATATCTATATATGCTGTGTGTGCCCCTATCATCAGTTAAGACTATTGTTTAAACAGTGCTAAATTTGATATGACACATTTTTGCATATAAAAGCAAAGTGCAAAAATGTTACTATTCTAGACTGAAATACACTATTGTGCTTTTCAACTTTGGCTGGAATATCCTTTTAATATACAGGTATACCTCACTTTACAGCGCTTCACTTTACAGCGATTCGCTAATACAGCGCTCTGTGGAGCTGAAGTTCAGCCTCCAAGGATTTTGAAACAGTGCTGTAATCATTGTGAGATTGCAAGAGAAGTGACTGGCACCATTTTGTTATGCTAAGTTCACTCTGTTTACAGCATTACAGAGCAATCTGTGTCTCAGTGCTATAGTCTGGCAAATTTTACTACAGTAATTGTCACTATTTTACAGGTACAGTATTTATTGAATCCTAATTGAATACTGTGCTGTGCTAGAGTTAAACTAAACGTAGCACTACTGCAACCCTAATATATGTTAGTTTAAACATTTTTTAAAGTCTTTAAACACACTTTACAGCGGGGCTCCGGTCCCTAACCCGCTGTATGAGCGGGGTATATCTTGTACCTGTTTCTTTTAAATCCATAAAATATGATTCTACATCTACACTTATGCCTGTAAAAAAAAAGGATGGAATCTTGTGTATTTATAATTTTTAAAAAACAAAAACAATTGTATCTTTATCCCTCTTTCTGCAAAAGATGGACTTCAAATATTTCTTTTAATCAAGTGATAAAACACAAATCAGTTCTTGTTGTTGGGCTGTATATATCTAGATGAGACTGAACATTGAATCATTTAGTAGAGTGTGTGTGTGGGGGGGTCCCATTCTGTAAGAAGGGCAAAGTGATCTGTCAACCTCAAACAGGACATATAAGTGCAAAAACAAAAATGTTTGCTTACCTGATCAATTCATTTCTTTCATCATGGTGAGAGTCCACAAGCAATCACAGGTAATGTCCAGTCCTACAGGAGGAGGCAAAACTCACCAAACAACAAAACTTTAATTCCTCCCACTTTCCCATGATTCTTTACTCACACATATGGCCAAGAGAAAGAAGAAAATAAGAAAAGCAGGGTAAAGAAGTGAAAACTGGTACTGGCACCAACTGTTATGGAAAACAAGAGTGGGTTTCATGGACTCTAATCATCATCATGAAAAATGTCAAATTGAGCCCTCTGAAGAACTTTAAGAACTAAATTTAGGCTCCATGGAGGAGCAGCAGGTTTGAAAACAGAGCTTGAAAAAACTCCTGAATGTCTGGCAAACAAGCCAACTTCTTATGAAACAGAATAGAAGGGGCAGAAATCTGAACCTTTATAGAACTGGCCAACAGACCCATCTCCAGGCCCTCCTGGAGAAACTGTAAAATATTCAGAGTTTTCCCTCTACGTCAAAAAAACCACACTGGTCACACCAGTGAAGATAAGTCTTCCAGAACTTGTAGTAGATGCATTTAGTGGCAGGCTTGCGAGCCTGGATAAGAGTATCTATTATTTTCTCAGAGAAGCCAAGATCAACCGTTCAATCTCCAGGTAGTCAGCTTTAGGGTATCTAGGTTTTGGTAAAAGAACCAACCTTGAGATAGCAGGTCCTGACGAAGAGGCAACCGCCAAGGTTGAGCAGAAATGTTTACTAGGTCTGCGTACCAAGTCCTGCATGGCCATGCAGGAGCTATCAGAATAGTTGGTATTCCCTCCTGCTTGATCCTATATAAGGTTTAATACAGAAATAAAAGGGCCCTCTACACTATGATTAAACTCACTCAGACACCTATATTTTTCCTCAGTGTAGATAAAACTACAGCCCATGTGTACACTGAACTGCCCCTAAGAACCCCCTGGCAGCTCCTGTATGGGTAGTCACTCCCTTTCTGGGTCTAGAAGTAACTGTAAAGGTACTGTGAATCTGGCCTAACACTGCTGAAGCAAAATTATGGCTGGAGAAGCTCCGGATTGAGGAGAAAGCCTGGGAACACTGAGGAGGCGCACTACTGCCCGGAGTAAAGTCGGTGCTGCAGGGAATAGTTTAATATAACTTTTGGTTCCCCCAGTTAAATAAAAGCGCACCAAGCATAATACAGACATAAAACTAATATTAAAAAATATTCCTGCCTAACCGGAACCTCCTCTACTGAACCGCTAACTGCACTGGGCAGATGGCGGTTTTCTTAAAGAGCCATACACCTATTTTTAATAAAGAGCCCCAATAATGTCCTCAGAGCTGCCAGATGGCTGAAAAGGTTCTCAGTCATCCCAGACTATGCCCCTGATAAGGATAGGGCAGATGGGACCTGAAAAGGAGAAATAAATGTGTGATGAGGAGAGCAAGTTAAGTTCCCTGGCTATGCTGTACCTGTGTAAGAGTACCTATAAATCGCCTCTGGGCTGTGTGTGTGCTGTGTAAAGTCACTAAAAGCACCCTTCCACTGGTTTACCAGGCATTTTAAATCCATGTCCATGTAGCTGCAGCAGTATCCAGTAGAGGGCTTATCCAGTGCAGGTATCGAGTATCGCAGAGGATTGCAGTAGGAAATTCCTGTGTCCCTCAGGGGGAGGCTAAAGACAAGTCCCTGCAACGCCTCAGGGTAGTTATGGCTGAAGTCCCATAGAGAAATACTGTACACTTAACAGGGTATTCCTATGTCCCTGTATCTTTCAGCTGCTGTGAAAATTCTCTTCTGTCTTCTTTGAAAATGATACTCCCCAGAAAATCTGGGTCTCGTATGGGTCTGAGCTCCCAATTTTTAATCCATAAGCAAGTAGCTGGAAACACCTCTATTCTCAACCATCTCCTAAGAGGCCAAAAACAAAACTAAGAAATAGTTTGGGAGGCTGGAGGGTTGTAAACCTTTTGTATTGGTTCTTGACCTCCTCCTGGTGGTGGGAAATATATCTTTTATGTTATGGAAGACTGTGGACAGTCATTTTACAAAAGAAAAACAAAGAATAAATGGAGGACATTTAAAACATTGCTAAATAACATGTCCTACATTTTTCCTACTTTCTATTAACATATTTGTAATAAGCCACATTGGGTTGGATTTATTTTACTTTTATAACCATGTGGTATATGAGAGGTATGTGAGATGGCTTGCATTCTTTGTTTTACCAGTGCTCTACACGAGAACGCTTTGTTAAAGGTATATGGGGAAAAAAGATTTCACTATTCAGAAAGAGCATGTAATGTTAAACAACTTTCAAATGTACTTCTATTAGCATTGTTTCTTCATTTTCTTTTGTTGAAAAGTAGAAACGTAAGCTTAGGAGCCTGCCCATATGGCAGTAGTTTTGCAAGGATGTTATCCATTTGCAAGAGCACTAGAGGGCAGCCCTATTTTCTACCATGCAGTGCTCCAGATGATGTCTCTTCAACAAAGAATATCATAGGAACAAAGCAAATTAGATAACAGAAGTAAATTGGAAACTTTTTAAAATTGTATGCTCTGACTGAATCACAAAATATTTTTAACATTAACTGCACAGTAACAGGAAACAAAAGGCCTGTTGTGCCTGTCTGAGTAACCGCACACAACAACAACAACACTTTGTAGTGTGCGCTACATAACACTTGGGTAAGTAGAATACATTTTCCATAAAGTTTATTTGTACAACTATGTTCCAAGCAAAGAAATCAACACCAGATTTCTAAATGTGGTTATTTAAAGAGACAGTCTACTGTTTAAAAAACATAATTTATGCTTACCTGATAAATTCCTTTCTTCTGTTGTGCGATCAGTCCACGGGTCATCATTACTTCTGGGATATAACTCCTCCCCAACAGGAAATGCAAGAGGATTCACCCAGCAGAGCTGATATAGCTCCTCCCCTCTACGTCAGTCCCAGTCATTCGACCAAGAATCAACGAGAAAGGAGTAACCAAGGGTGAAGTGGTGACTGGAGTATAATTTAAAAGATATTTACCTGCCTTAAAAAACAGGGCGGGCCGTGGACTGATCGCACAACAGAAGAAAGGAATTTATCAGGTAAGCATAAATTATGTTTTCTTCTGTTATGTGCGATCAGTCCACGGGTCATCATTACTTCTGGGATACCAATACCAAAGCAAAAGTACACGGATGACGGGAGGGATAGGCAGGCTCATTATACAGAAGGAACCACTGCCTGAAGAACCTTTCTCCCAAAAATAGCCTCCGAAGAAGCAAAAGTGTCAAATTTGTAAAATTTGGAAAAAGTATGAAGCGAAGACCAAGTTGCAGCCTTGCAAATCTGTTCAACAGAGGCCTCATTCTTAAAGGCCCAAGTGGAAGCCACAGCTCTAGTGGAATGAGCTGTAATTCTTTCAGGAGGCTGCTGTCCAGCAGTCTCATAGGCTAAACGTATTATGCTACGAAGCCAAAAAGAGAGAGAGGTAGCAGAAGCTTTTTGACCTCTCCTCTGTCCAGAATAAACGACAAACAGGGAAGAAGTTTGGCGAAAATTTTTAGTTGCCTGCAAGTAGAACTTGAGGGCACGAACTACATCCAGATTGTGTAGAAGACGTTCCTTCTTTGAAGAAGGATTTGGACACAAGGATGGAACAACAATCTCTTGATTGATATTCCTGTTAGTAACTACCTTAGGTAAGAACCCAGGTTTAGTACGCAGAACTACCTTATCTGTGTGAAAAATCAGATAAGGAGAATCACAATGTAATGCTGATAACTCAGAGACTCTTCGAGCCGAGGAAATAGCCATTAAAAACAGAACTTTCCAAGATAAAAATTTTATATCAATGGAATGAAGGGGTTCAAATGGAACACCTTGTAAAACGTTAAGAACTAAGTTTAAACTCCATGGCGGAGCAACGGCTTTAAACACAGGCTTGATCCTAGCTAAAGCTTGACAAAAAGCCTGGACGTCTGGATTTTCTGACAGACGCCTGTGTAACAAGATGGACAGAGCTGAAATCTGTCCCTTTAACGAACTAGCCGATAAACCCTTTTCTAAACCTTCTTGTAGAAAAGACAATATCCTAGGGATCCTAACCTTACTCCAGGAGTAACGTTTGGATTCGCACCAGTATAGGTATTTGCGCCATATTTTATGGTAAATCTTTCTGGTAACAGGCTTCCTAGCCTGGATCAGGGTATCAATAACCGACTCAGAAAAACCACGCTTTGATAAAATCAAGCGTTCAATTTCCAAGCAGTCAGTTTCAGAGAAGTTAGATTTTGATGTTTGAATGGACCCTGTATCAGAAGGTCCTGTCTTAGAGGTAGAGACCAAGGTGGACAGGATGACATGTCCACTAGATCTGCATACCAAGTCCTGCGTGGCCATGCAGGCGCTATTAGAATCACAGATGCTCTCTCTTGTTTGATTTTCGCAATCAATCGAGGAAGCAGCGGGAAGGGTGGAAACACATAAGCCATCCCGAAGTTCCAAGGTGCTGTCAAAGCATCTATCAGAACCGCTCCCGGATCCCTGGATCTGGACCCGTAGTGAGGAAGTTTGGCGTTCTGGCGAGACGCCATGAGATCTATCTCTGGTTTGCCCCAACGTCGAAGTATTTGGGCAAAAATCTCCGGATGAAGTTCCCACTCTCCCGGATGAAAAGTCTGGCGACTCAAGAAATCCGCCTCCCAGTTCTCCACTCCCGGGATGTGGATTGCTGACAGGTGGCAAGAGTGAGACTCTGCCCAGCGAATTATCTTTGATACTTCCATCATTGCTAGGGAGCTTCTTGTCCCTCCCTGATGGTTGATGTAAGCTACAGTCGTGATATTGTCCGACTGAAACCTGATGAACCCCTGAGTTGTTAATTGGGGCCAAGCTAGAAGGGCATTGAGAACTGCCCTCAATTCCAGAATGTTTATTGGAAGGAGACTCTCCTCCTGATTCCATAATCCCTGAGTCTTCAGAGAATTCCAGACAGCGCCCCAACCTAGCAGGCTGGCGTCTGTTGTTACGATTGTCCAGTCTGGCCTGCTGAATGGCATCCCCCTGGACAGGTGTGGCCGATAAAGCCACCATAGAAGAGAATTTCTGGTCTCTTGATTCAGATTCAGGGTAGGGGACAAATCTGAGTAATCCCCATTCCACTGACTTAGCATGCACAATTGCAGCGGTCTGAGGTGTAGGCGTGCAAAAGGTACTATGTCCATTGCCGCTACCATTAAGCCGATCACCTCCATGCATTGAGCCACTGACGGGTGTTGAATGGAATGAAGGACACGGCATGCATCCTGAAGCCTTGTTAACCTGTCTTCTGTCAGGTAAATCTTCATTTCTACAGAATCTATAAGAGTCCCCAAGAATGGAACTCTTGTGAGAGGGAAAAGAGAACTTTTCTTTTCGTTCACTTTCCATCCATGCGACCTTAGAAATGCCAGAACTAACTCTGTATGAGACTTGGCAGTTTGGAAGCTTGAAGCCTGTATTAGAATGTCGTCTAGGTACGGAGCTACCGAAATCCCTCGCGGTCTTAGTACCGCCAGAAGGGCACCCAGAACCTTTGTGAAGATTCTTGGGGCCGTAGCCAATCCGAATGGAAGAGCTACAAACTGGTAGTGCCTGTCTAGGAAGGCAAACCGTAGATACCGTTGATGATCTTTGTGAATCGGTATGTGAAGGTAAGCATCTTTTAAATCCACTGTGGTCATGTACTGACCCTTTTGGATCATAGGTAAGATTGTCCGAATAGTTTCCATTTTGAACGATGGAACTCTTAGGAATTTGTTTAGAATCTTTAAATCTAAGATTGGCCTGAAAGTTCCCTCTTTTTTGGGAACCACAAACAGGTTTGAGTAGAACCCTTGTCCTTGTTCCGACCGCGGAACTGGATGGATCACTCCCATTAATAACAGATCTTGTACACAGCGTAGAAACGCTTCTTTCTTTATCTGGTTTGTTGACAACCTTGACAGATGAAATCTCCCTTTTGGGGGAGATAATTTGAAGTCTAGAAGGTATCCCTGAGATATGATCTCCAGCGCCCAGGGATCCTGAACATCTCTTGCCCAGGCTTGAGCGAAGAGAGAAAGTCTGCCCCCCACTAGATCCGGTCCCGGATCGGGGGCTCTCGGTTCATGCTGTCTTTGGGGCAGCAGCAGGTTTCCTGGCCTGTTTGCCCTTATTCCAGGACTGGTTAGGTTTCCAGCCTTGCCTGTAACGAGCAACAGCTCCTTCCTGTTTTGGTGCAGTGGATGTTGACGCTGCTCCAGTTTTGAAATTCCGAAAGGGACGAAAATTAGACTGTCTAGCCTTAGCTTTGGCTTTGTCTTGAGGTAGGGCGTGGCCCTTACCTCCTGTAATGTCAGCGATAATTTCTTTCAACCCGGGCCCAAATAAAGACTGCCCCTTGAAAGGTATATTAAGTAATTTGGACTTAGAAGTAACATCAGCTGACCAGGATTTTAGCCACAGTGCTCTACGTGCCTGTATGGCGAATCCAGAGTTCTTAGCCGTAAGTTTGGTTAAATGTACTACGGCCTCCGAAATGAATGAATTGGCTAGTTTAAGGACTCTAAGCCTGTCCATAATATCGTCTAGCGTAGATGAACTAAGGTTCTCTTCCAGAGACTCAATCCAAAATGCTGCCGCAGCCGTAATCGGCGCGATACATGCAAGGGGTTGTAATATAAGACCTTGTTGAACAAACATTTTCTTAAGGTAACCCTCTAATTTTTTATCCATTGGATCTGAAAAAGCACAGCTATCCTCTACCGGGATAGTGGTACGCTTAGCTAAAGTAGAAACTGCTCCCTCCACCTTAGGGACCGTTTGCCATAAGTCCCGAGTAGTGGTGTCTATTGGAAACATCTTTCTAAATATTGGAGGGGGTGAGAACGGCACACCGGGTCTATCCCACTCCTTAGTAACAATTTCAGTTAATCTCTTAGGTATAGGAAAAACGTCAGTACTCGCCGGTACCGCAAAGTATTTATCCAACCTACACAGTTTCTCTGGTATTGCAATGGTGTTACAATCATTGAGAGCTGCTAAGACCTCCCCTAGTAATGCACGGAGGTTCTCCAATTTAAATTTAAAATTTGAAATATCTGAATCCAATCTGTTTGGATCAGAACCGTCACCCACAGAATGAAGCTCTCCGTCCTCATGCTCTGCAAGCTGTGACGCAGTATCAGACATGGCCCTAGTATTGTCAGCGCACTCTGTTCTCACCCCAGAGTGATCACGCTTGCCTCTTAGTTCTGGTAATTTAGACAAAACTTCAGTCATAACAGTAGCCATATCATGTAATGTTATCTGTAATGGCCGCCCAGATGTATTAGGCGCCATAATATCACGCACCTCCCGGGCGGGAGATGCAGGTACTGCCGCGTGAGGCGAGTTAGTCGGCATAACTCTCCCCTCGCAGTTTGGTGAAATTTGTTCACATTGTACAGATTGACTTTTATTTAAAGTAGCATCAATACAGTTAGTACATAAATTTCTATTGGGCTCCACCTTGGCATAGGAACAAATGACACAGATATTTTCCTCTGAGTCAGACATGTTTAACACACTAGCAATAACTTGCAACCTGGTTATAATCTTTTTTAGCAAAAACGTACTGTGCCTCAAAGAGGTACTTAAACGATTAAATGACAGTTGAGATAATGAACTGAAAAACAGTTAAAGCATCAAGTTTAAAATAACACAACTTTTAGCAAAGGTTTGTTCCCATTAGTAAATAACTAAATTTGACATAAAAAATTATAGAGTAACGTTTATATTCACAGTCAATAAAAATTCTCACAGCTCTGCTGAGAGAATGTACCTCCCTTCAAAGAAGTTTGAAGACCCCTGAGATCTGTCAGTGAACCGGATCATGCAGGAAATATAATAGTAGCTGACTGGAATTTTTTGATGCGTAGCAAAAGAGCGCCAAAAACGGCCCCTCCCTCTCACACACAGCAGTGAGGAGAAACGAAACTGTCACAATTTAAAGCAGACAATTGCCAAGTGGAAAATAATGCCCAAACATTTATTTACTCAGTACCTCAGCAATGTAAACGATTCTACCTTCCAGCAAAAACGTTTAACATGACATATTTATTAAAAGGATTAGTGACCTTTAACAGAGTAGTTCCGGTGAAAAACCATTCCCAGAATACTGAAGTGTATACATACATGTCATTATAACGGTATAGCAGGATTTTTTCATCAATTCCATTCAGAAAATAAAAACTGCTACATACCTCAATGCAGATTCATCTGCCCGCTGTCCCCTGATCTGAAGTCTTTACCTCCCTCAGATGGCCGAGAACAGCAATATGATCTTAACTACTCCGGTTAAAATCATAGTAGAAAACTCTGGTAGATTCTTCTTCAAACTCTGCCAGAGAAGTAATAACACGCTCCGGTGCTATTGTAAAATAACAAACTTTTGATTGAAGTCATAAAAACTAAGTATAATCACCATAGTCCTCTCACACATCCTATCTAGTCGTTGGGTGCAAGAGAATGACTGGGACTGACGTAGAGGGGAGGAGCTATATCAGCTCTGCTGGGTGAATCCTCTTGCATTTCCTGTTGGGGAGGAGTTATATCCCAGAAGTAATGATGACCCGTGGACTGATCGCACATAACAGAAGAAAGACAGATAATCCCCTAGTTTAATAGGACAATGTCTCGCAGCTTAGACATGATCACGAAGAGTAGGATCCCTATGGATTATTTTGCTGCAAACACGTAGAATAGTTTGTGAAGCCTGCTGTACGGTAAACAAGAAATTCTGTGCTTGTACATTATGTTTTCACTTTTATTATCATTTACCACACTTGATTCTATTACTTCATTAAGAACCTTCTGTTTGGAAAGACAAGAGCTACACGAGTAACCTGTCAATTTCTGAGGACTTTACATATGATTCCAAAGACTGGGCTTATGCTGCCCATCAAAGACAATCAAACTCCTTCATGTTTCACATCACTTGTTGTATTAGTTACAAGATGATGTTAAATGTTATCTTTTTTTTATATAAGCAAAAGTTCAATCCTTGTTAACTTCAATAAAGCTCATTTGAAAGATTAAAAAAAAAGGTAGATAATCCCTTTATTACCCATTCCCCAGTTTTGCACAACCAACACAGTTATATTAATATACTTTTTACCTCTGTGATTACCCTGTATCTAAGCCTCTGCAGACTGCTCCTTATCTCAGTTATATTAATATACTTTTTACCTCTGTGATTACCCTGTATCTAAGCCTCTGCAGACTGCTCCTTATCTCAGTTATATTAATATACTTTTTACCTCTGTGATTACCCTGTATCTAAGCCTCTGCAGACTGCTCCTTATCTCAGTTATATTAATATACTTTTTACCTCTGTGATTAACCTGTATCTAAGCCTCTGCAGACTGCCCCCTTATCTCACTTATATTAATATACTTTTTACCTCTGTGATTACCCTGTATCTAAGCCTCTGCAGACTGCCCTTTATCTCAGTTATATTAATATACTTTTTACCTCTGTGATTACCCTGTATCTAAGCCTCTGCAGACTGCTCCTTATCTCAGTTATATTAATATACTTTTTACCTCTGTGATTACCCTGTATCTAAGCCTCTGCAGACTGCCCTTTATCTCAGTTATATTAATATACTTTTTACCTCTGTGATTACCCTGTATCTAAGCCTCTGCAGACTGCCCTTTATCTCAGTTGTATTAATACACTTTTTACCTCTGTGATTACCCTGTATCTAAGCCTCTGCAGACTGCCCTTTATCTCAGTTATATTAATATACTTTTTACCTCTGTGATTACCCTGTATCTAAGCCTCTGCAGACTGCCCTTTATCTCAGTTATATTAATATACTTTTTACCTCTGTGATTACCCTGTATCTAAGCCTCTGCAGACTGCTCCTTATCTCAGTTATATTAATATACTTTTTACCTCTGTGATTACCTTGTATCTAAGCCTCTGCAGACTGCCCTTTATCTCAGTTATATTAATATACTTTTTACCTTTGTGATTACCCTGTATCTAAGCCTCTGCAGACTGCCCTTTATCTCAGTTATATTAATATACTTTTTACCTCTGTGATTACCTTGTATCTAAGTCTCTGCAGACTGCTCCTTATCTCAGTTATATTAATAAACTTTTTACCTCTGTGATTACCTTGTATCTAAGCCTCTGCAGACTGCTCCTTATCTCAGTTATATTAATACACATTTTACCTCTGTGATTACCTTGTATCTAAGCCTCTGCAGACTGCTCCTTATCTCAGTTATATTAATATACTTTTTACCCCTGTGATTACCCTGTATCTAAGCCTCTGCAGACTGCTCCTTATCTCAGTTATATTAATATACTTTTTACCTCTGTGATTACCTTGTATCTAAGCCTCTGCAGACTGCCCCCTTATCTCAGTTATATTAATATACTTTTTACCTCTGTGATTACCTTGTATCTAAGTCTCTGCAGACTGCCCCTTATCTCAGTTATATTAGTACACTTTTTATCTCTGTGATTACCTTGTATCTAAGCCTCTGCAGACTGCTCTCTTATCTCAGTTATATTAATACACTTTTTATCTCTGTGATTACCTTGTATCTAAGCCTCTGCAGACTGTTCCTTATCTCAGTTATATTAATATACCTTTTACCTCTGTGATTACCTTGTATCTAAGCCTCTGCAGACTGCTCCTTATCTCTGTTATATTAATATACTTTTTACCTCTGTGATTACCCTGTATCTAAGCCTCTGCAGACTGCTCCTTATCTCAGTTATATTAATACACATTTTACCTCTGTGATTACCTTCTATCTAAGCCTCTGCAGACTGCTCCTTATCTCAGTTATATTAATATACTTTTTACCCCTGTGATTACCCTGTATCTAAGCCTCTGCAGACTGCTCCTTATCTCAGTTATATTAATATACTTTTTACCTCTGTGATTACCTTGTATCTAAGCCTCTGCAGACTGCCCCCTTATCTCAGTTATATTAATATACTTTTTACCTCTGTGATTACCTTGTATCTAAGTCTCTGCAGACTGCCCCTTATCTCAGTTATATTAGTACACTTTTTATCTCTGTGATTACCTTGTATCTAAGCCTCTGCAGACTGCTCTCTTATCTCAGTTATATTAATACACTTTTTATCTCTGTGATTACCTTGTATCTAAGCCTCTGCAGACTGTTCCTTATCTCAGTTATATTAATATACTTTTTACCTCTGTGATTACCCTGTATCTAAGCCTCTGCAGACTGCTCCTTATCTCAGTTATATTAATATATGTTTTACCTCTGTGATTACCTTGTATCTAAGCCTCTGCAGACTGCTCCTTATCTCAGTTATATTAATATACTTTTTACCCCTGTGATTACCCTGTATCTAAGCCTCTGCAGACTGCCCCCTTATCTCAGTTATATTAATATACTTTTTACCTCTGTGATTACCTTGTATCTAAGTCTCTGCAGACTGCCCCTTATCTCAGTTATATTAGTACACTTTTTATCTCTGTGATTACCTTGTATCTAAGCCTCTGCAGACTGCTCTCTTATCTCAGTTATATTAATACACTTTTTATCTCTGTGATTACCTTGTATCTAAGCCTCTGCAGACTGCCCCTTATCTCAGTTATATTAATATACTTTTTACCTCTGTGATTACCTTGTATCTAAACCTCTGCAGACTGCTCCTTATATCAGTTATATTAATATACTTTTTACCTCTGTGATTACCTTGTATCTAAGCCTCTGCAGACTGCCCCTTATCTCAGTTATATTAATATACTTTTTACCTCTGTGATTACCTTGTATCTAAGCCTCTGCAGACTGCCCCTTATCTCAGTTATATTAATATACTTTTTACCTCTGTGATTACCTTGTATCTAAGCCTCTTCAGACTGCTCCTTATCTCAGTTATATTAATATATTTTTTACCTCTGTGATTACCTTGTATCTAAGCCTCTGCAGACTGCTCCTTATCTTAGTTATATTAATATACTCTTTACCTCTGTGATTACCTTGTATCTAAGCCTCTGCAGACTGCCCCTTATCTCAGTTATATTAATATACTTTTTACCTCTGTGATTACCTTGTATCTAAGTCTCTGCAGACTGTTCCTTATCTCAGTTATATTAGTACACTTTTTACCTCTGTGATTACCTTGTATCTAAGCCTCTGCAGACTGCCCCTTATCTCAGTTATATTAATATACTTTTTACCTCTGTGATTACCTTGTATCTAAGCCTCTGCAGACTGCTCCTTATCTCAGTTATATTAATATACGTTTTACCTCTGTGATTACCATGTATCTAAGCCTCTGCAGACTGCCCCCTTATCTCAGTTATATTAATATACTTTTTACCTCTGTGATTACCTTGTATCTAAGCCTCTGCAGACTGCCCCCTTATCCAGTTCTTTTGACAGACTTGCATTTTAGCCAATCAGTGCTGACGGTATTGAGCACAATGTTATCTATATGGCACACATAAACTAGCGCTGTCTAGCTGTTAAAAAACTGTCAAAATGCACTGAGATAAGAGGCAACCTACAAGGGCTTAAATATTAGCAAATAAGCCAACCTAGTTTAAGCTTTCAACAAAGAATACCAAGAGAACAAAGCAAATTTGATGATAAAAGTAAATTGGAAAGTTATTTAAAAATTGCATGCCCTATCTAAATCATGAAAGTTTTATTTTGACTTGACTTTCCTACTAAGTGACATACAAAAAAGACACTGATAAACTAGTATTACTATATTAAGCCCATCCATCACATTAACACATTTTTGTAATCACTAAATATGGTATATAAAAAGCTTGTATTACAATATCAAGATAATGTATTTTGCCTTAATTAAACCAAATAAATCAACTACATCTTTAATATATTTTTACAAGGAGGCAGTGGCTGAAAAAAGTTTCAGTAGTGGGAAGATACTGGAAGGGATTATAAGAGATTATATTCAAAGGTATATTTATGAAAACAAGATTATGAGTTTAAATCAGCTTGATTTTAGAAATAGATCATGTCAAAGTAATTCGATTTTATCAGGTGAATCAAGAATATAGATAAAAGTGAATCAGTTGATGTGATTTACTTGGATTTTGCTAAGGCTTTTGATGCAGTGCCACATAAAAAGAATATTGAACAAAATAAAGGGACTGGGATTAGCTAAAAATGTTAGCTCATGGATAAATAAATGGATAAAAGACAGGGAGTGATGAGTTGTAGTAAATGGATCATGCTCATATTGCACAAAAGTAATTTGTGGGGTTTCCCAAGGATCAGTACTGGGCCCTGTTCTTTTTAATATTTTTTAAATGACTTGGAGAAAGGCTTAAATAGCAATATATTTATTATGGAACAAGTTGTGCAAGATGATTAGTTCAGTGCAGGATGTGACTGCTTTGCAAGGGGATTTACAAAAATTGAAAGAAGGGGCTGAAAATGGCAAATTCGATTTAAAGCTGGTAAATGTAAAATTGTACATTATGGAAGCCAAAATATGCAGGCCACCTATTATTTAAATAGGACTAGACTTAGCAAAACATAAGAGGAAAATAATTTAGGCATGGGGGCGTGTTCGGGCTATGGTTGAAGATGGCTGGAGGCTCTGAGAAATAGATTGCATGCCACCGTGTGATCAAGTTTTCTCACCATCATCCTGCCTTGATTCTTATTCTATTTAGCAGTTGAAACACCAGTGAACTAGGCGATACTTGTATTTTATACTTTATTTTGTCAGACCCTTCAGGATGGACCGCTGAGGGATTGGGGGGCTCTTCAGGAGTAAGGCCTTTGAAACCCCCCTCCTCCCACGCTCCATGCTACCTGGTATGGAGAGAACAATAGTATTTATCTTAAAGGGACACAAAACACTATATAAATGCTAGATGGAATGACGCATTCAAAGAAAAGATTAGTCTGAGAATAACATGTAGATGCATTTTTTAAACTTTCATTAGCTGTTTAAATATTGACAAAATAAGTGTAAAGTTTTAGTGTCTATAAAACAATGGGAGCTGCCATGTTGTAACTTAGGTTACATTTTCTGCTGTGCCCAATTAGGGACAGTTATAAATAGGTCACTAGAGTGTGCAGCCAATGACTGTGTTGAATATAATCGTGTTCTGCACTTCCACTTCTAACAGGAACTGAAAAGCTTACAATTTAAGAATGGAATTACAGGAAAAGGGAACAAAATAAATAATTAAAAGTAGATTGCAGAGTTTTTATATATATATATATATGATTTATCATTTTATATTACCATCTCAAAGTGTTTAACGTATCTTTAAGTTCTAAATAGACACTTTTACTTCCGTTATATTATACATTAGTTACCTTGGAGCAGCTATATTGGGTTGTTAAGGCTTTATTCGATGACTTTGAGAGTCAAGTGTTTAACCGCATAGATAATATCCTGATGATGGAGCGTTATGAAAATCCTAACCATGATGCTAACTGGCTGGGTCAGTCAAGTGTAGCCCAGATATCAGACCTATTCAAAGCAACCAGCTCTGGTGTGGAGAAAATGAAGAGTTGGACACAGATCCCTGCTTGCATGTTGCCGGTGTTCAGTGGCATGATTCAGATTTCACGGACTGTGAGGTATGGGACAAGTTTCCTGATGTCAGGCGACCTGCAAAACTCAATTGTGCAGAGAGATCACCCCGAACATTCATGGTTTAGGGGCCTGGTGTTAAATTGCTCCTTGCAGCTACCCGTGGATGTGCGGCCGGCCTCCTTTAAAGTGGCGATGACTTTGTAAGCACTCAACAGACGGAGGGGCAAAATCCAGGCGGATCTGGAGATGAAGTGTGGTTTTGTTGGAGAGAGACCAAAACTGTGCAACAGTGTGGAGATACCCTTATAGAAACATGGACTGCAATATACTGCAACCCGCTGTCCTTGGGAAAGGCCCCCCCCTCGGATATGTAAAGGAGGACATGGTTTGCTGGAGAATCGGAATTGGCTAAGTATTGCACGGACAGCCAATTACACATAGAACTCTGTGCATGAAGACTTTTTTCCAGATATTGTGGGGGTCAATCTTTTTTGGACAGTATACTTATGCTAATAACATTTGGCATTTTATTGACATTAATTATATAATATTCACTATAATACCATGTAAGGATTATGATGTTTGGGTTATTTTACTCAGAAATAGTGATCTGTATAGTCATTCTCTAGACAACTTCTAACATATTGCTTGAGATTCTCCAGTGATAATATACAACCTACCAACTTACTATCTAACTGCACTGTTAAGACTATTCCAGCTAGCTACAGAATTTGTTTCTTGTTTTATATCTATGGTTGATAGGACGAAAACATGTATTTCCCCACACTGATAACTGTTTATATGTGTAATTAATAGACATGAAAATAGTTGCTTATTTTTCCTAGTTTGCTATAGGACCACTGATTACCATGTTTATGCAGCTTTACTTAGTTACAGAACTGCTGTTAAACTAATTTATGCTGCTAATGAAAGTGAAAATATTGTTCTACTTATTTATGTCAGTTTCCTCTAGGGGTGTAACTTGATTGTTTCCCTATTATTTTTAGCTCGGTACGATTTTTTTCCCCATAACCTCATCTACTTTGCTATTCTGATTTTTGAGGTGCAAGAGTGGCTATTATTTTATGCTAATGGAATGTTCTTTTAATAACAAAGCATACAATTCCCCCAGTATCATTCCTTAATGTTTTATACACTGTTATTCCTATATTGGGTCAAAAAGTGGCCCTTCTATCTCATCCCCTAATGTACCCCTTTATTCTGCAATTATAGATTGGGCAGTCCATAGTGACCTATTTATAACTGTCCCTAATTGGACACCAATTACTTCCTGCAGAAGTTCTATTGAGTATTTCAGTAAGTGGATGTAAGCATTATTTGAAAAACATAATTTATGCTTACCTGATAAATTCCTTTCTTCTGTTGTGTGATCAGTCCACGGGTCATCATTACTTCTGGGATATTATCTGCTCCCCTACAGGAAGTGCAAGAGGATTCACCCAGCAGAGTTGCTATATAACTCCTCCCCTCTACGTCACCTCCAGTCATTCGACCAAAGACCAACGAGAAAGGAGAAGCCAAGGGTGTAGTGGTGACTGAATTATAATTTAAAAAATATGTACCTGCCTTAAAAAACAGGGCGGGCCGTGGACTGATCACACAACAGAAGAAAGGAATTTATCAGGTAAGCATAAATTATGTTTTCTTCTGTTATGTGTGATCAGTCCACGGGTCATCATTACTTCTGGGATACCAATACCAAAGCAAAAGTACACGGATGACGGGAGGGATAGGCAGGCTCATTATACAGAAGGAACCACTGCCTGAAGAACCTTTCTCCCAAAAATAGCCTCCGAAGAAGCAAAAGTGTCAAATTTGTAAAATTTGGAAAAAGTATGAAGCGAAGACCAAGTTGCAGCCTTGCAAATCTGTTCAACAGAGGCCTCATTCTTAAAGGCCCAAGTGGAAGACACAGCTCTAGTGGAGTGAGCTGTAATTCTTTCAGGAGGCTGCTGTCCAGCAGTCTCATAGGCTAAACGTATTATGCTACGAAGCCAAAAAGAGAGAGAGGTAGCAGAAGCTTTTTGACCTCTCCTCTGTCCAGAATAAACGACAAACAGGGAAGAAGTTTGGCGAAAATCTTTAGTTGCCTGCAAGTAGAACTTGAGGGCACGAACTACATCCAGATTGTGTAGAAGACGTTCCTTCTTTGAAGAAGGATTTGGACACAAGGAGGGAACAACAATCTCTTGATTGATATTCCTGTTAGAGACAACCTTAGGTAAGAACCCAGGTTTAGTACGCAGAACTACCTTGTCTGAGTGAAAGATCAGATAAGGAGAATCACAATGTAGGGCTGATAACTCAGAGACTCTTCGAGCCGAGGAAATAGCCATTAAAAATAGAACTTTCCAAGATAACAATCTTATATCAATGGAATGAAGGGGTTCAAACGGAACACCCTGTAAAACGTTAAGAACTAAGTTTAAACTCCATGGCGGAGCAACAGTTTTAAACACAGGCTTGATCCTAGCTAAAGCCTGACAAAAGGCCTGGATGTCTGAATTTTCTGACAGACGCCTGTGTAACAAGATGGACAGAGCTGAGATCTGTCCCTTTAATGAGCTAGCCGATAAACCCTTTTCTAAACCTTCTTGTAGAAAAGACAATATCCTAGGAATCCTAACCTTACTCCAGGAGTAATCTTTGGATTCACACCAGTATAGGTATTTACGCCATATTTTATGGTAAATCTTTCTGGTAACAGGCTTCCTAGCCTGTATCAAGGTATCAATAACCGACTCAGAAAACCCACGTTTTGATAAAATCAAGCGTTCAATTTCCAAGCAGTCAGCTTCAGAGAAGTTAGACTTTGATGTTTGAATGGACCCTGAATCAGAAGGTCCTGTCTTAGAGGTAGAGACCACGGCGGACAGGATGACATGTCCACTAGATCTGCATACCAAGTCCTGCGCGGCCATGCAGGCGCTATTAGAATCACTGATGCTCTCTCCTGTTTGATTTTGGCAATCAATCGAGGAAGCAGCGGGAAGGGTGGAAACACATAAGCCATCCTGAAGTTCCAAGGTGCTGTCAAAGCATCTATCAGAACCGCTCCCGGATCCCTGGATCTGGATCCGTAGCGAGGAAGTTTGGCGTTCTGGCGAGACGCCATGAGATCTATCTCTGGTTTGCCCCAACGTCGAAGTATTTGGGCAAAGACCTCCGGATGAAGTTCCCACTCCCCCGGATGAAGAGTCTGGCGACTCAAGAAATCCGCCTCCCAGTTCTCCACTCCCGGGATGTGGATTGCTGACAGGTGGCAAGAGTGAGACTCTGCCCAGCGAATTATCTTTGATACTTCTACCATTGCTAGGGAGCTTCTTGTCCCTCCCTGATGGTTGATGTAAGCTACAGTCGTGATGTTGTCCGACTGAAACCTGATGAACCCCCGAGTCTTTAACTGGGGCCAAGCTAGAAGGGCATTGAGAACTGCTCTCAATTCCAGAATGTTTATTGGCAGGAGACTTTCCTCCTGACTCCATTGTCCCTGAGCCTTCAGAGAATTCCAGACAGCGCCCCAACCTAGAAGGCTGGCGTCTGTTGTTACAATTGTCCAGTCCGGCCTGCTGAAAGGCATCCCCCTGGACAGATGTGGCCGAGAAAGCCACCATAGAAGAGAGTTTCTGGTCTCTTGATCCAGATTCAGAGTGGGGGACAAATCTGAGTAATCCCCATTCCACTGACTCAGCATGCACAATTGCAGCGGTCTGAGATGTAGGCGTGCAAAGGGAACTATGTCCATTGCTGCTACCATTAAGCCGATCACCTCCATGCATTGAGCTACTGACGGGAGTTGAATGGAATGAAGGACACGGCATGCATTTAGAAGCTTTGTTAATCTGTCTTCTGTCAGATAAATCTTCATTTCTACGGAATCTATAAGAGTCCCCAAGAATGGAACCCTTGTGAGAGGCAAGAGAGAACTCTTCTTTTCGTTCACTTTCCATCCATGCGACCTTAGAAATGCCAGAACTAACTCTGTATGAGACTTGGCAGTTTGAAAGCTTGAAGCTTGTATCAGAATGTCGTCTAGGTACGGAGCTACCGAAATTCCTCGCGGTCTCAGAACCGCCAGAAGGGCACCCAGAACCTTTGTGAAGATTCTTGGAGCCGTAGCCAATCCGAATGGAAGAGCTACAAACTGGTAATGCCTGTCTAAGAAGGCAAACCTTAGATACCGGTAATGATCTTTGTGAATCGGTATGTGAAGGTAAGCATCCTTTAAATCCACTGTGGTCATGTACTGACCCTTTTGGATCATGGGTAAGATTGTCCGAATAGTTTCCATTTTGAACGATGGAACTCTTAGGAATTTGTTTAGGATCTTTAAATCCAAGATTGGCCTGAAAGTTCCCTCTTTTTTGGGAACCACAAACAGGTTTGAGTAAAACCCTTGTCCTTGTTCCGACCGCGGAACCGGATGGATCACTCCCATTAATAATAGATCTTGTACACAGCGTAGAAACGCGTCTTTCTTTATTTGGTTTGTTGACAACCTCGACAGATGAAATCTCCCTCGTGGGGGAGATAATTTGAAGTCTAGAAGGTATCCCTGAGATATGATCTCTAGCGCCCAGGGATCCTGGACATCTCTTGCCCAAGCCTGGGCGAAGAGAGAGAGTCTGCCCCCCACTAGATCCGGTCCCGGATCGGGGGCCCTCGGTTCATGCTGTCTTAGGGGCAGCAGCAGGTTTTCTGGCCTGCTTGCCCTTATTCCAGGACTGGTTAGGTTTCCAGCCTTGTCTGTAACGAGCAACAGCTCCTTCCTGTTTTGGTGCAGTGGAAGTTGATGCTGCACCTGCTTTGAAATTCCGAAAGGGACGAAAATTAGACTGTCTAGCCTTAGCTTTGGCTTTGTCTTGAGGTAGAGCGTGGCCCTTACCTCCTGTAATGTCAGCGATAATTTCTTTCAAACCGGGCCCAAATAAAGTTTGCCCCTTGAAAGGTATATTAAGTAATTTGGACTTAGAAGTTACATCAGCCGACCAGGATTTTAGCCACAGCGCCCTACGTGCCTGAATGGCGAATCCTGAATTCTTAGCCGTAAGTTTGGTTAAATGTACTACGGCCTCCGAAACGAATGAATTAGCTAGTTTAAGGACTCTAAGCCTGTCCGTAATGTCGTCCAGCGTAGCGGAACTAAGGTTCTCTTCCAGAGACTCAATCCAAAATGCTGCCGCAGCCGTAATCGGCGCGATGCATGCAAGGGGTTGCAATATCAAACCTTGTTGAACAAACATTTTCTTAAGGTAACCCTCTAATTTTTTATCCATAGGATCTGAAAAAGCACAGCTATCCTCCACCGGGATAGTGGTGCGCTTAGCTAAAGTAGAAACTGCTCCCTCCACCTTAGGGACCGTTTGCCATAAGTCCCGTGTGGTGGCGTCTATTGGAAACATCTTTCTAAATATTGGAGGGGGTGAGAACGGCACACCGGGTCTATCCCACTCCTTAGTAACAATTTCAGTTAATCTCTTAGGTATAGGAAAAACGTCAGTACTCGCCGGTACCGCAAAGTATTTATCCAACCTACACATTTTCTCTGGTATTGCAACAGTGTTACAATCGTTAAGAGCCGCTAAGACCTCCCCTAGTAATACACGGAGGTTTTCCAATTTAAATTTAAAATTTGAAATATCTGAATCCAATCTGCTTGGATCAGAACCGTCACCTACAGAATGAAGCTCTCCGTCCTCATGCTCTGCAAGCTGTGACGCAGTATCAGACATGGCCCTAGAATTATCAGCGCACTCTGTTCTCACCCCAGAGTGATCACGCTTGCCTCTTAGTTCTGGTAACTTAGCCAAAACTTCAGTCATAACAGTAGCCATATCTTGTAATGTTATCTGTAATGGCTGCCCAGATGTACTAGGCGCCATAATATCACGCACCTCCCGGGCGGGAGACGCAGGTACTGACACGTGAGGCGAGTTAGACGGCATAACTCTCCCCTCGCTGTTTGGTGAAATTTGTTCAATTTGTACAGATTGGCTTTTATTTAAAGTAGCATCAATACAGTTAGTACATAAATTTCTATTGGGCTCCACCTTGGCATTGGAACAAATGACACAGGTATCTTCCTCTGAATCAGACATGTTTAACACACTAGCAATAAACATGCAACTTGGTTACAATCTTATTTAACAAAAACGTACTGTGCCTCAAAGAAGCACTAAACGATTAAATGACAGTTGAAATAATGAACTGAAAAACAGTTATAGCATCACTCTTTAAAAACAACATAACTTGTTAGCAAAGGTTTGTTCCCATTAGTAAAGCAACACTAATTAAATTTTAAACATAAAAATCACAGAGCAACGTTTTAAAACACAGTCACTATATAAATCTCACAGCTCTGCTGAGAGAATCTACTTCCCTTCAAAGAAGTTTGAAGACCCCAGAGTTCTGTTAGAGATGAACCGGATCATGCAGAAAATATAAGTGTAACTGACTGGAAATTTTTGATGCGTAGCAAAGAGCGCCAAACACGGCCCCTCCCCCTCACACACAGCAGTGAGAGAGAAACGAAACTGTCATAATCAAAACAAGCAAACTGCCAAGTGGAAAAATAATGCCCAAATATTTATTCACTCAGTACCTCAGAAATGCAAACGATTCTACATTCCAGCAAAAACGTTTAACATGAATTAAATACCTATTAAAAGGTTTAATGTATTTTTACAGAGTAATTCCGGTGAAATACCATCCCCAGAACACTGAAGTGTAGAGTATACATACATGTCATTATAACGGTATAGCAGGATTTTCTCATCAATTCCATTCAGAAAATAAAAACTGCTACATACCTCAATGCAGATTCAACTGCCCGCTGTCCCCTGATCTGAAGCTTTTACCTCCCTCAGATGGCCGAGAAACAGCAATATGATCTTAACTACTCCGGTTAAAATCATAAGAAAAACTCTGGTAGATTCTTCTTCAAACTCTGCCAGAGAAGTAATAACACGCTCCGGTGCTATTGTAAAATAACAAACTTTTGATTGAAGTTATAAAAACTAAGTATAATCACCATAGTCCTCTCACACCTCCTATCTAGTCTTTGGGTGCAAGAGAATGACTGGGGGTGACGTAGAGGGGAGGAGTTATATAGCAACTCTGCTGGGTGAATCCTCTTGCACTTCCTGTAGGGGAGCAGATAATATCCCAGAAGTAATGATGACCCGTGGACTGATCACACATAACAGAAGAAAATGTATATTAGGCTTAAGGATCAAATAAGTCTAAAAACAGGTAAATGTGAACATTAGATTAGGGAAGTATCTGTATATATATTAAACATTGTTTCTCTATTTGCAATTCACTATCTCTAACAAAACATTTCAGCAATCAAAAAGAAACAGTAGTATTGCATAATACATTCCACTTAGCCAGTTTCCTAATCCTTATCCCTTATGTACACGGACTTTACTTACATCAACATACATATTAGCCTCCAGGCATGCAAAGAGAAACTGCAGTTATCAGTAACTCTCCTAAACACTGTCATTCAGCTGATTAGGACACATGAACAAAGTAATTTAACAGGAGTGATCTGGCCTTTTAGCAGTGCACGTATAGGGCACCAAGAATAGTCTACACATAATGATTTGTAGCTGGGAAAGTCTTGCTAAAAATGTAAAAATTTACCCTGGTACACGTATACTGCTTCTTTCGTGAGAACTAGCACATTACCTTACAGAGTCATTCTATGGTGTTAAATTCTTCTTTTTTTTTTTTTCAAGTTTCAGAAGCGAATAGGGGAAAAAAAATATGGTGAGATACGGCTAAAGATAAAATTAAAATTTTCTAAGTCGTACACGGTAAATAGCAGCATGTAATTATTTTATAAATATTTCAAACACATTCTATTTTCCCACTTTTAACATTAATTCACCTTCCCAAAACACCAAAAAAATATAATGTATGCTTATCTGATAAATTATTTTCTTTTGGAATGATGATGGTCCACAGTACTCCATAATATATGGGACACATTTCCCGCCACTAGGAGGTCAAGAACCCATACAAAAGCTTTAAACCCCACCTCCCATCTCTCTCTTAGTTTCACGTATAGCCAAGTAGAGAATGGATAAAATATAAATTAAAGGGACACTGAACCCAAATTTTTTCTTTCAAGATTCAAATAGAGCATGAAATTTTAAGCAACTTTCTAATATACTCCTATTATCAAATTTTCTTCATTCTCTTGGTATCTTTATTAGAAATGCAAGAATGTAAGTTTAGATGCTGGCCCATTTTTGATGAACAACCTGGGTTGTCCTTGCTGATTGGTGGATAAATTGATCCACCAATAATAAACTGCTGTCCAGAGTTCTGAACCCAAAAAAAAGCTTAGATGCCTTCTTTTTCAAATAAAAATAGCAAGAGAACGAAGAAAAATTGATAATAGTAGTAAATTAGAAAGTTGCTTAAAATTGCATGCTCTATCTGAATCACGAAAGCAAAAATTTGGCTTCAGTGTCCCTTTAAGCTTACCTGATAATTTCATCTCCATCGTAGGAAGGTGAGTCCACTGCTTCATTCATTACTTATGGGAATTAAGAACCTGGCCACCAGGAGGAGGCAAAGACACCACAGCCAAAGGCTTAAATACCTCCCCCACTCCCCTCATCCCCCAGTTATTCTGCCGAGGGAACAAGGAACAGTAGAAGAAATATCAGGGTATAAATGGTGCCAGAAGAAAATATTAAATTTAGGGCTGCCCACCGGAGATACAGACGGGAGCCGTGGACTCTCCTCCCCACGATGGAAATGAAATTATCAGGTACTGTTTTCCATCTAAAGGGGAGGCGAGTCCATGGCTTCATTCATTACTTATGGGAAACACATACCCAAGCTCTAGAGGACCCTGAATGATAACTGGGAGGGTAAAGCCGGACCCTTAAACTGAGGGCACCAAAGCCTGTAGAACCCTTCTCCCAAAAACAGCTTCGGCAGAAGCAAAAGCATCAATTTTGTAAAACTTTGTGAAAGTATGCAAGGAAGACCAGGTAGCTGCCTTACAAATCTGCTCCATAGAAGCCTCATTTTTGAAGGCCCAAGATGAAGCCACTGTTCTAGTGGGATGAGCCGTAATCCTCTGAGGGGGCTTGTGTCCCGCTGTCTCATAGGCGAGGCTGATCAAGCTCCTCAGCCAAAAAGACAAAGAAGTAGCAGAGGCCCGCTGACCCCTGCCCTTCCCTGAATAGACCACAAAAAGAGAGTTAGATTGTCTGAAATCCTTAGTCGCCTGAAGATAGAACTTCAAGGCACGAACCACATCCAGATTATGAAGTAGCCTCTCCTTAGAAGAAGAGGGGCTAGGACACAAAGAAGGAAAAACTATTTCCTGATGTTACAGTCAGACACCACCTTGGGAAGAAATCCCAAGCCAGTGGGAAGAACAGTCTTATCCGCGTGAAACACCAGATAAGAGGGCTCATGTTGCAAGGCCGCAAGTTAAGAAACTCTGCAGGCCGATGCAATGGCTAACAGGAAAAGAACCTTCCAAGACAGGATCTTAATGTCAAGAGAATGCATAGGCTCAAACAGAGCCCTCTGTAAAACTTTAAGAACCAAATTCAAGTTCCACGGGGGAGCAGAATGCCTAAAGACAGGCCTGATTCTAGACAGGGCCTGAACAAAGGATTGAAAGTCAGGGAGCTCAGCGAGCTTCCTATGCAACAACACTGATAGAGCCGAGATCTGTCCCTTCAAGGAACTAGCGGCAAGACCTTTCTCCAAACCCTGGAGAAAGGACAAAATCCTGGATACCTTCACCTTGTGCCAAGGATATCCATGTCCCTCACACCAGGACAAGTAAACGCTCTACACCTTATGGTAGATGCGCAGAGTGACTAGCTTCCTCGCCTGAACTAGAGTATCAATCACGGTTTCAGAAAAACCTCTCTTTGCTAGGACTAAGAGTTCAATCTCCACGCAGTCAGCCTCAGAGAATCTAGCTTCTGATGTTGAAAAGGACCCTGTTCCAGCAGGTCCCTTGCGACAGGGTAATCTCCACGGCGGAGAGGATGACATCTCCACCTGATCCGCAAAAAACGTCCTCAGCGGTTAAGAAAGAGCAATCAGAATGGACGACGGTCTCATCTGCTTTATGCGTGCCACTATACGAGGTAGAAGTGGTAACGGATAAAAAATGTACACTAGACTGAATACCCAAGGTACCGCCAACGCATCTATCAGCTCCGTTTGGGGGTCCCTCAACCTCGCTCCGTATTGAGGAAGTTTGCCATTTAATCGGGATGCCATGGTGTCCCCCATCTGAAGCAAATCCTTGCAAACACCTTGGGGTGAAGAGACCATTCACCTGCATGAAATGTTTGTCTGCTGAGAAAATCCGCTTCCCAGTTGTCCACTCCAGGGATGTGGATCGCTGAGAGCGAACAGCTGTGGGCCTCTGCCCACTCCAGAATCCGAGACACCTCCCTCATTGCTAGGGAGCTCCTCGTACCCCCCTGGTGGTTGATGTATGCCACCGAGGTAATGTCCGTCTGGAACCTGATGAAGTTGCACTCCCGCAGACTGGGCCATGCCTTCAGAGCATTGTAGATCACTCACAGTTCCAGGATATTTATTGGAAGAAGAGACTGCAAACAAGACCATTTTCCCTGTGCCCTCCTGGCACCCCAAACAGCTCCCTACAACTGGACAACTGACAAGGCCCATAAAATGTCAACACGTTTCGGCCCTTGAGGCCTTTTTCAAGACTATCTTGAAAAAGGCCTCACGAAGGGCCGAAACGCGTTGACATTATATGGTAAGCTTTATTCTGATTATTTGGATATCATTTTAGCAGTATTGCACTATGTTGTATTTCTTTTATTCACAGGATTTGCACTAAAGAGCACTTTAGACTTTGGATATTACTAAATTGGATTTCTAGTGCTAATGCACTTTCTCAGCACTGCAATCACTACTTGAAGATTCACTATCTAGAAGGATTACAACACATAATAACAAACTTTATTTTTATTTTTATATTTTTATTGGTTATCACAATTTTCTTTTTATTTATTTTTTAAGTAAAAATTTTTATTGAGACTTATACAGGCATATGGTAACAGAGTCACTGAGAACACGTGGTAACATTGATACAACAAGGAGTACACAAGTACAAATTAATAAAAAGGAGTAACAGCAGAGAGTGTACTAAGGTTAGATCTAACTCATATCTTTGTGTCTAACTGGTTTTAAGGGTGTTTATCAGTGTGTGGGTAAGTACTTCTAAAAGTCTCTTTTTCTAGGGGGGTTTGCATAGTGTGAAGAGCTAGTGAGTAGTTATATCAGCAGTGTATTAAAGTATAGTCAGCTTTAGTAGAGAGATTGGGAGGGTTAGAGGGTAGACACAACCCAGGGAGTAGAGAGGGGGAGAGGGAAAGAAAAAAAAGGGGGGGAATAAGGGGAGGCTGGGGGGTGGAGAATCAAAGCTAGACGTCAGAGATAGGGTGGTCTAAGTGGAGGGCTTAGGTGCGGGAGTAAGTCCCCAGTCTGGGAATTTTGAGAGCCAGGGAGTCCAGATCTCATAGTAGGAGTCCACCTTGTCTAGGACCTTGTATGAATATTGCTCCATTTGTCCTATAAACTGGACTATAGATATGACTTGGGTTAAGGGAGGCGGTGCTTCGACCTTCCAGGATCTAGCTATGGTGAGCTTTGTGGCCATGAAGATGTATATTGTTAGGGTTTCACTGGGTGGGTTTAGGTTGGCCATCTGCATATGAAGTAGGGAAGCCTCTGGGTTGTATTGCGGGGTGATACCTAGTGTGTGTAGGAGATTATAAACTTTCCACCAAAGTGGTTGAATAGCTGGGCAGGACCACCAGATGTGTAATGTCGTGCCATAGGAGTCACATTTCCTCCAGTACTCAGGGGATCGTGTTTTATGTATCTTATGTAGGACAGTCGGTACAAGATGCCAGCGGACTAAAATTTTATAGTGCAACTCCCATAGAGTAGCGCAATGTAGTATTGTTTTGGTTGCCACAATCCTAGAGTGCCAGGTATCAATGTCGGCGGTAAAGTTCAGGTCTTTCTCCCAGGCACAGTGTTGTGTGATTTTGTGCGGGTGTGTGTTAGTCACGAGATTATAATGAAAGGAAAGGAGATGTCTAATGTTATGAACTTGTTGCCAAGCATTCTCCCAAAGCGACATTGGTCTGAGTGACTGTTTAGGGTAGCCCCATGTGCAAAGTCTCGTGCTCAGTCGGAATGCTTCAAAGCTAAGGTTTGTAGGTAGTCGAAACCTCGCGCATAGGTCAGGTTGGGGGAGCAATGTGCCCTGTTCATAGAAATCTGTCACTAGGGAAATCTGTAATTGACACCATGCTTCAGGATGAGATTCAGGTAAGCAGAAGAGTGCTCCAGGTATGGTAAGCGCTGGGGGCGTTGTTCCAGCTGATTAAGTGTGAGAGTCTGACCGCATTGTGGTATGAAATAAGGTTTGGCAAGGCAAGGCCGCCCTGTGAAACTGATCTCTCAAGAGTTCGACCAGACGTTCTTGGCCTCTTATCTCTCCAAACGTAATTAGTGACCAGGCTCTGCAGTCTGTTTAAGATAAGTCTAGGAACATTATATGGAATAGACCTAAAAAGGTAAGAGATCTTCGGAAGAAAGCACATCTTGATCGCGGCAATACGGCCTGTCCAGGAGATTTCCCTATACTCCCACAACTCAAGGAGTTTCTTAAACTCTGAGAGTCTATCTGTATAGTTCAGTGCAATCGTGGTAGAGGAGTCTGGGCTAAGGACAACTCCCAATATCTTAATGGAGGTCTCGTTCCATTGAAGGTGGAACATTCTCTTTAGTGGGCAAGATATTTACAGGGATAGCATCTGTTTTTAAGATGTTAAGTTTATAATAACTCAGGTTACTAAAGTTCTCTAAAGTTGTGAATACTGCAGGTAGAGATTCTTTGGGTGACGTGAGGAAGAGAGTGATGTCATTCGCATATAATGAAATTTTGTGTGAGTGAGTCCCTACTGAGAGGCCTGAGATTCGTGAGTCTTGTCTGATATAGTGGGCCAGGGGTTCAAGGCAAATAGGAGAGGCGACAGTGGGCATCCTTGTCTGGTGCCATTGGTTATGCTGAATAGAGATGACTGGAATCCAACTCCTCGTACTCTAGCCGAGGGAGAAGTGTAGAGTGCCTTAACTGCAAGGATGAAGGCGTTGGGTATTTGAAGAGCCCTCATAGTTTCCCATAAATAATCCCAGCCATCTGACCCTGTCAAACGCCTTTCGGCATCAAGTGACAGAGCCAGAAGGGGGGACCCTCTCCTTGAGGCAATGTTAAGAAGGTCAAGTATTCTCCTTATCGCGTCTGGACCTTCTCGAAATGGGATAAAACCGACCTGGTCATCTCCTATCAGGGGGGAGATAAATCTTGAATGTCTGTTGGTAAGAGCTTGGCGTAAATTTTGATGTCAAGATTGAGTAATGAGATTGGGCGATAGCTGCTGCAAGAGTCTGAAGGTTTACCTGGCTTCAGAATTGTGATTACTGTGGCCTCTAAGAATTCTGCGCTAAGGCTGCCGCGAGAGATAGTCTCCTGACAGAATCTACAAAGAACAGGAGCTAGAAGATGCTGGAAAGTTTTATAGAATCTAGCCATGAAGCCGTCCGGACCAGGTGATTTCCCTAATTTTATGTTAGCAATGATCTTCCTAATTTCTTCTATTGTTACTGGGGCAGTAAGTATAGGGATGGTTAACACAATTTTTCACCTAACACTCATTTTTGAATTTTTTGAATTTTTGAATATATATTTTTCAACACCTGAATATTTGATTAGTTTTTCAATATCATCACAATTTTTTCACTTTTTTTATTATTCTTTATTTTATTTTTATTTTTTTAATCTTCACTCCTCATATATTTTTTCACTTATATCCTTATCAGTCAATTCGTCAAAGGATTAATCATTATATCCCAAGGATTCATTACTATATCTTAAAGAATAACTTGGATACATTGGACTCAGAGACAATATTATTTGAATATCTCATTTGTTATTGTCACTTGCCATCAAGAAACATAGGACATTTTGCAATACATTGTGTTATATGTTTTAAACTACATGTTTTAAACCACATGTTCTAAACTATATGTTTAAATCTATTTTATCTTTTAGATATTACATGGATCCATGTTTTTATGTAATTGAATGATCTACCACTTAATTATTTGCCAGTTTTATTGTTGAAAATAAATGTTAACATTTTAACACATATCCTCAGCCTCTCAAAAGGCGCTCCTTAGATTCTGCACACTCAATTTACACACATAGGATAAGCTTGGTATCCCTACCTCAAGGAGCTATAGGATTTTCAATAGGTTAAGCGCTGTGAGATATTTGGTTCAGTTCCATCACATTGCCAGAGCCTCATCCCGCACATAACGCAGCAATAACACAATAAACAATATCATGTATAACCCCCCCCCCCCGTTCAATAATCCCCTTACCAGAAATATAAACCCTCGATTCAACAAAGATAAAAGGCGCCACACTGTGGCCCTGTCTTCTGTGTTATCATATAATAAAAAATGAAATGATCTTACCAGAATCCACGCCTTTGAACAGGAACACGGCCCTTCAAGTGTGACAGGTCGTAGCATTGCTACTGACATGGACTTGAGAGAAGAAAGCAGTCTGCGAAACTCATCAACGCCGATTGCTGTAGGAGCTGTTAATATGAGTCGGGATGGTGTCGCAGAGGAGAACTCTCCCTGCATCTCCGGACTCTAACTTTCACCCAGGCCCTCAACTGAAAGACTTGTTAGGGCTACTTAAACTCCCGTCCCATAGCGAAGAGTAGTACTCTCCATAAGAGACCTCCGAAACTTCGGCACTTCTCTGCCCTCCTCCTGTGACGAAAGGCAAAGAATGACTGGGGGATAAGGAGAGTGGGGGAGGTATTTAAGCCTTTGGCTGGGGTGTCTTTGCCTCCTCCTGTTGGCCAGGTTCTTAATTCCCATACGTAATAAATGAAGCCGTGGACTCTCCTCCCCTTTAGATGGAAAGAAAGGTAGGTAAGGCAAAGCAGGGTCTATAGAGGTGTCACTAGAACTGTCGCCCAATATGAAGTGAGCGGGGCATGTGTACCATTATCATTCTGAAAGAATAGAATTAAGTATAAATTTTGTTTTCTTTCATAAAATGATGGTTCACAGTCCTCCATAACGTAAAAGATTAATACTCAAGCAGATAGTCTATGTTATGGAAAGGGTGGGAAAATCTTTCTCTGACAGTTCCTATTTAGCCGACACCGCGGCCTGAAGGAATTTACTGCCAAAAGCTGCTTGCAAAGAAGCAAACCCATCAAAACGTTAAAATTTGGAAAAAGTATGCAAAGAAGACCATGTGACAGCTTTGCAAATCTGCTCCAAAGATGCATCATTCTTAAAGGCCCACAATGTTGCCACTGCTCTGTTAGCACTGATTCCTCTTTGTCTAGGATATAATCTCACGCCTGAATGGCAGTCAATACATTTGTTATCCTTCAACAGAGGCCAGGCCTGAAGAGCTTGAAGAATCGCTCAAAGTTCCATAATGTTTATTGAAACCTTGCCTCTAAAGGAGATCAAACTCCTTGCGCTCTTAGAGAATTCCAGACTGCCCTCCAGCCTAACAGAACTGCATCTGTTGTGACAATGGCCCATGATTGACAAAGAAAAGACGCCCCAAGGGTCAAAGAAGGACTTAATGTCCACAAAGACAGAGATTGTCTGACGGATGAACCCAGAGCAAATAGGTGCTCAAAATGTAAATAATTTTTTGACCACTGACTGAGCATGGATTGTCGAAGGGGACGTAAGTAAAAGCGTGCAAAAGGAACTGCATCTTAAGCGGCTACCATAAGACCCACTACCTTCCTGCACTGAGCTACAGACAGCAATGAGTACTCTGCAGGGATTGGCAAGCTCTCTGGAGTTTTAACTTGCATGGTTCCATCAGGAACAGACGCATATGGACTGAATCTATTATGACTCCTAAACATCTTACTCTTGTAGCAGGATATAATGAGGTTTGGGAACATTGATCTTCCAACCATGGTCTTGGAGAAATAATAGAAGCTTGTGAGTATGAGTGATCTCTAATGACAGAGGAGTTTGCACCAGTATGTCGTCCAGAAATGGTGCAATTGAAATACCCTGAGCTCTGATCACCGCTAAAAGAGTGCCCAGCACCTTTGTAAAGAGGCGTGGAGCTGTAGCCAGACCAAACGGAAGAACTTCAAACTGGTAGAGTTTGTTCATATATGAAAACCTCAGGAACTGATAGTGATCCCTGTGAATGGGAATGTGCAGGTATGCATACTTGAGGTCTATTATAGTCATAGATTGACCTTGTAGAATTAAGGACAAATAAAGTGGGAACCCTGACAAACATGTTTAAAGTCTTTAGGTCTAAGATAGGTCTGTAAGTCCCTTCCTTCTTTGGGACAATGAACAGATTGAAGTAAATCCCTTGACCCTGTTGAAATACAGATACTGGGATAATTACCCCCATATCCTCTTATTCCTGAACACAGTGTAGAAAGGCAGCCGCCTTTGACTTAAGTTTGGCAATATGAGAGAGAAGGACTAATTCTCAAGGAAGTCTGGACCGAAAGCCTATCCTGTAACCCTGAGAAATTATATTTTGAACCCAGGAGTCCTGGACTGAACCAGGCCTCCTGAAAAAATACTCAATTTGCCCCATACCAGAACAGAATCCGGTTTGGGTGCCACACCTTCATGCTGATTTTGTGGTCCTGTTGGACTTTTTGGATTACTTGCTCTTTGACCACAAAGAACCAGGCTGACTTGGAGGGCTTAGGTTTATGAGAAGAGGGGAACTTCTGATCTCCTGAAAAGAAAAAAGAACAAATATGATTACCTCTTCTGTTCTTTCCTTTGGATTTTTTATCCTGAGGAATAAAGGCTCCTTTCCCACAAGTATTTGTCTTACTAATAAAGTTCAAGTGTGAACCAAATGTAATCTTCTCTAGAAGGAAAGAATCATCAGTCTATTATTAGATGATATGTCTGCTGACCATTTCAACTATAAGGATCTGAGTGGTGGGAGGGTTTTAAAGCTCTTGTATGGGTTCTTGACCGCCTCTTAGAGGCGGGAAATACATCCCATATGTTATAGAGGACTGTAGACCATTATCATTTTACAAAATAAATTTAAGATACTACTTGAAAAGAATATAGGGGCCTGCTTAGACAACAATCCGTGTGTGAATAAAGTATCTATAAGAGGCGCCACAAAATTTTTTTAAAAATATATATATATAAAGATATGAAACACAACAATGTATGAAACACAGTGATGGAAGTGGAAAAAAAAAAAACTTTGAGTGTGACAGCAGTATATATGACCAGAAATGTCCAATATGCACAAGAGGACACAGTCACACAATGCTCACAAAGGTAGTAAAGGAGGTCTCCAATTACTTAGGGGAAGTACAGGCAGCTCTTCTATGATGTCCAGCCAGACTTGGATACACTAAAACAATAAAAATAGAAAGCGCCTCATAGGGTAGACCAACTCTATAATCCATCTAAGTTGGTCTACCCTATGAGGCGCTTTCTATTTATTATCGTTTTAAGATACGTGTTCTCCCCATGACCTTTTTAGCAGGTGCACCTCTCTGCTGATTTTAAAGACCACACAGCTAAAATTTCAGTCAATATTAAGCTAAAATTAGCTAATATTAAAAATGTTACATTTTTATTGTACAAACTATCTTTATATACATATTACATACATTATGCGATGCATTTGTGCTTTGGATAGCTGAAAATGATATAATATTAGAAGATATTACACTACCCCCTCCTGGCTACTTCATAATGCTTCACCTGGCTGGCAAAGTTTTCTGTTCTAGATTGTAAGTTCCCATGGTAATAGGGCCCTCAATTCCCCCTGTATTTGTCTGAAAAATGTTGTCTTATATTGTATTGTTTCTCTGTTGTACTTCTATCTTCGTACCCATGGATAGTGCTGCGGAATCTGTTGGCGCTTTATAAATAAAAAATAATAATAATAAAATACATGTATTGTTTAATAAAAGTTAAAAAGGACAGTAAAGTCAAAATTAAACTTTTACGATTCTCATAAAGCATGCAGTTTTAAACAACTTTTTAAAAAAAATGTAATAAATGTGCTTTGTTCTCTTGGTATCTTTAGCTGAAGAGAAAACATTGGAAGGCTGATAGGAGCAATTATGTATTGCTATAAAAACATTGCTATAAAAACTGTTGCAAACTGCTGCCGCATGGCTAAAGGTAAACTGCTGAGCTTACCTAGGATACCAAGAGAACTATGCAAAATCCATAATAATAGTAAAATGGAAAACTGTTTACAAAGTTTTGATAGATCCAATACATTTAAGCTTAAAGGGAAGTCTACACCATAATTCGTATTGTTTAAAAAAAATATATAATGCCTTTAATACCCATTCCCCAGTTTTGCACAACTAACATTGTTATATTAATACACTTTAGAAAATTTAAACCTCTAAATTTCTGCTTGTTTCTAAGCCACTAAAGACAACCTCTTATCGCGTGCTCTTTTATTAGCTTTTCGTGACACTGCACTATTTTATTTATTATTTATTAGCAGGTATTTGTAGAGCGCCAACAGATTCCGCAGCGCTGTAAACATAGTCGGTGTACAGGATAGCTTTGTAGGGGTCAAGTGGGTAGAGGGCCCTGCCGAGAGTTTCACTGTTGTAGTCGGCTCTTATGAAGCGATCTGTAAACAGCTGGGCCCATAGGCTTACACTCTAAGGGGTTCAAGGGGAAAGCAGTGGAGTTAGGAAAGGTTAGTGTTGGTTGTATGCATCCCTGAATAGTAGAGTTTTTAGGGAGTGCTTGAAGCTGTTAAAACTAGGGGAGAGTCTTATGGAGCGAGGCAGGGAATTCCACAAGATGGGGGCAAGTCTGGAGAAGTCCTGTAAACGTGAATGTGAGGAAGTAACAAGAGAGGTGGAGATCCTGAGCTGATCGAAGGGACGGGAGGGAGGAGTATCTAGAGACAAGTTCTGAGATGTAGGGGGGAGCAGTGCAGATGAGAGCTTTATATGTCAGGGTGAGGATTTTATGTTTAATCCTAGAGGCAAGAGGAAGCCAGTGAAGGGATTGGCAGAGAGGTGCAGCAGATGAAGAGCGACGAGTAAGAAAGATGAGCTTGGCAGAGGCATTCATAATGGATTGTAAAGGAGCTATGCGGCAGCTAGGTAGACCAGAGAGGACGGAATTGCAGTAGTCAAGGCGGGAAAGGATGAGAGAGTGGATTAAAATCTTGGTTGTATCTTGTGTAAGGAAATGTCTAATTTTAGCAATGTTTTTAAGGTGGAAGCGGCAGGCTTTAGCCAAGGACTGAATGTGAGGAGTGAAGGAAAGATCTGAGTCAAGTGTGACCCCAAGACATCAGGCGTGCGGGGGTAGGGGTAATGATGGAATTATCAACAGTTATAGCAATTTTGGGGGTGGAGACATTGGAAGAAGGGGGGAACAATAAGGAGTTCAGTTTTGGAGAGATTTAGCTTAAAGGGACATTAAACCCAAAAAAATGATTTCACAATTCCGAAAGATAATACAATTTTAAACAACATTCCAATTTACTTCTATTATCTAATTTGCTTAATTCTTTAGATATCCTTTGTTAAAGAAATAGCAGTGCACACGGGCAAGCCAATCACAGGAGGCATCTATGTGCAGCCACCAATCAGAAGCTACTGAGCCTATCTAGATATGCTTTTCAGGAAAGAATATCAAGAGAATGAAGCAAATTAGATAATAGAAGTAAATTAGAAAGTTGTTTAGAATGGTATTCTCTATCTGAATCATGAAAGAAAAAAAATTGGGTTTAATGTCCCTTTAAGGTAGTGAGAGGACATCCAAGATTAGATGTGAGAAAGACAGTTAGTGACATGGGTTAGTAAGGAAGGAGGTAGGTCTGGTGCAGAGATGTAGATTTGGGTGTCATCGGCATCACTAATTGGTTAAAATGCAAGTCAATGGATAATAAATAAATAGCCATGTGATAAAGGGGCTGTCAGAAGAGGCTAAGATACAAGGTAATCACAGAGGTAAAAAGAATATTAATATAACGGTGTTGATTATGCAAAACTGGGGAATGGGTAATAAAGGGATTATCTATCTTTTTAAACAATTTTGGAGTTGACTGTCCCTTTATTTTTGACTAAGTAAAAATTCAGAAGATACAAATGTACTATTTTTGTTACTCTGCACAATCTTGCAAGTTATACAGAAAGTTATTAGTCTTAATACCTAACTTTAAAAATATTAGCTATATTAAAATTACACAAAATTCTGATTTCTCAGAGGGGTATGCATACATAAAATAGGTGGGCCAAAAGCATCCTATAAAGAATTTAAAACCTATGACCCCCTAACATCAATAACACCACAAAATGAGGCAAGCGGTTACTGCCAAGTGATCGTTATTACTTAAACAATCACTTGACAGCTATAAGGACTTAAAAACCCTTACCGTATTTGAATCATGCGACTTCATTATTTCAAACATGGGGTCTTATAATGTTATGCTATGGTGAGGGGTCATAAAAGGCATCTTAAAAATTGCAACAACAACTAAGATTCAACTAAATATTTTGAGGTATTTGTCATTGTTATGACATTTGTCTAGCAGCTAGAAGGACACAGGACCACTTACTTGAAAGAACATAATTGCTGTTTTTAAGTGACTCAAGTTTGCTTATTTGTTGTGGGGGTCAACGTAGGGGATACCCCGCTCCTAATGTTGTTCCATATAACTATTGTGCCAACAGGTGATCAATGCTGCCATGGTGCATGTGACTGCTCCTCTGAAAGAGGCCTCTCCTTTTTCAAAAGAGGGGTCATTTGCCCATTGTTCTTATTTTGTGGTACTAGCTTCTCTTTTCTAAGCTAGAGTACAGCAAAAAAAAAAACTAGTATACAGCTGATTGCCATTCCTATGGCATCTACTCTTTTGTGTGTATTATAGCCACAACCCTCCCCATACAGTAAAATGAAGTAGGTAGATGTTTTATGAAAATCAACTACTAATTACAGAGGTATGAGACCCCACATAGGAAAGACTCTCACACCTCTCTGTGTTTTATAAAGAGGGAACAGTGCCCATCCCCTTGTCAAACACTGCACAGGTGTGTTCACTAATACCACAATGATCACCTTAAAATTAGAGGGGGGTTCCATCTTTCACACAAGGGTTCACAATCAGTAGAAGAAGGTTATCACCTATATGCTAGAAAGACAAAGTGAACCATCATTTGAAAGAGGTGAGTCTGCTCTTTCAAATGAGAGGTCATTTGTCCCTCTTGCACCTCTGATCAAATAGAGCTTTAAATGCCGACCTAATTGCCATTGTTAAAGTGATCACTTTCAAACGTGGATTCTCTTGTCTCTGTGAGAGTTCTGGGGATTTAGATATTATATTTTAAAGACCCCCCCAACCTTAGATTTTTATTTATTGATGCAGGGAGTTCCTATCCCAGTGAAGTCACCACACCTCTGTGTAATGAAATCCCACTAACTGAAGATGACCAGGATCCCACGGATCCAGATAGGAACAGCAAACTCCAAAATGACAACACTGCACTTGGCTTTACGAGGATAAACCTAGAAGCCTATAAATAGTATATTTACTATGGCAACACAAGAGATTCAGTGCAAACAAATGCAATATTAAACGCAGATTTCAACTGTTTTTAGCTTTAAAACACAATAAAAAGGCCAACTATTACAACAATGTAAATATTAAACCCTTGAGTGCTAACGATGACTCTGAGCTGTCGCAAAGTTTCCCACTCTGGTGCTAACGACGGCTCTGAGCCGTCGCTAGCACTCTCCCACCTTCAGGAAGATCTGGAGGCTCCCACCCGCTCCTACCCCGGCGATCGGGCCTGCATAGTGGCAGGCATCGCCAGAGCTTCACGTTATGCGCGGTGACGTCACGCGCAATGACGTGATGACATCCCAGCGCAACTTTATTTAAACTTAACAATGTTAAGTATAGGAGCAGAGGGCATGGTGCTTATAAGCCTGTATCTCAGGCATCTAAGCAGCTACAGACCCCCCAAGACCCATCGTTAGAAAGGTAATCACCTAACCTTTCCAACAGTGTAAGTCTTGGGGGGGGGGATTTAAAAAAAAAAAAAAAAAAAGCTTAGCACCCAGGTGGGAAAGTGCTTAGCACTCAAAGGGTTAAACAAACCAGCTCAATTGTTTTGTGAAACAATAAAGTACCAACACAAATGATGACTGAGACAGGTGTCTTGTGTATACCATATACTGTAGCGGTAGGCATTCTAATGCCTGATGCAATTTAAAGGGACATTCCAGCCAAAACTCCAATTTTTGTACTATACATGTATTAGCAAAAATGCTTCTAATAAAAGCTATAGCTGATTCAACAGTGTATATAACTACACACCATGCACCAGCATTTTAAACTCAGCACTTAGTCAGAGAGCCTAAGGTGCTTGCACCATCTAGTAATGACTCAATTTGTTAATTGCAGACATTATACAAGACCCACTGGTGCTCTTAGCAGCTGCAGCATTAAAATTCTAGTGCACTGAGAACATCTATCAATTCTTCACATGCATGTGCAGAGAAAAATGCTAACACTGTGACCATGATAACTGTTACTAGACACATTTTTGCCAATACATGTATATTGTAAATATGTTTCAAAAAAGTAATGCATCTATGTTCATTTAAATTTTGATCGGAATGTACCTTTAAGATGAACTGCTGGAGGGACTGGATCAGAGTGCTTAGAAATAATTTCAACTTTAAGGTAAATAATCTGCTGCATGTCTGGCAGTCAAAGGATTATATCATTGCTGCAAGTGTTTTAATACATTATTTAACCCCTTGGTTAACTGGTCATTACGCTGTTTGTGTTTGGGGGGTTTTAAACACTAGAATTTCCCTTTACAGGGTCATAGTGTAAATTTTTCTCACTTTTAATGTTTTTCCAAGGATCCATTTGACCTGCTGGAGTATATTAAATTGATTTCAAATAGCTCTTTTATTTTGTTATATCTGAGTAATGAGTAATGAGGGCAGAAGTAGCATATCATCTCATAAAACATTTTATTACAATACTAGAAAGAGTTATGATTTTTTTTTCCTACCAAAGGCTGCTTCAAAATGGTAGAATTTTGTACAAGTATGCAAAGAGAACCAAGTAGCTGCCTTGCAAATCTAATCTACAGAGGCCTCATTCTTAAAGGCCCAAGATGTGGTAACTAACCTAGTAGACTGGACAGTAATTTGTTAAGGAGGAGGAGACTGGCCCACCTCCAAGCAGGCCTTCAGAATAAAAAGCATAAAGTGACGGTATATTATACCTCACTGGCATTCAATCAGTTGTAAAAAATAATATGAGGTTCATTCACTGAAGTAATATGAAACGGCTTGCAATCGCAGATATATGTAAAAACTTACTATTCTTCATTGCACGATCCTTCCGCCTGGCATCACATTGCCTTTGCTAATTTTCCACCTCTTTATGCCATATTCAATTAAATATTTGGCTGAGAAACATGTTCAGAATCTCAGCACATTCGCTGATTATGTCACTGACCCCAACGTCTCTGTGAACGAGAACGATCTTGACATGCGCATTTAAGTCTTACTAAAACCCAGCCAACGTCACTCATCTTCTATACCATCTCCGATTCCACATAACAACCCGTAACAGCCGCAGACAATTGGATATGTGAGTATAATTTTTGCAGCATATTACAAATGGTTATATATGCAATTATTGTTAAAATTTTAATAAAAACATATAAAATTAAGAAATAATACACATTTTATTAGCAAAACCTAAAAGTCTATTTCTGATAGAAGCACTTGAAAATAGTAGGATTAAAATATCAACTTTTATAGTCTTGGATTATAAATGTTTTTTTAAAAAAATGGCAAATTTATTTATATTCTTATTATATGTATTGCAGTAGACTTAAATTTACCATCACTTAAATCCAAGATGCCAAGGAAACAGCTGTAGCTTTCTGACCTTTCCTAGAGCCAGACAAAAAACTATAAAAGTTTGCCTGAAATCCTTTGTTGACTGCAAAATAGTACTTCAAAGCTCTGACAACATTCAAATTATAATTATCTTGATGAAAAATAAGATGAGGATCACAAGAAAGAGCAGATAACTCAGATACTCTACTAGCCGAAGAAATAGCCAAAAGAAACAGCACCTTCCAAGATAAAAGCTTGACATCCTTATCCATTGGCTCAAAAGGAGGAGCCTGCAAAACCTTTAAAAACTAACTTAAAGGGAAAGGAAAAAAAACATAATTTATGCTTACCTGATAAATTCCTTTCTCCTGTAGTGTGGTCAGTCCACGGGTCATCATTACTTCTGGGATATTAACTCCTCCCCAACAGGAAGTGCAAGAGGATCACCCAAGCAGAGCTGCTATATAGCTCCTCCCCTCTACGTCACACCCAGTCATTCGACCAAGAACCAAACGAGAAAGGAGAAACTATAGGGTGCAGTGGTGACTGGAGTATAATTTAAAAATTTAGACCTGCCATAAAAAACCGGGCGGGCCGTGGACTGACCACACTACAGGAGAAAGGAATTTATCAGGTAAGCATAAATTATGTTTTCTCCTGTTAAGTGTGGTCAGTCCACGGGTCATCATTACTTCTGGGATACCAATACCAAAGCTAAAGTACACGGATGACGGGAGGGACAGGCAGGATCTTTATACGGAAGGAACCACTGCCTGAAGTACCTTTCTCCCAAAAACAGCCTCCGAAGAAGCAAAAGTGTCAAATTTGTAAAATTTGGAAAAAGTATGAAGTGAAGACCAAGTTGCAGCCTTGCAAATCTGTTCAACAGAGGCCTCATTTTTAAAGGCCCAAGTGGAAGCCACAGCTCTAGTGGAATGAGCTGTAATTCTTTCAGGAGGCTGCTGTCCAGCAGTCTCATAGGCTAAACGTATTATGGTACGAAGCCAAAAAGAGAGAGAGGTAGCAGAAGCTTTTTGACCTCTCCTCTGTCCAGAATAAACGACAAACAGGGAAGAAGTTTGGCGAAAATCTTTAGTTGCCTGTAAATAAAATTTCAGGGCACGGACTACGTCTAGATTGTGCAGAAGTCGTTCCTTCTTTGAAGAAGGATTCGGACACAATGATGGCACAACAATCTCTTGATTGATATTCTTGTTAGTGACAACCTTAGGTAAGAACCCAGGTTTAGTACGCAGAACAACCCTATCTGAATGAAAAATCAGATACGGAGAATCACAATGTAAGGCTGATAACTCAGAGACTCTACGAGCCGAGGAAATAGCCATTAAAAACAGAACTTTCCAAGATAACAGCTTGATATCAATGGAATGAAGAGGTTCAAACGGAACACCCTGCAAAACGGTAAGAACTAAATTTAAGCTCCACGGTGGAGCAACAGTTTTAAACACAGGCTTAATCCTGGCCAAAGCCTGGCAAAAAGCCTGAACGTCTGGAACTTCTGACAGACGCTTGTGTAAAAGAATAGACAGAGCTGAGATCTGTCCCTTTAAGGAACTAGCAGATAAACCCTTTTCTAAACCTTCTTGTAGAAAAGACAATATCCTAGGAATCCTAACTTTACTCCATGAGTAACTCTTGGATTCGCACCAATGTAAGTATTTACGCCATATTTTATGGTAAATCTTTCTGGTAACAGGCTTCCTAGCCTGTATTAAGGTATCAATAACTGACTCCGAAAAACTACGCTTTGATAAAATCAAGCGTTCAATTTCCAAGCAGTCAGCTTCAGAGAAGTTAGATTTTGATGTTTGAAAGGACCCTGAATTAGAAGGTCCTGTCTCAGAGGCAGAGACCAAGGTGGACAGGATGACATGTCCACTAGATCTGCATACCAGGTCCTGCGTGGCCACGCAGGCGCTATTAGAATCACCGATGCTCTCTCCTGTTTGATCCTGGCAATCAATCGAGGAAGCATCGGGAAGGGTGGAAACACATAGGCCATCCCGAAGGTCCAAGGTGCTGTCAAAGCATCTACCAGGACCGCTCCCGGGTCCCTGGACCTGGACCCGTAACAAGGAAGCTTGGCGTTCTGGCAAGACGCCATGAGATCTATCTCTGGTTTGCCCCAAAGTCGAAGTATTTGGGCAAAGACCTCCGGATGAAGTTCCCACTCCCCCGGATGAAAAGTCTGACGACTTGGAAATCCGCCTCCCAGTTCTCCACTCCAGGAATGTGGATCGCTGACAGGTGGCAAGAGTGAGACTCTGCCCAGCGAATTATCTTTGATACTTCCATCATCGCTAGGGAGCTTCTTGTCCCTCCTTGATGGTTGATGTAAGCTACAGTCGTGATGTTGTCCGACTGAAACCTGATGAACCCCCGAGTTGTTAACTGAGGCCAAGCCAGAAGGGCATTGAGAACTGCTCTCAATTCCAGAATGTTTATTGGAAGGAGACTCTCCTCCTGAGTCCATGATCACTGAGCCTTCAGGGAATTCCAGACAGCGCCCCAACCTAGTAGGCTGGCGTCTGTTGTTACAATTGTCTAATCTGGTCTGCTGAATGGCATCCCCCTGGACAGATGTGGCCGAGAAAGCCACCATAGAAGAGAATTTCTGGTCTCTTGATCCAGATTCAGAGTAGGGGACAAATCTGAGTAATCCCCATTCCACTGACTTAGCATGCATAATTGCAGCGGTCTGAGATGTAGGCGTGCAAAGGGTACTATGTCCATTGCCGCTACCATTAAGCCGATTACCTCCATGCATTGAGCCACTGACGGGTGTTGAATGGAATGAAGGACACGGCAAGCATCTTGAAGCTTTGTTAACCTGTCTTCTGTCAGGTAAATCTTCATTTCTACAGAGTCTATAAGAGTCCCCCAAGAAGGGAACCCTTGTGAGTGGTAAGAGAGAACTCTTCTCTACATTCACCTTCCACCCATGCGACCTTAGAAATGCCAGTACTAACTCTGTATGAGACCTGGCAGTTTGAAAGCTTGACGCTTGTATCAGAATGTCGTCTAGGTACGGAGCCACCGAAATTCCTCGCGCCTTAGCACCGCCAGAAGAGAGCCCAGAACCTTTGTGAAGATTCTTGGAGCCGTAGCCCAACCCGAATGGAAGAGCTACAAACTGGTAATGCCTGTCTAGGAAGGCAAACCTTAGATACCGGTAATGATCTTTGTGAATCGGTATATGAAGGTAGGCATCCTTTAAATCCACTGTGGTCATGTGCTGACCCTTTTGGATCATGGGTAAGATTGTCCGAATAGTTTCCATTTTGAACGATGGAACTCTTAGGAATTTGTTTAGTATCTTTAAATCCAAGATTGGTCTGAAGGTTCCTTCTTTCTTGGGAACCACAAACAGGTTTGAGTAAAACCCTTGTCCGTGTTCCGACCGCGGAACCGGATGGATCACTCCCATTAGTAAAAGATCTTGTACACAGCGTAGAAACGCCTCTTTCTTTATCTGGTTTGTTGACAACCTTGAAAGATGAAATCTCCCTTTTGGGGGAGAGGCTTTGAAGTCCAGAAGATATCCCTGAGATATGATCTCTAACGCCCAGGGATCCTGGACATCTCTTGCCCAAGCCTGGGCGAAGAGAGAGAGTCTGCCCCCCACTAGATCCGTTCCCGGATCGGGGGCCCTCACTTCATGCTGTCTTAGGGGCAGCAGCAGGTTTTCTGGCCTGCTTGCCCTTGTTCCAGGACTGGTTAGGTTTCCAGCCTTGTCTGTATCGAGCAACAGCTCCTTCCTGTTTTGGTGCAGAGGAAGTTGATGCTGCTCCTGCCTTGAAGTTACGAAAGGCACGAAAAATTAGACTGTCTAGCCCTAGGTTTGGCTCTGTCTTGAGGCAGGGCATGGCCTTTACCTCCTGTAATGTCAGCGATAATTTCCTTCAAACCGGGCCCGAATAAGGTCTGCCCTTTGAAAGGTATGTTAAGTAATTTAGATTTAGAAGTAACATCAGCTGACCAGGATTTTAGCCACAGCGCTCTGCGCGCCTGAATGGCGAATCCGGAATTCTTAGCCGTAAGTTTAGTTAAGTGTACTACGGCATCAGAAATAAATGAATTAGCTAGCTTAAGGGTTTTAAGCTTGTGTGTAATCTCATCCAATGGAGCTGATTCAAGGGTCTCTTCCAGAGACTCAAACCAAAATGCTGCTGCAGCCGTGAGAGGCGCAATGCATGCAAGGGGTTGCAATATAAAACCTTGTTGAACAAACATTTTCTTAAGGTAACCCTCTAGTTTTTTATCCATTGGATCTGAAAAGGCGCAGCTATCCTCCACCGGGATAGTGGTACGCTTAGCTAAAGTAGAAACTGCTCCCTCCACCTTAGGGACCGTTTGCCATAAGTCCCGTGTGGTGGTGTCTATTGGAAACATCTTTCTGATATAGGAGGGGGTGAGAAAGGCACACCGGGTCTATCCCACTCCTTGGAAACAATTTCAGTAAGTCTCTTAGGTATTGTAAAAACGTCAGTACTCGACGGGTACCGCAAAATATTTATCCAACCTACACATTTTCTCTGGTATTGCAACTGTGTTACAATCATTCAGAGCCGCTAAAACCTCCCCTAGTAATACACGGAGGTTTTCCAGCTTAAACTTAAAATTTGAAATGTCTGAATCCAGTTTATTTGGATCAGATCCGTCACCTGCAGAATGAAGCTCTCCGTCCTCATGTTCTGCAAATTGTGACGCAGTATCTGACATGGCCCTAATATTGTCAGCGCACTCTGTTCTCACCCCAGAGTGATCTCGCTTACCTCTATGTTCTGGTAATTTAGACAAAACTTCAGTCATAACATTAGCCCATGTCCTGTAGTGTGATTTGTAATGGCCGCCCTGAAGTACTCGGCGTTACAATATCACGCACCTCCCGAGCGGGAGATGCAGGTACTGACACGTGAGGCAAGTTAGTCGGCATAACTTCCCCCTCGTTGTTTGGTGAATGATGTTCAATTTGTACAGAATGACTTTTATTCAAAGTAGCATCAATGCAATTAGTACATAAATTTCTATTGGGCTCCACCTTTGCTTTTGCACATATAGCACAGAGATATTCCTCTGAGTCAGACATGTTTAACAAACTAGCAATTAAACTAGCAAGCTTGGAAATACTTTTCACTCAAATTACAAGTAATATGAAAAAACGCACTGTGCCTTTAAGAAGCACAGAAAAAAATTATGACAGTTTAATAATAAGAAACCGGAAAAATTATAACAATCAGATTTTTTCCCAGTAAAAGCATAAATTTAGCAAAGGATTGCCCCCATTAGCAATGGATAACTAACCCTTAATAGCAGAGAAACAAATGTAGAAATATAAACGTTTTTTATCACAGTCAAAGCACAATCTCACAGGTCTGCTGTGAGTGATTACCTCCCTCAAAATAACTTTTGAAGACCCTTGAGCTCTGTAGAGACGATCCGGATCATGCAGGAAGAGAAAAAGACTTTTGACTGAATTTCTGATGCGTAGCAAAAGCGCCAAAATAGGCCCCTCACCCTCACCCACAGCAGTGAGGGAAGCTCAGTAAACTGTCTCAAATTAAAATAAACGACAGCCAAGTGGAAAAACAGTGCCCAAAAACAATTTTTCACCCAGTACCTTAGATATTTAAACAATTTAGCATGCCAGCAAAAACGTTTAAAATTAAATATCATGAAATGTCATTTAAACAGCCTGTTGCTAGACGTTCCCACTGCAAGTAAGGCTAAAGATTATACGCATATAGTATTACCCAGAGAAGTGCCATTCCCCAGAATACTGAAGTGTACACATATATACATAAACAGCCTGATACCAGTTACTACTACTGCATTTAAGGCTGAACTTACATTATATTGGTATTGGCAGTATTTTCTCAGTCAATTCCATTCCTCAGAAAATAATATACTGCAACATACCTCTTTGCAGGTGAACCTGCCCGCTGTCCCCTGATCTGAAGTTTACCTCACTCCTCAGAATGGCCGAGAACAGCAAAATGAATTTTAGCTACGCCGGCTAAAATCATCCAAAAACTCAGGTAGATTCTTCTTCAAATTCTACCTGAGAAGGAACAACACACTCCGGTGCTGTTTTAAAATAACAAACTTTTGATTGAAGATATAAAAACTAAGTATAATCACCACAGTCCTCTCATACATCCTATCTATTAGTTGGGTGCAAGAGAATGACTGGGTGTGACGTAGAGGGGAGGAGCTATATAGCAGCTCTGCTTGGGTGATCCTCTTGCACTTCCTGTTGGGGAGGAGTTAATATCCCAGAAGTAATGATGACCCGTGGACTGACCACACTTAACAGGAGAAATAAACTTGCATGGTTAAGCTAGAGCATGTAATTTTAAGACACTTTTTAATTCACTTCTATTTTCAAATGTGCTTTGCTATCACTTGTTGATAAAGAATACGCACATATCCTACCCTAGTAAGAGCTAGCTGCTGATTGGTGCTTGCACACATCTCTTGTGATTGGCTAACTAGATGTGTTCAACTAGTTGCCAGTAGTGCAATGCTGTTCCTAACAAGAGAATGAAGAACATTTGATAATAGAAGTAAATGGAAAGTTGTTAGAAATTCTATGTTCTATCCAAATCATGAAACATTTTTTGGGTTTAGAGTCCCTTTAAGACTCCAGGAAGAAGAAATCTGTTTAATAATAGGTTTGATCCTGTCTAAAGCCTGAGAAAAAAAAGGAAATTTATGCTTACCTGATAAATTGATTTCTTCTATGATACGAGTCCACAGATTTCATCCTTACTTGTGGGATATTATCCTCCTGCTAACAGGAAGTGGCAAAGAGCACCACAGCAGAGCTGTATATATAGCTCCTCCCTTTCCCTCCACCCCCAGTCATTCGACCGAAGGTTTAGGAAGAGAAAGGAAAAGCTAAAAGGTGCAGAGGTGACTGAAGTTGTAAATAATAAAAAATATAATCAGTCTTAATTTGACAGGGAGGGCCGTGGACTCGTCGTATCGTAGAAGAAATCAATTTATCAGGTAACCATAAATTTCCTTTTCTTCTACAAGATACGACGAGTCCACGGATTTCATCCTTACTTGTGGGATACAATACCAAAGCTACAGGACACGGATGAAAGGGAGGGACAAGAGAGAGACCTAAACAGAAGGCACCACTGCTTGAAGAACTTTTCTCCCAAAAACAGCCTCAGAAGAAGCAAAAGTATCAAATTTTTAAAAATTTGGAAAAAGTATGAAGGGATGACCAAGTCGCAGCCTTACAAATCTGTTCAACAGATGCATCGTTTTTAAAGGCCCATGTGGAAGCCACAGCCCTAGTAGAATGAGCCGTAATTCTTTCAGGAGGCTGCTGTCCAGCAGTCTCATATGCCAGGTGGATGATACTCCACCTGGAGTAGCCGTAGCTTTCTGACCCCTACGCTTTCCAGAATAAACAATGAATAATGAAGATGATTGACGGAAATCCTTAGTTCTGTATCGGGAGACAAGAAGGCGCCACTAGGGTAATATCGCTGAAACAGTTGGATGTGCTAAGATGGTGAGAGCAATACTCACAAGCGGGGCGGACGTGCTTAAAATTGCAGCCCGGGACCTCAAAGTCGCCCAGAAGACAACAGTGGTAACAGCGAATCCCAGCCAGGAAACGTACTTGATGTGGCCAATCCGAATCCTAGTCTGCAAACATACCTTCCTCTCTGTACTCCAAAATTCTGAATACTTGCAAATGAAAGTGTGGTGACGGTGGACCATGGAAACACACTAGCGGTCACTCAATATGGCATAGAACGGTGTAGGAAAGAGGGGAGATCAGACTCCAGCAGGATGAACGTAAAAACAAATTTATTAAAATGTCTTAAATCCAGCAACACGTTTCTCGGCTACACAGAGCCGTTTCATCAGGCTGTAATCATTACAGCCTGATGTCTGAAATCACTCCCTCAGACAGCCATTCCCTGACCCCCAACTCAGAGCACTGTGAGGGTACATCGAAAATAGCCAATAAAGCATCAGAGGATTCAGTATTCACATTAATACCTGAGCTACTGCGTTTACCCTGTAACACTGGTAATTTAGATAATACATCTGTAAGGGTAGTTGACATAACTGCAGCCATCTCCTGCAGAGTAAAAGAATTAGACGCACTAGAGGTACTTGGCGTCGCTTGTGTGGGCGTTAAAGGTTGTGACACTTGGGGAGAATTGGATGGCATATCCTGATTCTCTTCAGACTGAGAATCATCCTTAGGCACACTTTCTTGACCTAAAATATGCTTTTTACAATGTAAGGCCCTTTCAGTACAAGAGGTACACAATGTAAGAGGGGGTTCCACAATGGCTTCTAAACAAATAGAACAATGAGATTCCTCAATGTCAGACATGTTGAACAGACTAGTAATAACCACAATAGTCGTTAAACACTTTATTTATTGCTTTAAACAAATTTTTGAGAAACGTGTACGGCGCCTTTAAGAAATAAAGCGCACAAATTTTCAAAACTGCTTCAAAAAACGTTGATTTACTCTAAAAATTAACTGTAGCTAATTAATGGCTCCAAAAATGATTGCACCCCAAGTGTAAGGGGAGAAATTAACCACACAAAAATTTGAAATTTTACAAAAAATACCTACCTGCCCCCAGGGTACTTTCAAAATGACTCGCCAACGATCCGGATAATAGAACCACTGTCTAGGATCAACCGGAGTTAATCCCTGCTGCTTCTCAGCCAGAGGAAAGTGCGCATCTAAACGTGCAAAATTAAGCCCCGCCCATCATGTCCGATGATCGAGTAGGCCTAAAACAACCGCATGGTGAAGCGGTTTCAAGTAAAAATCAAGTGGAACTCTTTAACCCCAAATAACACACCAATATTGTCAAACTGGTTATTTTGTGCAACAATTCCTGCCTCTCCCAGTGTCTCTTATAATGCTAAAGCCCATTATAATGATTGCCCAATATGTCAACTGAATAAATTAAGTATAGGTCTCCCAGTAACACCCCTTTGTTAACAGGTCTACTGCTTACCCATTCCCTTGCAGGGAAATAAATGCCAGCCAGTTCTGATATATCAAGTCTCCTCAGAAATAAAGGTCTGGCACATACCTCAATGCTGCTTGTAGCATGAAACCGTTCTCCACACTGAAGATGTCTCTTCTATTACCTTCAGAATCTCTGTGGGAACTAACGTGGATCTTAGTTACATCTGCTAAGATCATTAACCTCAGGGCAGAAATCTTCTTTCATATCCCCCTGAGGAAAATAGTACTCACCTGGTACCATTTAAAAATAAAAAAACTTCTTGATTGAAGAAACTAAAACTAACACCTCACTTTACCTCTTCCTAGTATAACACAGGCAAAGAGAATGACTGGGGGTGGAGGGGGAAGGGAGGAGCTATATATACAGCTCTGCTGTGGTGCTCTTTGCCACTTCCTGTTAGCAGGAGGATAATATCCCACAAGTAAGAATGAATCCGTGGACTCGTCGTATCTTGTAGAAGAACAGTGAATATCTGGAAGATTAGCTATCCTCTGATTAAAACAAACCAGAAAGAGCAGAAATCTGGCCTCTGAGAGAACTAGCGGAAAACCTTATCCAAATCATCCTGCCGAAAATGTTAAAATTCTTGAAATTCTAAAAGAATGCCAAAAATAACCATGAACCAAACACAAAAAACAGGAAATATAGGCCTTCCACACCTTATGATAGATTTTTCTAGTCACAGGTTTACAAGACGGAATCAAAGTATCTACCACAAATTCTGAAAAACCCCTCTGCTTAAGAATAATCTGCAACTTATCAAGCTTATAGATATGACAAATTGTGACCCAGTAAACATGGTGTTGTGACTCAGTAATATGTCCCGACCCGTGGTTTAAAGAACCCTATACTAGAGCATCCACAAATTCCTCCTGAGGATCCCTGGACCATGCAAAGTACCTGGGAAGTGTTTGTTTAACCGAGGCCATTAGAACCATTAAACCCCAAAGATCCTCAATCTGTCTAAAAATATCCAGATAGAGAGACCATTCCCCTGGATGCAGGGTTTGATGACAGAAGAAGTCTGCTTCCTAAATGCTCACCCCTAGAATATAAACTGTAGATATTTGGCAACAATTGCCCTCCACTCAAGAAAGAATTTGAGATACCTCCTTAATGACTAGGGAACTGTAAGGTCCCCCCTTATGATTGATATATGCTAATGCAGTAACATTTCTTACTGAAAGTGCAGATGATACTCCCTTTTCAACAGGGACAACAGCGCACTCAGAACTAACAGAAGTAACGCGTCCGCAAATGACATGATTTAAAAAAAAAGGCAAAATCGCTCCAAGAAACACAGGCACCAAAAAAATATGACGACGACTAACCCCATCGGCTAAAACCTGATGCACACAAATTCAAAACTATCACGCGCTAACATGACGATAAAATAAGTGCACACATTTTTTTTAAAGGGGAATAGAGTGTTAAAATTTAAAGCAGCCATAACAAATAAATCTATAAATAATAATGTCCCTAGACTATAGAGTATAATCAAAGACATACTTTAATAGGCCAACAGGCTTATATGAGTCCCAAAATAATAAACAAAAAGTACTTACAAATAGGCACCCATCTACTGGAAGATAACATTGAATCTAGTAGAAAGCCAAACCAGTGCTGAAACATATCAGCAGAGGAAATGGAATAGGATTATTACAACGTCCCAATAGGAGGTGGCAAAGGAAATGTCCCTGTGGCAGGCTTGTGACTAACTCCCATAATGTAGAAATTGTGCTACTGACCAATACTCCAAATACATCCCTGTGTCAAACAGCAGTACTCTGAGGGGAAATGGGCCTCAACTCAGTCTGAGAACTGTTGTCACAGTAAACCATCTGGAGCACCTTCATTCTTCACCTACCTCCAGCGGAGGCAAAGACAAGACTAGCTATCGTAGAGGTGGGAGGGGTTTAATATGGCCTTAGAGTTTGGGAATCTTTGTCTTTTTAAAGTGGTCAGGAAAGGTAATTCTCAGGAGTAATGGATTGTCGACTCTCACCAGCTTTATGAAAGAAAAAAGAGACAATAGAAGGCGGGACAGAAGGACATATTCAGAACAATATAAAAAAATTGCATTATGGTTTATAACTCTACATTTATAGACCAAAAACAGATTAACGCAAAATTAAAATGTAGACTGTGTTGTAGTCTATGCTTGAAAATATAAAAATAAATATTTTAGGGGTGTGCGTCCTAACAGCGATCTTAACCGGTCGCACTCTCCAGGAGTTCTGATCGAGTAGCTTAGATTCCGCCGATTATAGACAACATCATACAGCCAAAACACGGAAAGATATAGCTATAACATTTATTAGCTCTTTAGAGAGCTTATCATCATTTTTTTGTACTGTATTTTTGACATCAGACCTCTGGTTAGGACATTAAGGACCGGGAGTGGCGGCCCATTACAGGCAGCGCTTCCCCCTCTGATGAGAAGGGTTACCGGGTCTGCAACAACGAGACTACAATCATCTCTACTAGAAACCCCTTCATCTGGAGATACCTGTAATGGCGCACATAGCGGGAGAGGCCTTTTCCCAGCAACTTAATGTGAAATGGGAGAGAATCAAGAAGTTGTTTCACAGGATAATGGATGCAGCACCATATAATCGTTTGAAGCAAATTCTACATAATAGGGAGATTTCTGTTACAAGACAAAAGGAGTCTATAACCATGAGATATTCCATCGGCACAGAACTCCTGTTGGGCCCCTCAACACCTGAAAAGCAACACGCCCTCTCACAACCGCAAAAGATCCCTACAGTAATCCATGACATGCATGCTATTAAACCTCTACTAAGAGTGCACCCAGCTCTAGTGAAGCAACAAAAAACAACAACTTTAAGCACTGAATGGAACAAGAAGCACACAAAAAAAATCACCTTTATTGAACTCCCTCTATTGAACTGGTGCCTTCAAATATCTACTGGGACTAAAATCCGGAGGGTATCTAAGAGGCCATCGGAGCAAGAGACAGCAGGAGCATCTCTGAAAGGTACCAACAACCGGCTTCTATTGTTTACCAAATCCTAGTGGAGCTACATTGAGCGGCCACTTTGCCCCCCACCACAACCCTCAAGTAAGAGGCAGCAAGACATATTAAAAGGGACTACATCTAGTTCTTGAAATGGTGAAAGTGTTCTCTATACAGAAAAAGGATAGATAACACATGGACATGTTAGTCACATAATGCTAAATTGCCACCCTGCTTTACTGCCCATATATAATATTAATTTCCCTCCTAACAGGACTGACCCGAGTTCACTTTTTACATAAAAGACTTATTTTGAAGGGCAGCAGATTGGTAAAAACATATTTGCCGTTATTTATTTATAATATCATTTAGTTCAAGTAGACTGTTTACTTTTAGATATATTTAAATATCCCTGTTAATGTTCTGTACTTTCTCAAAACACTTTAATGAACGGAGGATAAATTTAGAAAGATAAATAATTGCTTATCAGGTATAGAAACCAGTTTAATTCAGATATATTTCAACCCTCAGTTCACTATCTACCTTTTCTTGTTGCTCAAATATGTATTTTGATGCTATCACTTGTTTTTTCTCATGTTGTCACACTGAAAGGAAGCTATTTTTAAGAAGATAAATAACTGTTTATATATGGGTTGTTTCTACGGCCTTCGCCACAGGAAAGGTCAGAAACTTTACATTCCAGATATCACATGTAAAAGAATCTTACTTGCCCCAATGTTATAGAGAATTTATGAGAGAGAAACTCTTTGATGCAGCAGAGATAATGATTAATTTAACAGAAAGTAGTTTAGTTTCAACAGATAATCCCACCATAAAACTAAATAATCACATAAAGTCAAACCCAATAGTATAACTACACACATCATATACCCCATAGCTGTCAATATCCATTATGTAGATTGCTTTACTATGATTGTTACCACTGAGAAGGGCTCCAAGGTGAAACCTAAAAAATGATCATACTCATCTTCTTGTTATGCTTTGTAACATCTCTATTGATCCTGGAATACCTTATCATTAGCTATTTTATTAACTAACAACCCAGTTGGGACTTTTTCTTTTTCTTTATTGATTTTATTATCATTTTAAGTACATCTTTTTCTTTTTGGTTTCATTGCCTTCTCCTTATTAAACTCATTTACCATTTATTTTATAAGCCCATATTTATATACAAGTGTTTTATTTAAAGATCCATGAGAGATGTAAACCATTAAAATTTGGGCCCCATAAGAAGTACACTGATGTGTAGAGAGTATTTTAACATGCTAAAGTTATGGGATATGGGATGTATGAAATATGTTTTGGAAAAGACAGTACATTGTTTAATTATGATGAAACATAATATTGTATTCCTCTCGTTGGATGTTTTGTTCAATCACTGCATGACGTGTATGTTTATTTGATCTAACTAAAGCTTTGGAAAAACTTTAAAAAATATATATTTTAAGCAATATGTAATAGTCAAGATGGGATTTGAAATGTAAAATTAAAGAGACACTAACCCCTATCAGGCTTACTTTAGCAGTTCATTTATAATTGCCACTAACTCGCCTAAATGGAGGTGATTAGATAAGTAGAATATCTTTTAAATCCAACTGACCCTGATCATGTTACAGTGTGATTCCTTGATCAGTGCAGGAGCCCAGTTATGTCCATCCCATTTGGCCATAACAATGGATATATGAAAAAAAATACTCAACAATTTTAAATGGTCATATTGCTGCACAGCAAAGCAATACAAAATTAGTTGTAAAGGCTTATAAAACACTTTTTTGTATGCCGATCTTTTTGCAATACATTGTTGATTTGATGATATATATACTTTGTATCATAATTTCTCTTAATACAATAAAATGCCATTGAGAAAGATTAAAATACTGAATAATTACACATTCTTAAAATGCAAAGAAAAAAAACACAGCATTTTACACTAACAAAGACACTGCTAGACAGAAGAACATAAACAATGTTTACTATATTAAGTCTTCGGATTATATTATAAATGCTAAAACCCACAAAACACCCCAAATCACTGCATCACTAGTATAACCCGCAAAGCAATTTACATCATACAGATGTTTTGTGTATTTATACTTAATTGACTTCAGCACCAGAGGCTACAATCATATTTATCAAAAACAACCTGTGCTTCAAGATACAAAATATTTTAAGTTATTTGCTGCTCTTTACTGTAAAAATTAAGTACTACATAATATAAAAAACAACAATATATAAGCAAACACTATCACACACAAAGCAAATGGTGCGCCACCGTGAAATATATGCTTCTATTTACACTAAAACAGCACATCAACTGTACGGCACTAAGAAGTTAACCTGGAAAAGATCCACATGCTTATTTTCACCATCAGTGCTGGCTTCGTTTATACATAATGGGTGTCCATTATGGAAAATACCCATAGCTGCATGCTCCTCCTCCAGAAAAAAATAATAATAATCTCCCACCCAAATACACCCCCTTGAGCTCCTACAAACATACTGTAATTATATAAATTTATATTCAAGCTAACAATTTCTTTGTATATTTATTTACATCAACCATCCTATCACACCTCAGATATGCTTTTAACCCGACAGAATTATAACGTTGCCATAGATATTTGTTTTCTCTTCTGTGACCACAGTAGGCTATTTTTATCAGAATGTGTTTGTTGTCAGAAGAGAAAGGTATTCCATAAGCATGTGCTTAAACAGCCAGCAGAGAAGGGAATTCCTCACCCCCTCCTTCTTGAAGTGATTATCTTGCAACAGTACGAAGATTAAAATAATATATTTAATTAACTTGATTGAAAAGGTATCTCCTTATATATGCTCAATTTACTCAACATAGTATAATTGGAAGAAAAAAAAATCTGCATTTATAATATAACATCGACCAGTTCATTTCCGAGAGTAAAGGGACACTCTTTTTCATACCTCTGATTGTAAAACAAAAACACACTAACACATTGTATATAGATAGATAAATAAATAAATAAAGAGCAGTAATCAACATAAGCACACTGATTGTGTTACAACTTCCCAAATTAATCCCGGCATTCAAACTTAATGCCAAATGATCTCAAATTGCATTCAAAGACATTAAAAGTGTTGGTGTTAGCTCCAGGGGTCAGGAATTCCCCTATCACACCACTGTGTATTCCATTTTCTAATTACGCTCTAGTAAATAAAAAAAATGGTATGTTTATATTGTAAATAACATAACAGTCTCAACTTTCTACACTACACACATTCTTTTCCTCTAAGATGCAAACAGGGAAACATCAAAGATTTGTGCTGTTTGCACTAATTACCCACACCACAGAAAGTCTTTCATGGAGTTCTAACCTACTGTCCGCACAAGTATCACGCTACCTGCTAGATCTAGGACAGAGCAAAAAGCACTGATGCCACTATAGGAAGATCCACTGTGACGCAGGATGTCAAAGACCAACTACTATGAAAATCTTTCTTTACAGTCACTGAAGTTTTAATGGGCTTTACAACAATTTCCACCTGCATGTAGTGAAGTCAAGCAAGGAAAATAATGCAAGCATTAAACACCACAACTCTTATCTTACCATATGATATTTTAAAATACAGGCTAGCAAACAGATCCACACACACAAAGCAAAATGTGCAAATCTTGTCACTTTACTAAATTTGACAAACATCTTAGCATTTGGAATTATTTTGAGTTTAATAATACTATATTTTACATGCATGCACTTAAAGAATACTTTATAAAGATAAATCTCTTCAATATTAGTAGTAAACACTTGGCTGCTGCAGAAAGCTGCAATACTTTGCAGCCATCCTGGGCATCAAAGTAATAAAGTTTTACTTTAAAATGATAAATAATGAAGACAGCAGTTTACTGAAGCATTCTCAGCTTATGCTGGGGTTTTGTGACAACAAACAAATCCAGGCATGGAAGGTTTATGTAGCTATAAACATCTGCACATTTTCTCTTTTAATGAAGGAATCCTGCAGTATATTTACTCCCCTGCACAGATCCTCTATCTGCCTGACACTACCAAATGATGCAAGATTATTTTCCTTGAGCTCCCAAAACTCTAAAAAAAAACTAACATCTTCAACTGCAAAACTTAATCTCTCACTTCTCAGACTAATGCAGTGGGAGGAATTATTTAAAGTAAAAAAAAAAAAAGCACCTACCGGCAATAACTGCTGGGGACTTCTGCCCTCCCTCGGCTTGCAGCCAAACTTGTAAGGTGAATGCGTCCCTTGGCAGCTCATTACCCGCTTTCAAATACAGCTGGTCCCTTTGGCCGGAGAAGTAGAGAGCCTTTGCTGGGACAGAGAAACCTGCCCCATCCTCTGCAGCACGTTGCTTCCTCCTTCGGGGAACCCTCAGGTGTTCAAGGCTGGCAAGGGAACGCCTGCCACGGGCAAGGCTGGTGGCACAGGAACCCATAGGAACACTGCGCAGGCTAGGAGAATATCGAATGCTCCTCCTTGACCGACGTGACCGCTCATCCATTGCACACTCTGGAGCACTTGACAAGGCAGCACAGAGAAGCCCAACAGGCAATAGCAAACTCCAGAGCAGCATCTCCAATGGTCCACCCCTGTTTCCCACAATGTTCTCTCGAACTGCCAGCCTTTGACACTCCACTACTGGGCACTTGATTTTTCTTTCCTCGTGGTTTAGTACTTTCTTACACAGTTTCTTATGATCTTATATTTTAAAATAAAAAGTGTCCTATCATAAATGTTTTCCACTTAAAAAATATAAAAATCCACTTTTCCAGTCTTCTCAATTTTTCTTTAATTGTAAGTCAATTGAAAAAATATATATATATATCAGAAAACCTATATTTATATATATATATATATATATATAGAGAGAGAGAGAGAGAGAGAGAGAGAAAGAGAGAGATAGAAATAGATAAATATTATATGTATATCTCAAACAAATAAGCAAAAATAAAATCTCACACTAAGATGCTTATTTTCTCCCCCCCTTAAAAGATGCTCTACTTGAATATTTTTATGCCTTCTTTATAACAGAAGCTTGAAGCCCACACTATCCCTTAGCCCCCTCCTCTCTCCTCCCTTACAAAATGAAAGAGAGCCCCCCTCCTAGGATGAGTAAACAAGAATATGCTAATCTACTCAAGGGTGCTCCACCTTCCAACTCCCCACTGAATAATTGCCATTAAACTGCAGGGATCATGCCTGATCAATCAAGATTCACTGCAGGCTGATGACTGAAGCACTTTTTTTTCCTGTTTCAGTCCGTCTTCCAGTGGTGCTTTCACAGACAGTCCCCATGCAGGTAGCAGATATGTGGCCATGCAATGCCCCCTCTTTTTCTGCTGCCTCCCCACTTTCCATGCTCAGCCCTTTCTACAACACTCATTCTCAGTTCTTCTGCTTTTTTGCCCCTTCTGGCTACGAGAAGAAGCTACTTCTCCTCTCTCTTGAAATATCTCATTCCCTCTCTCACAGCTTCGAAACTAGTCATGAAACTTGATTCTTAGCAACCTTTATTTTTCTGCAATGGCATTCTCTCGTTGCTTTTTATCCTTCCTTCCCCCTTATTATTTTCTTTAAAGTTGTACAAATCCCCCTTCCCTCCCTTCCTTTTTCTCTGGTTCCCCTCCTCTCCTCTCAGTTCACTTGTAAGCAGTTAATCCAAAGGTTGCATCAAAAGGTCCCCATCGGATGATCAGTAGAAGAGATTCAATAGCTTTCCAAATGCAGGATGGAGCTGAGCAGGATTCAACTTTTTGTGTTTAGCTGATGCACATTTTATTTAATGGTGTGTACATAAAAATATTCCACACCCAAAAAGAATAATAATCTAAAAAAAATAATAAAACAATTTTAAAAAAATCAATAAGTAAATTTTAAAAAATAAATGATGTGACTAAGTATGGGAGTAATTCCACGGTGTGTCTGCTGTGCTGAGAGCACAGGTATAAATTCCTCTGCTTGTCGTTTGTAGAGCTCCGTTTCTAGACTGGGACCTTTTTTTTCCCCTTCTTTCTTGTATTACATTTTCATTCCTAAAATGATCACTGCGGCTCCCCCTCATGGCTATAAAAGGGATCTAAAAGTTGTGTCAGGAAGCCTTGACTGCCACATCAAACACTTCTGCTAATCAAATGGATGTATCTCAATGTACAATGGGAGTCAATCCTCCCTAATTCACAGGTGACAGCTCAGCTCTATCAAAATTGTGATCAGATGAATAACTAAAGGTTCACAACAACAACAAAAAAAGCAATAAAATGACCCAAGACAATTTACCTGTAAAATCTTTCAATGGAAATTAAAAACAACATTTTTTAACAAAAATGTAATATGATGCATGAAAATGGTTTAAAACAATATCATTTCTTTATTGACATTTTTTCTCGTCTAAAAGAGGATATTTTAAAATGAAATTCTTGTTTATGAACCTATTATTTATATATATATATATATATATATATATATATATATATATATACATATATATACATACATACATACATACATATATATATATATATATACACAGGTAGCCCTCAGTTTACGCCGGGGTTAGGTTCCAGAAGGAATGGTTGTAAATCGAAACCGTTGTAAACTGAAACACAGTTTATAATGTAAGTCAATGGGAAGTGAGGGAGATAGGTTCCAGGCCCCTCTCAAAATAGTCATAAGTAACACCTAATACATTATTTTTAAAGCTTTGAAATGAAGACTTTAAATGCTAAACAGCATTATAAACCTAATAAAATAATCCCACAACACAGAACATATAATTAAACTAAGTTAAATGAACAAAACATTTGCTAAACAGCATTATAAACCTAATAAAATAATCACACAACACAGACTTCACTTGCATTTTTCTGCAAACAGTTCTTTCTATGAATTCCAATCTGGACTGATTTATAGACAGAAAGATCTTGTTCCGTTGAAATCTGCTCGATAGCTCAGGTCTGGTTAAACTGATTAATTTCAGCTTGCTTGGCTTTGCTGCAACACAAGCGGACAGCTCCACCTACTGGCTATTTTAATAAATGCACTGCTTCTCAATGCTTTTCAATAGCAGTCACATGACTGGAAAAAAAGGTTGTTATTCTGAAACGGTGTAAATTGAACCGTTGTAAAACGAGGGCCACCTGTGTATATATATATATATATACATATATATACACACACACATATATATATATATATCAGGCAGACCGATTTATAAATGTAGTTAATTTATATACAGCGTGGTGTAACCAAACCAGGGCACCTTGGCACCTAAAAAAAGTGTCAATGGGGCAGAGATCTGCAAATCCAGTGTTGTCCATCATTTCTCTATACTTATGCTGCCAGGCTGCAGAGACTACTGGCATCTCACTTTGATCTGCTTACAGCAGGATGGGAAATACAGTAAACATAATTCCACTTGCTTTTCAGAGATCATATTGGAGGCACTGGCAATCATAGTTAAATTAAAAATAATCTGTATGCAAAACTACAGCATCACTAAAATGGATACTAAATCCAAATTGTTTCTTTCATAATTCGGATAGAGCATGGGACATTGATTCCAAAATTTTTCATTTGTGATACAGATAGAGCATGCAATTTTAAGCAAATTTCTAATTTACTCCTATTATCAATTTTTCTTCGTTCTCTTGCTATCTTTATTTGAAAAATAAGGCCTCTAAGCTTTTTTTTTGTTCAGAACTCTGGATAGCACTTTTTTATTGGTGGATGAATTTATCCACTGATCAGCAAGAACAACCCAGGTTGTTCACCAAAAATGGGTCGGCATCTAAACTTACATTCTTGCATATCAAATAAAGATATCAAGAGAAAGACGAAAATTTGATAATAGGAGTAAATTAGAAAGTTGCTTAAAATGTCATGCTCTATCTGAATCACAAAAGAAAAAAATTGGGTTCAGTATCCCTTTAAGCAAATGTTTTCTTCAGTCTCTTGGTATCTTTATTTGAAAAAAAAGAATTAAGGTTTTAGGACCCAGCCCATTTTAGGTTCAGCACCTGGGTAGCACTTGCTGATCGGTGGCTAAATATAGCCACCAATCAGCAAACGCTAATCAGGGTGCTAAACCAAAAATGGGCCGGCTGCTTAGGTTTCATTCCTTCTTTTTCAAAAAAGATACCTAGAGAACAAAGAAAAATTGATCAGAGGAGTAAATTAGAAAGTTGCTAAAAATGGCTGCTCTATCTGAATCATGAAATAAATAAATAGGGTTTAGTATACCTTTAAGCTTGCCTGATAATAATGATATCAACAATAATAAAGATACTTTACATCAGGGATGCACAATTCCGACACCCAGGATATGCAGTTCTGTGGCCGGGCATGTGTTGTTGTTTTTTAACATTTAGCCCTGTTGCGGGCAAGGAGACCACAACAGGGCTATAGCTTTTTTTTCTTTCTTTCTTTTTTTTGGTTGTTATTTTAATAGCAGCCAGATGGCGTGATGCTCTCTGATCTCTCACTGTAAAAACGGCCGCGCCATCTTATATAAGGACAATGCGCCCGTGAGTGAGCAGAGGACATACTGGTCTAATGTGTAATTTAATACAGTCTGGAGAAACGCTAATCAGGGGACAGGGGTCTGTTAAGTACGCACCTCACACAGGCTATACAAAGTGCAGCGCAGGAGTTAAGTTACTCATAATGGCGGTTGTTTAAACTTTTTCTGCCCATTTCAGTTTTTTACGTGCACTCTCCAGCAGTCTCCTTCCTTATGCCAACGGTGGCCATTTTGCGCTATAGACACACTGATCTCTTTAGAGCATTTTGACAGGAGGGGGTAAGATATTTCAATAGCGAGGATACTAGTGTTGATAGCGCAACTGAGGCCGAGATAGATCAAGAGAATGCAGAGGAGGAGGTCTGGGGCCAGCTATGGTACAAGATATATTCCCCAACCTAACTCTTTTGGACACAGCATATGCCAGAGCAAGAGGTAAACACTTTATAATGCAACTGATGTTCTGTTTAATCTCACTACCTACTTAGATTTGTTGATTGCATTAAAGTATTGTTAGGACTGTCTCCTAAGTTGCGATCAATAAAAACCGTATTTAAATACAGTTCTGGTTAAAATTATTTTGTGAAGCAAAACAAGAAGATTGTCACAAGGGACTAGTAGATTAGGCTCCTGCTTTAGTCCCTTGGACAAGTGTTTTTATTTTTTTTTAAAAATCCACACCCCTGAAGTACAGGGATAGTGTAAGTAGCCCAGTGAGATAACATAGCTTAGACAGCCTTCACCTTTATTTACTTCAAATAGATTCAGAGAGGTCTCCTAGATCTGTCCATCCTATGATACACAGAACTATGAAGCTTAGCATTTTCCCTACAACTTATTTATTTATATTGTGGATCAGGTAGGTTTGTCTACCACCCCCTGGTCGACCCAAAGTAGTTAGAGTGAGTTAATTTTGATTTTTATATATATATATATATATATATATATATATATATATATACGCACACACAACAACATTTTAAATTAGGGGGAGATAAAAGGCGAGTTTAAAATCATCCACTACGCACAAAATATAGAAAAAATAACTCGTGTAGTTCATTAACAAATCTAGACAGGCACAGAGGCTTGTTTTCCCACAGAAAACCTCTGAATTACATTGTTTCCAATGCAGCAAAGGATTCTGGGTAAGATATGCACATTAAGTACACAATGACACACCTTTTTACTTCAGTCTGCTTTTCAGCAGGTTCCCTTTACGCCAAAGTATCGCTGTTCACACAGCTTATAAACTTAGCTAGGGTTAGTGCAGTGATTCATAACCATCCCAGGGCAGACTGTTTTGTGGTTTTTGCAACTCATCAGCTGGGAGAAGGTTAGAATCACTGCTAGGTGAAGTTGATTCCAGGCAGATTGAATGACCAAGGCGCTACTAAGGCATCTACCAATGTCGCTTTGGGATCCCTGGACCTGGACCCGTAACGTGGAACTTTGGAGTTCTGACGTGACGCCATCAGATCCAGATCTGGAATGCCCCATAGTTGAGTTAACTGGGCAAAAACCTCCGGGTGAAGTTCCCACTCCCCTGGATGGAAAGTCTGACGAATCAGATAATCCGCTTCCCAGTTGTCCACTCCTGGGATGGGAATTGCTGATAGATGGCAGGAGTGATCCTCTGCCCATTTGATGATTTTGGATACCTCCCTCATCGCCATCATGTTGTCCGACTGAAATCTGATGAATTTGGCCTCCGCTAGTTGAGGCCATGCCTGGAGCGCATTAAATATCGCTCTCAATTCCAAAATGTTTATCGGGAGAAGAGATTCTTCCCGAGACCATAGACCCTGAGCCTTCACGGACTCCCAGACCGCGCCCCAGCCTAGGAGGCTGGCGTCGGTCGTGACAATGATCCACTCCGGTCTGCGGAAACTCATTCCCTGAGACAGGTGATCCAGAGACAACCACCAGAGGAGTGAGTCTCTGGTTTTCTGGTCCATTTGAATCTGGGGAGACAAATCTGCATAATCCCCATTCCACTGTTTGAGCATGCACAGTTGCAGTGGTCTTAAATGAATTCGAGCAAATGGAACCACGTCCATTGCGGCAACCATGAGTCCTATTACCTCCATGCACTGAGCTATGGAGGGTTGAGGAATGGATTGAAGAACTCGACAAGTGTTCAGAAGATTTAACTTCCTGACCTCTGTCAGAAAGATCTTCATTTCTACTGAGTCTATTATTGTTCCCAGGAAGGGAACCCTTGTGAACGGGGACAGAGAACTCTTTTCTATGTTCACCTTCCACCCGTGAAACCTTAGAAAGGCTAGAACAATGTCTGTATGAGCCTTTGCTTTGTGAAAGGACGACGCATGTATTAAAATGTTGTCTAGGTAAGGTGCTACTGCAATGCCCCTTGGCCTTAGCACCGCTAGAAGGGACCCTAGCACCTTTGTGAAAATTCTGGGAGCAGTGGCCAATCCGAAGGGAAGAGCCACGAACTGGTAATGCTTGTCCAGAAAGGCGAACCTCAGGAACTGATGGTGATCTTTGTGGATAGGAATATGCAGGTACGCATCCTTTAAGTCCACGGTAGTCATATATTGACCCTCCTGGATCATTGGTAAAATTGTCCGAATGGTTTCCATTTTGAATGATGGAACTCTGAGGAATTTGTTTAGAATTTTTAAGTCCAGAATTGGCCTGAAAGTTCCTTCCTTTTTGGGAACTACAAACAGGTTTGAGTAAAAACCCAGTCCTTGTTCTGCTGTCGGAACTGGGTGTATCACTCCCATTTTTAAAAGGTCTTCTACGCAATGTAAGAATGCCTGTCTCTTTATCTGGTCTAAAGATAAGCGAGACATGTGGAACCTTCCCCTTGGAGGAAGGTCTTTGAACTCTAGAAGATACCCCTGAGAGACCATTTCTAGTGCCCAGGGGTCCAGAACATCTCTTGCCCAAGCCTGAGCAAAGAGAGAAAGTCTGGCCCCTACTAGATCCGGTCCCGGATCGGGGGCTACCCCTTCATGCTGTCTTGGTAGCAGCAGCAGGCTTCTTGGCCTGTTTACCCTTGTTCCAGCCTTGCAATGGCTTCCATGCTGGTTTGGGCTGGGGTGCGTTACCCTCTTGCCTAGTGGCTGTAGAGGTAGAAGCCGGTCCGTTCCTGAAATTGCGAAAGGAATGAAAATTAGACTTATTTTTAGCTTTGAAAGGTCTATCCTGTGGAAGGGCATGGCCCTTTCCCCCAGTGATATCTGAAATAATTTCTTTCAACTCTGGCCAGAATAAGGTCTTACCCTTGAAAGGAATATTAAGCAATTTTGTTTTGGACGACACATCCGCCGACCAAGATTTTAACCAAAGCCCTCTGCGCGCCACGATTGCAAAACCAGAATTTTTTGCCGCCAATTTAGCTAACTGGAAAGCGGCATCTGTAATGAAAGAATTAGCCAACTTCAGGGCGTGAATTCTGTCCATGACTTCATCATAAGAAGTCTCCTTCTGTAGCGAGTTTTCTAGTTCCTAAAACCAAAAAGCCGCTGCAGTGGTTACAGGAATAATGCAAGAAATTGGTTGATGAAGAAAACCCTGTTGAACAAAAATGTTCTTAATTTTTTATCCATAGGGTCTTTGAAAGCGCAACTGTCTTCTATTGGTATAGTCGTACGCTTAGCTAGCGTTGAAACTGCCCCCTCTACCTTGGGGACCGTCTGCCACGCGTCCCTTCTAGGGTCAACAATTGGGAACATTTTCTTAAATATAGGAGGGGGAACAAAAGGTACACCTGGCTTCTCCCACTCCTTAGTCACGATATCCGCCACCCTCTTAGGTATCGGAAACGCATCTCAGTGTGTACTGGGAGCTCTAAGAATTTGTCCATTTTACACAATTTTTCTGGGATCATCAAAGGATCACAATCATCAAGTGTGGCTAGGACCTCCTTAAGTAGGGCGCGGAGTTGTTCTAGCTTAAATTTAAATGCTATGGTATCAGGCTCTGCCTGCTGAGAAACTTTTCCTGTGTCAGAAATTTCTCCCTCAGACAGGCCCTCCCTCACCGCCAAGTCAGATTGATGTGAGGGCACTACAGATAAGTTATCCTCTGCGTCTGCTTGCTCATTTTCTGTGTTTAAAACTGAGCAATCACGCTTCCTAGAAAAAGCCGGCAGTTTGGATAAAAATGCTGAGAGAGAATTATCCATTACTGCCGCTAACTGTTGCATAGTAATCGCTAGATGTACTGGGCATCCCTTGCGCGGGCATAGCTGGTGTTGACACAGAAGGAGAGGATAGCGAGCTATCTTCACTACCTTCAGCTAAAGAATCATCTTGGGCAATAATTTTAAGTGTGATTGTACGGTCCTTAAGCTGTTTGGACGCTATGGCACACTTCACACATAAATTTAATGGGGGAACCACCTTGGCCTTTGAACATACAGAACATAGGCTATCTGAAGATTCAGACATGTTTGACAGTCTTAAACAGAACTTCAATGCAATAAAAATTATTTTTGACAAAAATGTTACTGTCTCTTTAAATAATAAAAGTGCACACACACTTTATTACTGAAACATCAAAAAACCATCAAATAAACATCCGATTTTAATGAAATTTTCACGAGTGTCTTAATTCTTTGAAAAGATTGCACACAAATTTTCAGACCAATTAACCCCTTAATGCCCAAACCGGAGCTAATAACAGTTATTAACCGGTTAACACACTACAGTACTATGCCACAGCTTCCACTGTGGCCTTTACCTTAGGGATTATTTTAGTAGGAAATAAGCCTCTCTGAAGTCTTTTCTGATGCCTCTGGACTCCCCACGTGAAGCTGCATGAACTGCCTAGGCAAAACAACTGCGCAATTGAGGCGCGAAAATGAGGCCTCCTCCCTCTTCATTCCAGAGTGGAGGGGCCTTTCTGACTAGATTAGGTGTCCAAATAAGTGCCAGGCGCAAATTAAACCCCAAAAGTGTTTTAAAGTCTGAAAAAACACCTTATTTATAGTGAAAAACATGCTAAAAAGCAATCGATTAAGCCCACAATAGTGTCAACCAGCATAGAGCCCTTAATACAGGGAGTGCAGAATTATTAGGCAAATGAATATTTTGACCACATCATCCTCTTTATGCATGTTGTCTTACTCCAAGCTGTATAGGCTCGAAAGCCTACTACCAATTAAGCATATTAGGTGATGTGCATTTCTGTAATGAGAAGGGGTGTGGTCTAATGACATCAACACCCTATATCAGGTGTGCATAATTATTAGGCAACTTCCTTTCCTTTGGCAAAATGGGTCAAAAGAAGGACTTAAAAGGCTCAGAAAAGTAAAAAATAGTGAGATATCTTGCAGAGGGATGCAGCACTCTTAAAATTGCAAAGCTTCTGAAGCGTGATCATCGAACAATCAAGCGTTTCATTCAAAATAGTCAACAGGGTCGCAAGAAGCGTGTGGAAAAACCAAGGCGCAAAATAACTGCCCATGAACTGAGAAAAGTCAAGCGTGCAGCTGCCAAGATGCCACTTGCCACCAGTTTGGCCATATTTCAGAGCTGCAACATCACTGGAGTGCCCAAAAGCACAAGGTGTGCAATACTCAGAGACATAGCCAAGGTAAGAAAGGCTGAAAGATGACCACCACTGTACAAGACACACAAGCTGAAACGTCAAGACTGGGCCAAGAAATATCTCAAGACTGATTTTTCTAAGATTTTATGGACTGATGAAATGAGAATGAGTCTTGATGGGCCAGATGGATGGGCCCGTGGCTGGATTGGTAAAGGGCAGAGAGCTCCAGTCCGACTCAGACGCCAGCAAGGTGGAGGTGGAGTACTGGTTTGGGCTGGTATCATCAAAGATGAGCTTGTGGGGCCTTTTCGGGTTGAGGATGGAGTCAAGCTCAACTCCCAGTCCTACTGCCAGTTTCTGGAAGACACCTTCTTCAAGCAGTGGTACAGGAAGAAGTCTGCATCCTTCAAGAAAAACATGATTTTCATCCAGGACAATGCTCCATCACACGCGTCCAAGTACTCCACAGCGTGGCTGGCAAGAAAGGGTATAAAAGAAGAAAATCTAATGACATGGCCTCCTTGTTCACCTGATCTGAACCCCATTGAGAACCTGTGGTCCATCATCAAATGTGAGATTTACAAGGAGGGAAAACAGTACACCTCTCTGAACAGTGTCTGGGAGGCTGTGGTTGCTGCTGCACGCAATGTTGATGGTGAACAGATCAAAACACTGACAGAATCCATGGATGGCAGGCTTTTGAGTGTCCTTGCAAAGAAAGGTGGCTATATTGGTCACTGATTTGTTTTTGTTTTGTTTTTGAATGTCAGAAATGTATATTTGTGAATGTTGAGATGTTATATTGGTTTCACTGGTAAAAATAAATAATTGAAATGGGTATATATTTGTTTTTTGTTAAGTTGCCTAATAATTATGCACAGTAATAGTCACCTGCACACACAGATATCCCCCTAAAATAGCTATAACTAAAAACAAACTAAAAACTACTTCCAAAACTATTAAGCTTTGATATTAATGAATTTTTTGGGTTCATTGAGAACATGGTTGTTGTTCAATAATAAAATTAATCCTCAAAAATACAACTTGCCTAATAATTCTGCACTCCCTGTATAAGCCATCATTTTATACAGAGTCTAAGAAAAATGGCTTACCTATCCCAGAGGGAATTTCTGACAGTCTTCTAGCATTACATGGTCGTGTTAGAAAAATGACTGATCATACCTGAAGCAGTTAAGCCTGCAAACTGTTCCCCCCAACTGATGTTCTCTGGTTTCAACAGTCCTGCGTGGGAACAGCAATGGATTTTAGTTACTGGTGCTAAAATCATATTCCTCTTAGCAGAAATCTTCATCACTTTCTGCTGCAGAGTAAATAGTACAAGCCGGCACTATTTTAAAATAACAAACTCTTGATAGAAGAATAAAAAACTACAACTAACACCACATACTCTTTACCACCCCCGTGGAGATGCTACTAGTTAGAGCGGCAAAGAGAATTACTGGGGGGGTGGAGCCTGAGGGGAGCTATATGGACAGCTCTGCTGTGTGCTCTCTTTGCCACTTCCTGTAGGGATTGAGAATTTCCCACAAGTAAGGATGAAGCCGTGGACCGGATACACCAATGTAGGAGAAACCAGGTTTGGTACGCAAACCTACCTTATCTGCGTGGAACACCAGATAAGGTGAATCACACTGTAAGGCAGATAATTCTGAGACTCTTCGAGCAGAAGAGATAGCTACCAAAAACAAAACTTTCCAAGATAACTTAATATCTATGGAATGTAAAGGTTCAAACGGAACCCCTTGAAGAACTGAAAGAACTAGATTTAGACTCCATGGCGGAGCCACAGGTTTATAGACAGGCTTGATTCTGACTAAAGCCTGTGCAAACGCTTGAACGTCCGGTACCTCTGCCAGACGCTTGTGCAAAAGGATAGACAGAGCAGATATCTGTCCCTTTAAAGAACTAGCCGACAATCCTTTCTCCAAACCGTCTTGGAGGAAAAAAAATATCCTGGGAATCCTAATCTTACTCCATGAGTGACCCTTGGATTCACACCAACAAAGATATTTCCACCGTATCTTATGGTAGACTTTCCTGGTGACAGGCTTTCTAGCCTGGATCAGAGTATCTAAAACCCCGCTTTGAAAGAATTAAGCATTCAATCTCCAAGCAGTCAGTAGTGAAACTAGATTTGGATGCTTGAACGGACCCTGTATTAGAAAGTCCTGCCTCATTGGCAGTGTCCATGGTGGGACAGATGACATGTCCACTAGGTCTGCATACCAAGTCCTGCGTGGCCACGCAGGCGCTCTCAAAATCAACGACGCCTTCTCCTGCTTGATTCTGGCGATCATACGAGGGAGAAGAGGAAAAGGTGGGAAAACATAAGCCAGATTGAAGGACCAAGGTGCTACTAGAGCATCTATCAATGCCGCCTTGGGGTCCCGGGACCTGGATCCGTAGAGAGGAAGCTCTGGAATGCCCCATAGCTGAGTCAGCTGGGCAAATACCTCCGGGTGGAGTTCCCACTCCCCCGGGTGAAAAGTCTGACGATTTAGAAAATCCGCCTCCCAGTTGTCTACACCTGGGATGTGAATTGCTGAGAGATGGCAGGAGTGGGCCTCCGCCCACCTGATTATTTTGGTTACTTCCCTAATCGCTAGAGAACTCTTTGTTCCCTTCTGATGATTGATGTAAGCTACAGTCGTAATGTTGTCCGACTGAAATCTTATGAATTTGGCCGCAGCTAGGTGAGGCAATGCCTGAAGCGCGTTGAATATCGCCCTCAGTTTGAGCTACAGATGGCCGAGGAATGGAATGAAGAACTCGGCAAGTAGTTAAAAGGTTAAACTTTCTGACCTCCGTCAGAAATATTTTCATTTCTACCGAATCTATTGGTGTTCCTAGGAAGGGAACCCATGTGAGTGGGGACAGGGAACTCTTTTTGATGTTCACCTTCCACCCGTGAGACCTTAGAAAGGCCAATATAATCTCTGTGTGAGCCTTGGCTCTGTGAAAAAACGGCGCCTGAATTAAGATGTCGTCCAAATAAGGCGCCACTGCTATGCCCCGCGGTCTTAGAACCGCCAGAAGGGACCGTAGCACCTTTGTGAAAATTCTGGGAGCAGTGGCTAAACCGAATGGAAGAGCCACAAACTGATAATGCTTGTCTAGAAAAGCGAACCGGAGGAACTGATGATCTTTGTGGACTGGGATATGCAGGTACGCATCCTTTACATCCACGGTAGTCATATATTGACCTTCCTGGATCATAGGTAAGATTGTCCGAATGGTCTCCATCTTGAATGATAAGACTCTGAGGAATTTGTTTAGAAATATGAGATCCAGGATTGGTCTGAAAGTTCCTTCTTTTTTGGGAACCACAATTGGAACTGGGTGGAACACTCCCATTGTATGTAGGTCATCTACAGAGCGTAAGAACGCCTCTTTCTTTGTCGTGTCTGTAGACAGACGAGAAATATGGAACCTTCCCCTTGGAGGGGAGTCCTTGAATTCTAGAAGATATCCCTGGGTAACAATCACTAAAGCCCAGAGATCGAAAACATCTCTTGCCCAGGCCTGAGCGAAGAGAGAAAGTCTGCCCCCTACTAGATCCGGTTCTGGATCGGGGGCTACCCCGTCATGCTGTCTTGGTAGCAGCTGCAGGCTTTTTGGCCTGTTTACCCTTGTTCCTGCCCTGGTAAGGCTTCCAGGTTGCCTTGGGCTGTGAAGCGTTACCCTCTTGCTTTGCAGCTGTAGAGGCTGAAGCGGGACCGCTCCTGAAATTACGAAAGGAACGAAAATTAGCTTTCTTTTTAGCCTTAAAAGGCTTGTCCTGGGGGAGAGCATGGCCCTTTCCCCGGTGATTTCTGAAATAATCTCTTTCAATTCTGGCCCGAAAAGGGTCTTTCCCTTGAAAGGGATATTTAACAATTTGAATTTTGACGACACATCGGCCGACCATGACTTGAGCCATAGCGCTCTGTGTGCCATAATGGCGAAGCCTGAATTTTTTGCCGCCAACTTAGCTAATTGCAATGCGGCATCTGTGATAAATGAATTAGCCAGCTTTAGAGCCTTAATTCTATCCATAATTTCGTCATATGAGGACTCCGTCTGGAGCGACTCCTCCAGCGCCTCAAACCAGAAAGCCGCTGCACTAGTTACAGGAACAATGCAGGCAATAGGTTGCAGAAGAAAGCCTTTTTGAACAAAGATTTTCTTAAGTAAACCTTCTAACTTTTTATCCATAGGATCTCTAAAAGCACAACTGTCTTCAATTGGTATGGTTGTGCGCTTAGCAAGTGTCGAAACAACCCCCACTACCTTAGGGACCGTCTGCCACAAGTCCCGCCTAGGGTCAGTTATGGGGAACATTTTCTTAAAAATAGGTGGGGGGACAAAAGGGACACCTGGTCTATCCCACTCCCTAGTAACAATATCCGCAACCCTCTCAGGGATCGGAAATGCATCAGTGTATACAGGAACCTCTAGGTACATTTTACACAACTTCTCTGGGACCACCATAGGGTCACAATCATCCAGAGTAGCTAATACCTCCCTGAGCAAAACGCGGAGGTGTTCCAATTTAAATTTAAATGCTAATGAATCTGACTCTGCCCGATGAGAAACCTTTTCTGAATCGGAAATTTCTCCCTCAGACATCAAATCCCTCACCTCCATTTCAGAGCGTTGTGAGGGTACATCAGATAAGGCTACCAAGCTTCAGACTGCTCATAATCTGTTCTTAAAACAGAGCTATCACGCTTTGTAGGAAAAACTGGCAGTTTGGATAGAAAGGCCGCAAGGGAATTATCCATAACTGTCGCTAGTTGTTGCAATGTAATAGGGGCAGACGCACTAGAGGCACTAAGCTTCGCTTGCGCGGGTGTAACTGGTTGTGACACATGGGGAGAGATAGACGGACTATCCTCATTACCTTCAGTCTGAGAATCATCTTGGGCCACATTTTTAAGTGCAACAATATGATCTTTAAAGTGTATAGACATATTAGTGCAATTGGGACACATTCTGATAGGGGGTTCCACCATGGCTTCTAAACACATTGAACAAGGATTTTCCTTAGTGTCAGACATGTTTAACAGACTAGTAGCATACACAAGCAAGCTTGGAAAACACTTTAATCAAATAAAAAACACAATTTGAAAAAAACGTTACTGTACCTTTAAGACATAAAAAGGGCACACAATTTTACAAAACAGTGAAAAATGCACCAATCCTTTTGAAATTTTCACAGTATGTACCTAAGGTTTTAATATGATTGCACAGCAAGTTTCAGAACGATTAACCCCTTAATGCCCAAACCGGAGCAGCCTAAAGCCAACAACCGGTTAAACTACAGCACCTTGCCACAGATTACTACTGTGGCCCTACCTGCCCTTAGGGATCAGTTTTGGGGAAATAAAGCTTCTTCTAGGCCCTCAATCAGCAGCTGGACCATCCATGTGAAGCAGCATGAAACAGTCTCTCAATTCTAAGTGCGCATCTGAGGAGCGAAATTAGGCCTCTCCCACTCCACTCCGGAGTTGTGAGGCCGACAAAAATCACTTCTAAGTGACTAAATTTATGCCATGTGGATAATAACCCCAGTAAAACACTCCAAAGTGCCTAAAAAGATGTCTCCAATGAGTATTTTTTAATAAATAATCGATTACCCTGCCTTGGTGTCAACCAGCCTATTTAGCCCTGTCATGTAAGCATTCAATTCTATACTAAGTCTCAGAACATAGCTTACCCTCCCCACATGGGGATCTTGTCAGTCTTCTAGCATTATCTCAGTCTTGTCTAGAAATAAATGACTGAACATACCTCATTGCAGTCAAGCCTGCAAACTGTTCCCCCAACTGAAGTTTTCTGGTACTCCTCAGTCCTATGTGGGAACAGCAGTGGATTTTAGTTACAACATGCTAAAATCATTTTCCTCTCAGCAGAAATCTTCATCACTTTTCTGCTAGAGAGTAAATAGTACAAACCGGTACCATTTAAAAATAACAAACTCTTGATTGAAGATATAAAACTACAATTCTAACACCTACATTCACTTTACCCTCCCTGAGAGAGAACCTAGTGCGTTAACGCGGCAAAGAGAATGACTGGGGGGTGGAGCTAGGGGGGGAGCTATATGGACAGCTCTGCTGTGTGCTCTCTTTGCCACTTCCTGTAGGGAAGGAGAATATCCTACAAGCAAGGATGAATCCGTGGATGGATACACCTTGCAAGAGAAAACAGAATTTATGTTTACCTGATAAATTTCTTTCTCCAACGGTGTGTCCGGTCCACGGCTTCATCCTTACTTGTGGGATATTTTCTTCCCCTACAGGAAATGGCAAAGAGAGCACACAGCAAGAGCTGTCCACATAGTCCCCCCTCTGGCTCCGCCCCCCAGTCATTCGACCGACGGTTAGGAGAAAAAGGAGAAACCATAGGGTGCCGTGGTGACTGTAGTGTATAAAAAAAGAAATTTTTCAAACCTGATTAAAAACCAGGGCGGGCCGTGGACCGGACACACCCTTGGAGAAAGAAATTTATAAGGTAAACATAAATTCTGTTTTCTCCAACATTGGTGTGTCCGGTCCATGGCTTCATCCTTACTTGTGGGAACCAATACCAAAGCATTAGGACACGGATGAAGGGAGGGAGCAAATCAGGTTACCTAAACGGAAGGCACCACGGCTTGCAAAACCTCTCTCCCAAAAACAGCCTCCGAAGAAGCATAAGTATCGAATTTGTAAAATTTGGCAAAAGCCTCGTTCTTGAAGGCCCATGTGGAAGCCACAGCTCTAGTAGAATGAGCTGTAACTTGTTCAGGAGGCTGCCGTCCGGCAGTCTCATAAGCCAATCGGATGATGCTTTTCAGCCAAAAAGAAAGAGAGGTAGCAGTAGCTTTCTGCCCTCTCCTCTTACCAGAATACACAACAATCAAGGATGAAGTTTGTCTGAAATCCTTTGTTGCTTCTAAATAGAATTTCAAAGCACTGACCACATCTACGTTGTGTAACAAACGTTCCTTCTTCGAAACTGGATTCGGACACAGAGAAGGAACAACAATTTCCTGGTTAATATTCCTGTTGGAAACGACCTTTGGAAGAAAACCAGGCTTGATGCGAAAAACTACCTTATCTGTATGGAATACCAGATAGGGAGAAGTACATTGCAAAGCAGATAATTCAGAAACTCTTCTAGCAGAAGAAATAGCAACCAAAAACAAAACTTTCCAAGATAGTAACTTAATATCTATGGAATGCATAGGTTCAAACGGAACCCCCTGAAGAACTGAAAGAACTAAATTTAGACTCCAAGGAGGAGTCAGAGTTCTGTAAACAGGCTTGATTTTAACGAAAGCCTGTACACACGCCTGTACCTCTGGCACAGCTGCCAGACGTTTGTGTAATAAAACAGACAGAGCAGATATCTGTCCCTTTAAGGAACTAGCTGACAACCCTTTATCCAAACCCTCTTGGAGAAAGGAAGTATCCTAGGAATTTTAATTTTAATTCACACCAACAGATATATTTTTGCCATATCTTATGGTAAATTTTTCTAGTTACAGGTTTTCTGGCTTGCACCAGAGTGTCTATCACTGAATCCGAAAACCCACGCTTAGATAGAATCAAGCGTTCAATTTCCAAGCAGTCAGATGCAGGGAGACTAAATTTGGATGTTCGAATAGACCTTGTACTAGAAGATCCTGTCTCAAAGGTAGCTTCCATGGTGGAGCCGATGACATATTCACCAGGTCTGCATACCAAGTCCTGCGTGGCCATGCAGGAGCTATTAGACTCACCAATGCCTTCTCCTGTTTTATCCTGGCTACAAGCCTGGGAAGGAGAGGAAACGGTGGAAACACATAAGCTAGATTGAACGACCAGGTCGCCACTAATGCATCCACTAGTGTCGCCTTGGGATCCCTGGATCTGGACCCGTATCGAGGAACCTTGGCGTTCTGGCGAGACGCCATCAGATCCATATCTGGAATGCCCCAAAGATGTGTTAACTGGGTATAAACCTCCGGGTAAAGTTCCCACTCCCCCGGATGGAAAGTCTGACGACTCAAATAATCCGCCTCCCAGTTGTCTACTCCTGGGATGTGAATTGCAGATAGATGGCAGGAGTGATCCTCCGCCCATTTGATGATCTTGGATACCTCCTTCATCGCCAGGGAACTCTTTGTTCCCCCCTGATGTACGCTACAGTCGTCATGTTGTCCGACTGAAATCTGATGAATTTGGCCTCCGCTAGTTGAGGCCATGCCTGGAGCGCATTGAATATCGCTCTCAGTCTAAAAAGTTTATCGGAAGAAGAGACTCTTCCCAAGACCATAGACCCTGAGCTTTCAGAGAGTTCCAGACCGCACCCCAGTCTAAGAGACTGGCGTCGGTCGTGACGAAGATCCACTCTGGACTGCGGAAACTCATTCCCAGAGACAGGTGATCTAGAGTCAACCACCAGCGGAGTGAGTCCCTGGATATCTACTTGAATCTGGGGAGACAAGTCTGAATAATCCCCATTCCACTGTTTGAGCATGCACAGTTGTAATGGTCTTAGATGAATTCAAGCAAAAGGAACTATGTCCATTGCTGCAACCATTAATCCTATTACCTCCATGCACTGAGCTATGGAAAGGCTGAGGAATAGAGTGAAGAACTTGACAAGCGTCTAGAAGCTTTAATTTTTTTACCTCTGTCAGGAAGATCTTCATTTCTACAGAATCTATTATTGTTCTCAAAAAGGGAACTCTTGTAGACGGGGACAGAGAACTCTTTTCTACGTTCACCTTCCACCCGTGAGATCTGAGAAAGGCTAGAACAATGTCTGTATAAGCCTTTGCTTTGGAAAGAGACGACGCTGAATTAGAATGTCGTCTAGATAAGGTGCTACAGCAATGCCCCTCCGTCTTAGCACCGCTAGAAGGGACCCTAGCGCCTTTGTGAAAATTCTGGGAGCAGTGGCTAAACCGAACGGAAGAGCCACGAACTGGTAATGTTTGTCCAGAAAGGCGAACCTCAGGAACTGGTAATGATCTTTGTGGATAGGAATATGCAGGTACGCATCCTTTAAGTCCACAGTAGTCATATATTGACCCTCTTGGATTGTTGGCCTGAAAGTTCCCTCTTTTTTTGGGAACTACAAACAGGTTTGAGTAAAAAACCCCAGACCTTGTTCCGCTATCGGAACTGAGTGTATCACTCCCATCTTTAATAGGTGTCCTACACAATGTAAGAATGCCTGTCTCTTTATCTGGTCTGAAGATAAGCGAGACATGTGGAACCTTCCCCTTGGAGGAAGTTCCTTGAACTCTAGAAGATACCCCTGAGAGACTATTTCTAGTGCCCAGGGATCCGGAACATCTCTTGCCCAAGCCTGGGCAAAGAGAGAAGTCTGCCCCCTACTAGATCCGGTCCCGGATCGGGGGCTACCCCTTCATGCTGTCTTGGTAGCAGCAGCAGCATTCTTGGCCTGTTTACCCTTGTTCCAGCCTTGCAATGGTTTCCATGCTGGTTTAGGCTGGGAAGCGGTGCTTTCTTGTCTAGAGGCTGCAGAGTTAGGATTTGGTCCGTTCCTGAAATTGCGAAAGGAACGAAAATCAGATTTGTTCTTAGCCTTGAAAGGCTTATCCTGTGGGAGAGCATGGCCCTTACCACCAGTAATGTCTGAAATAATCTCTTTCAATTCCGGCCCAAAAAGGGTCTTACCCTTGAAAGGAATATTAAACAATTTAGTTTTGGACGACACATCCGCCGACCAAGATTTTAGCCAAAGCGCTCTGCGCGCCACTATAGCAAAACCTGAATGTTTCGCCGCTAACTTAAATTGGAAAGCGGCATCCAAAATAAAGGAATTAGCCAACTTTAGTGCGTGAATTCTGTCCATGACTTCATCATATGGAGTCTCCTTTTGGAGCGAATTTTCTAGTTCCTCGAACCAAAAGACGCTGCCGTGGTGACAGGAATAATGCACGAAATTGGTTGAAGAAGGAAACCTTGCTGGTACAAATATCTTTTTTATCCATAGGATCTTTGAAAGCGCAAGGAATAGTTGTGCGCTTGGCTAGCGTTGAAACTGCCCCCTCAACCTTAGGGGTCGTTTGCCATGCGTCCCTTCTGGGGTCGACAATGGGGAACATTTTCTTGGATATGGGAGGTGGAACAAAAGGTATATCTGGCCTTTCCCACTCCTTAGTCACTATGTCCGCCACCCTCTTGGGTATCGGAAAAGCATCAGCGTGCACTGGGACCTCTAAGAATCTGTCCATTTTGCACAGCTTCTCTGGAATTACCAAAGAATCACAATCATCAAGCGTAGTTAGCACCTCCTTAAGCAGGGCGCGTAGATGTTCTAACTTAAATTTAAATGCCACGATATCAGGTTCTGCCAGCTGAGAAATTTTCCCCGAATCAGAAATTTCCCCTTCAGACAGACCCTCCTTCACTGCCAATACAGATTGATGTGAGGGTATAACAGATAAGTTATCATCAACGCCAACTTGCTCATCCTCTGTATTTAAAACTTAGCAATCACGCTTTCTAGGAAATGATGGTAGTTTGGATAATAAATTTGCTATAGAATTATCCATCACAGTAGTTAATTGCTGCATAGTAACAAGCATTGGCGCGCTAGATGTACTAGGTATCGCCTGCGCGGGCAAAACTGGTGTTGACACAGAAGGAGAGGATGAGGAACTATCCCCACTACCTTCATCTTGGGCAATTTTATTAAATGTGACATCACTGTCCTGACTTTGTTTGGACGCCCTGGCACATTTTGCACAAATAGTTAAAGGGGGAACCACCTTGGCCTCTATACACACAGAACATATGCTATCTGAAGGTACAGACATGTTAGACAGAATTTGGCAGGCTAATAATGCAATAAAAACATTTTTTAAACAAAACCGTTACTGTCCCTTTAAATAATAAAAAGGCACCCTTTATTTCTGCAAGTTTGAAAAACTATGAAGGCAATATCCGATTTTTGCACCCCAGAGTCCTAATGCCTTGAAAGTATTGCACACAAAGTTTCAAGACTTTAACCCTTAAAATGAGCAAACCGGAGCTATTTGTTCAAATCAACAATCTTAACACATTACAATCACTGCCACAGCCTTGCTGCGGCTTTTTACCTTCCCTGAGAGTTATTCACCATTGAAATGAACCTTCCTGAGTCCGTTTTTTGAGCCACAGGACCCCTCGCATGAAGCTGCATGCACTGCCTTGGAATTAAACTGCGCAACAGAGGCGCAAAAACAGAATTTATGCTTACCTGATAAATTACTTTCTCCAACGGTGTGTCCGGTCCACGACGTCATCCATTACTTGTGGGAATATTCTCTTTCCCAACAGGAAATGGCAAAGAGCACAGCAAAAGCTGTCCATATAGCCCCTCCTCAGGCTCCGCACCCCCAGTCCTTCGACCGACGGTTAGGAGAAAAAAGGAGAAACTATAGGGTGCAGTGGTGACTGTAGTGTATAGAGAAAGAAATTTTTCAAACCTGATTAAAAAACCAGGGCGGGCCGTGGACCGGACACACCGTTGGAGGAAGAAATTTATCAGGTAAGCATAAATTCTGTTTTCTCCAACATTGGTGTGTCCGGTCCACGGCGTCATCCATTACTTGTGGGAACCAATACCAAAGCTTTAGGACACGGATGAAGGGAGGGAGCAAATCAGGTTACCTAAACAGAAGGCACCACGGCTTGCAAAACCTTTCTCCCAAAAACAGCCTCCGAAGAAGCAAAAGTATCAAATTTATAAAATTTGGCAAAAGTGTGCAGAGAAGACCAGATCCAATTTTTTATCCATAGGATCTTTGAAAGCACAATTGTCCTCAATGGGAATAGTTGTGCGTTTGGCTAGTGTAGAAACCGCCCCCTCGACCTTAGGGACTGTTTGCCATGTGTCCTTCCTGGGGTCGACCATGGGGAACAATTTCTTAAATATAGGAGGAGGGACAAAAGGTATGCCTGGCTTCTCCCACTCCTTATTCACTATGTCCGCCACCCTTTTAGGTATCGGAAAGGCATCAGGGTGCACCGGGACCTCTAGGAACTTGTCCATCTTGCACAATTTTTCTGAGATGACCAAATTGTCACAATCATCCAGAGTAGATAGCACCTCCTTAAGTAATGCGCGGAGATGCTCTAATTTAAATTTAAATGTCACAACATCAGGTTCTGCCTGCTGAGAAATTCTTCCTGTATCAGAAATTTCTCCATCTGACAAACCCTCCCTCACTGCCACTTCAGACTGGTGTGAGGGTATGACAGATAAAATATCATCAGCACCCTCCTGCTCTACAGTGTTTAAAACTGAGCAATCGCGCTTTCTCTGAAATGCTGGCATTTTGGATAAAATATTAGCTATGGAGTTATCCATTACTGCCGTCAATTGTTGCATAGTAACAAGCATTGGCGCGCTAGAAGTACTAGGGGTCGCCTGCGCGGGCATAACTGGTATAGACAGAAGGAGAGGATGCAGAACTATCCCTACTTCCTTCATTTGATGAATCATCCTGGGCAACCTTACTAAATGTGACAGTACTGTCCTTACTTTGTTTGGACGCCATGGCACAATTATCACATACATTTGAAGGGGGAACCACCTTGGCCTCCATACATACAGAACATGATCTATCTGAAGGTACAGACATGTTAAACAGGCTTAAACTGGTTAATAAAGCACAAAACCGTTACTGTCTCTTTAAATGTTAAACAGAGCACACTTTATTACTGAATATGTGAAAAACTATGAAGGAATTATCCAATCTTTACCAAATTTTCACCACAGTGTCTTAATGCATTCAAAGTATTGCACCCCAACTTTCAAGCTGTTAACCCTTAAAATGCGGAAAACTGAGCCGTTTGCAATTTTAACCCCACTACAGTCCCAGCCACAGCGTTTGTTGCGACTTCACCTATCCCAGGGGGGTATACAATACCAATTCAAGCCTTCCGGGAACGTTTTCAGTGGATACCAGACCCTCTCACATGCAGCTGCATGCACTGCACTCAAAAGAAACTGCGCAATAATGGCGCGAAAATGAGGCTCTGTCTACTACAGTGAAATGCCCTTCCTGACTGGGAAGGTGTCTTAACTAGTGCCTGGCGTTAAAAACGTTCCCCAAATAATAAAAAGTGTGAAATCCACTTCAAACTGTAAATAATACCTAAATAAACAATCGATTTAGCCCTTAAGAGTGTCCACCAGTTAATAGCCCATAATAAGCCCTTTATTCTTTCTGAGTCTAAGAAAATGGCTTACCGATCCCCATGAGGGAAAATGACAGCCTTCCAGCATTACACAGTCTTGTTAGAAAAATGGCTAGTCATACCTTGAGCAGAAAAGTCTGCAAACTGTTCCCCCCACACACCTTTTTACTTCAATCTGCTTTTCAGCAGGTTCCCTTTACGCCAAACTTCACCTAGCAGTGATTCTAACCTTCTCCCAGCTGATGAGTGTCAAAAACCACAAAACAGTCTGTCCTGGGATGGTTATGAATCACTGCACTAACCCTAGCTAAGTTTATAAGCTGCGTGAACAGCGATACTTTGGCTTAAAGGGAACCTGCTGAAAAGCAGACTGAAGTAAAAAGGTGTGTCATTGTGTACTTAATTTGCATATCTTACCCAGAATCCTTTGCTGCATTGGAAACAATGTAATTCAGAGGTTTTCTGGGGGAAAACAAGCATCTGAGCCTGTCTAGATTTGTTAATGAACTACACAATGAGTTATTTTTTCTATATTTTGTGCGTAGTGGAGGATTTTAAACTCGCCTTTTATCTCCCCCTAATTTTAAATGTTGTTGTATTCTGCCTGGAATCAACTTCAACAAGCAGTGATTCTAATCTTCTCCCAGCTGATGAGTGGCAAAAACCACAAAACAGTCTGTCCTGGGATGGTTATGAATCACTGCACTAACCCTAGCTAAGTTTATAAGCTGTGTGAACAGCGATACTTTGGCGTAAAGGGAACCTGCTGAAAAGCAGACTGAAGTAAAAAGGTGTGTCATTGTGTACTTAATTTGCATATCTTGCCCAGAATCCTTTGCTGCATTGGAAACAATGTATTTCAGAGGTTTTCTGGGGGAAAACAAGCCTCTGAGCCTGTCTAGATTTGTTAATGAACTACACAATTAGTTATTTTTATATATATATATATATATATATATATATATATATATATATATATATATATATATATATGCGCACATACATACATCTATACATAAAGGACTGGAAATTTCAAGAAGCAGCAGACAAGACTTTAACATTGAGTGGGGTATTAACCTTTTACCTCTGAATTAGTAACTTTTCTCCCCTGACTAGTAAATTATAGTGATATTTTTCCACCCCTTTATGTCTGTACACACAGATACAGGGGTGTAAATGTGAAATTTTTGCAGAAAAATTTAACTAGTTAGGGGGAAATTTACTTATCTACTCAATGTTAAAATAATGATATATATGAAAATATCAAGCAGGGGATCTGCACACACAATAAACTTCCAACTTACGGGGTGCTCTGGGTAGGAAAAGTAAACAAATGAAATAAACAGGTCCCGCACTCTCCGCTGTGAAAACACAAACTTCTTTAATTGAACTGTGACGTTTTGGGGTAGTTAGACCCTTCCTCAGACAGATAAGATTATCTGTCTGAGGAAGGGGCTAACTACCCCAAAACGTCACAGCTCAATTAAAGAATAACAAGAGAAAGTATTCCCTAGCTGTGTCTAGTGTGTCCCAATTTATAACACTTCAATTCCATGCACATAACGGAGTAATCCGGTAGCAACACAGTTCAGTCAATTGATTAGATAAATTCAGTTCAGTCAATTAATGGTGGTACCCTGCAGTATTCACCACACTCAAACCCCCAGTAGTAATGGGAATATGGCATCCACTGTCGCGGAGTAGGGTGTAACTGTTAACTCACCCTTCTGCCGTTATCCAAAGTCACCGAAGCTGTCAATCGCCCAATAACAGCACCAGGAACCGGTGGTAGAGATCATGTACACAGCGTTTAAACCCGCCGATGCTCCTCTAACTCAGTACGTCCCGGCGCTAAGGTATGACGTCAACACAGGGGTGTGTGTGGATCTGCAAACCCATTGGTTGAACCGCTCAGCTGAAGCGGTCTCTGTGCTGATGTGATCCGCTTCCAAGGTAAAGCTGTTTACTCCAGGTAGGCAGGAACGGGGACTGTATGGGTGGAGGCTGCAAAAAGGATTCCTTGTAATCCAGTAATAAATAGCAGTGAGAAAAGAAGCGCAAACCTCCTCCAATTAAAAGTTCATCTTTATTGTACAAACGTTAAAAAACAGAATTTATGCTTACCTGATAAATTACTTTCTCCAACGGTGTGTCCGGTCCACGGCGTCATCCTTACTTGTGGGATATTCTCTTCCCCAACAGGAAATGGCAGAGAACCAGCAAAGCTGGTCACATGATCCCTCCTAGGCTCCGCCTACCCCAGTCATTCGACCGACGTACAGGAGGAAATATGCATAGGAGAAACCATATGATACCGTGGTGACTGTAGTTAGAGAAAATAATTCATCAGACCTGATTAAAAAACCAGGGCGGGCCGTGGACCGGACACACCGTTGGAGAAAGTAATTTATCAGGTAAGCATAAATTCTGTTTTCTCCAACATAGGTGTGTCCGGTCCACGGCGTCATCCTTACTTGTGGGAACCAATACCAAAGCTTTAGGACACGGATGAAGGGAGGGAGCAAATCAGGTCACCTAAATGGAAGGCACCACGGCTTGCAAAACCTTTCTCCCAAAAATAGCCTCTGAAGAAGCAAAAGTATCAAATTTGTAAAATTTGGCAAAAGTGTGCAGTGAAGACCAAGTCGCTGCCTTACATATCTGGTCAACAGAAGCCTCGTTCTTGAAGGCCCATGTGGAAGCCACAGCCCTAGTGGAATGAGCTGTGATTCTTTCAGGAGGCTGCCGTCCGGCAGTCTCATAAGCCAATCGGATAATGCTTTTAAGCCAAAAAGAAAGAGAGGTAGAAGTTGCTTTTTGACCTCTCCTTTTACCAGAATAAACAACAAACAAAGAAGATGTTTGTCTGAAATCTTTAGTAGCCTCTAAATAGAATTTTAGAGCACGGACTACGTCCAAATTGTGTAACAAACGTTCCTTCTTTGAAACTGGATTCGGACACAAAGAAGGTACAACAATCTCCTGGTTAATATTTTTGTTGGAAACAACTTTCGGAAGAAAACCAGGCTTAGTACGCAAAACCACCTTATCTGCATGGAACACCAGATAGGGCGGAGAACACTGCAGAGCAGATAACTCAGAAACTCTTCTAGCAGAAGAAATTGCAACCAAAAACAAAACTTTCCAAGATAATAACTTAATATCTACGGAATGTAAGGGTTCAAACGGAACCCCTTGAAGAACTGAAAGAACTAGATTAAGACTCCAGGGAGGAGTCAAAGGTCTGTAAACAGGCTTGATTCTAACCAGAGCCTGAACAAACGCTTGAACGTCTGGCACAGCTGCCAGCCTTTTGTGAAGTAAAACAGATAAAGCAGAGATCTGTCCCTTCAGAGAACTTGCAGATAATCCTTTCTCCAAACCTTCTTGTAGAAAGGATAAAATCTTAGGAATTTTTATCTTGTTCCATGGGAATCCTTTAGATTCACACCAACAGATATATTTCTTCCATATTTTATGGTAAATCTTTCTAGTTACAGGCTTTCTAGCCTGAATAAGAGTATCTATTACGGAATCTGAAAACCCACGCTTTGATAAAATCAAGCGTTCAATCTCCAAGCAGTCAGTTGGAGGGAAACCAGATTCGGATGTTCGAATGGACCTTGAACCAGAAGGTCCTGTCTCAAAGGTAGCTTCCATGGTGGAGCCGATGACATATTCACCAGGTCTGCATACCAAGTCCTGCGTGGCCACGCAGGAGCTATCAAGATCACCGAAGCCCTCTCCTGATTGATCCTGGCTACCAGCCTGGGAATGAGAGGAAACGGTGGGAATACATAAGCTAGGTTGAAGGTCCAAGGTGCTACTAGTGCATCCACTAGAGTCGCCTTGGGATCCCTGGATCTGGACCCGTAGCAAGGAACCTTGAAGTTCTGACGAAACGCCATCAGATCCATGTCTGGAATGCCCCATAATTGAGTTATTTGGGCAAAGATTTCCGGATGGAGTTCCCACTCCCCCGGATGGAAGGTCTGACGACTCAGAAAATCCGCTTCCCAATTTTCCACTCCTGGGATGTGGATTGCAGACAAGTGGCAGGAGTGATCCTCCGCCCATTGAATTATCTTGGTCACTTCCTCCATCGCCAGGGAACTCCTTGTTCCCCCCTGATGGTTGATATATGCAGTCGTCATGTTGTCTGATTGAAACCTTATGAATTTGGCCTTTGCTAGATGAGGCCAAGCTTTGAGAGCATTGAATATCGCTCTCAGTTCCAGAATGTTTATCGGGAGAAGAGATTCTTCCCGAGACCATAGACCCTGAGCTTTCAGGGGTTCCCAGACCGCGCCCCAGCCCACCAGACTGGCGTCGGTCGTGACAATGACCCACTCTGGTCTGCGGAAGCTCATTCCCTGTGACAGGTTGTCCAGGATCAGCCACCAACGGAGTGAATCTCTGGTCCTTTGATCTACTTGAATCGTCGGAGACAAGTCTGTATAATCCCCATTCCACTGTCTGAGCATGCACAGTTGTAATGGTCTTAGATGAATTCGCGCAAAAGGAACTATGTCCATTGCTGCAACCATCAATCCTATTACTTCCATGCACTGCGCTATGGAAGGATGAAGAACAGAATGAAGTACTTGACAAGAGCTTAGAAGTTTCTATTTTCTGACTTCTGTCAGAAAAATCCTCATTTCTAAGGAATCTATTATTGTTCCCAAGAAGGGAACTCTTGTTGACGGGGACAGAGAACTTTTTACTATGTTCACTTTCCATCCGTGAGATCTGAGAAAGGCTAGAACGATGTCCGTATGAGCCTTTGCTTTTGACAGAGACGATGCTTGAATCAGGATGTCGTCCAAGTAAGGTACTACTGCAATGCCCCTTGGTCTTAGAACCGCTAGAAGGGACCCTAGTACCTTTGTGAAAATTCTGGGAGCAGTGGCTAATCCGAATGGAAGTGCCACAAACTGGTAATGCTTGTCCAGAAAAGCGAACCTTAGGAACTGATGATGTTCCTTGTGGATAGGAATATGTAGGTACGCATCCTTTAAATCCACCGTGGTCATAAATTGACCTTCTTGGATGGTAGGAAGGATCGTTCGAATGGTCTCCATTTTGAACGATGGAACCCTGAGAAATTTGTTTAGGATTTTGAGATCTAAAATTGGTCTGAATGTTCCCTCTTTTTTGGGAACTATGAACAGGTTGGAGTAAAACCCCATCCCTTGTTCTCCTATTGGAACTGGATGAATTACTCCCATCTTTAACAGGTCTTCTACACAATGTAAGAATGCCTGTCTTTTTATTTGGTTTGAAGATAATTGAGACCTGTGGAACCTTCCCCTTGGGGGTAGTTCCTTGAATTCCAGGAGATAACCTTGAGAAACTATTTCTAGTGCCCAAGGATCCTGAACATCTCTTGCCCAAGCCTGAGCAAAGAGAGAAAGTCTGCCCCCCACCAGATCCGGTCCCGGATCGGGGGCCATCCCTTCATGCTGTTTTGGTAGCTGTGGCAGGCTTCTTGGCCTGCTTACCCTTGTTCCAGCCTTGCATCGGTCTCCAGGCTGGTTTGGGTTGAGAAGTATTACCCTCTTGCTTAGAGGATGTAGAATTAGAGGCTGGTCCGTTTCTGCGAAAGGGACGAAAAACATAATTTATGCTTACCTGATAAATTCCTTTCTTCTGTTGTGTGATCAGTCCACGGGTCATCATTACTTCTTGGATATAACTCCTCCCCAACAGGAAATGCAAGAGGATTCACCCAGCAGAGCTGCATATAGCTCCTCCCCTCTACGTCAGTCCCAGTCATTCGACCAAGAATCAACGAGAAAGGAGTAACCAAGGGTGAAGTGGTGACTGGAGTATAATTTAAAAGATATTTACCTGCCTTAAAAACAGGGCGGGCCGTGGACTGATCACACAACAGAAGAAAGGAATTTATCAGGTAAGCATAAATTATGTTTTCTTCTGTTATGTGTGATCAGTCCACGGGTCATCATTACTTCTGGGATACCAATACCAAAGCAAAAGTACACGGATGACGGGAGGGATAGGCAGGCTCATTATACAGAAGGAACCACTGCCTGAAGAACCTTTCTCCCAAAAATAGCCTCCGAAGAAGCAAAAGTGTCAAATTTGTAAAATTTGGAAAAAGTATGAAGCGAAGACCAAGTTGCAGCCTTGCAAATCTGTTCAACTTAAAGGCCCAAGTGGAAGCCACAGCTCTAGTGGAGTGAGCTGTAATTCTTTCAGGAGGCTGCTGTCCAGCAGTCTCATAGGCTAAACGTATTATGCTACGAAGCCAAAAAGAGAGAGAGGTAGCAGAAGCTTTTTGACCTCTCCTCTGTCCAGAATAAACGACAAACAGGGAAGAAGTTTGGCGAAAATCTTTAGTTGCCTGCAAGTAGAACTTGAGGGCACGAACTACATCCAGATTGTGTAGAAGACGTTCCTTCTTTGAAGAAGGATTTGGACACAAGGATGGAACCACAATCTCTTGATTGATATTCCTGTTAGTGACTACCTTAGGTAAGAACCCAGGTTTAGTACGCAGAACTACCTTGTCTGAGTGAAAAATCAGATAAGGAGAATCACAATGTAAGGCTGATAACTCAGAGACTCTTCGAGCCGAGGAAATAGCCATTAAAAACAGAACTTTCCAAGATAACAATTTTATATCAATGGAATGAAGGGGTTCAAACGGAACACCCTGTAAAACGTTAAGAACTAAGTTTAAACTCCATGGCGGAGCAACAGCTTTAAACACAGGCTTGATCCTAGCTAAAGCCTGACAAAAGGCCTGGACGTCTGGATTTTCTGACAGACGCCTGTGTAACAAGATGGACAGAGCTGAAATCTGTCCCTTTAATGAACTAGCTGATAAACCCTTTTCTAAACCTTCTTGTAGAAAGGACAATATCCTAGCGATCCTAACCTTACTCCAGGAGTAACCTTTGGATTCGCACCAGTATAGGTATTTACGCCATATTTTATGGTAAATCCTTCTGGTAACAGGCTTCCTAGCCTGTATCAGGGTATCAATAACCGACTCAGAAAAACCACGTTTTGATAAAATCAAGCGTTCAATTTCCAAGCAGTCAGCTTCAGAGAAGTTAGATTTTGATGTTTGAATGGACCCTGTATCAGAAGGTCCTGTCTTAGAGGTAGAGACCAAGGCGGACAGGATGACATGTCCACTAGATCTGCATACCAAGTCCTGCGTGGCCATGCAGGCGCTATTAGAATCACTGATGCTCTCTCCTGTTTGATTTTGGCAATCAATCGAGGAAGCAGCGGGAAGGGTGGAAACACATAAGCCATCCCGAAGTTCCAAGGTGCTGTCAAAGCATCTATCAGAACCGCTCCCGGATCCCTGGATCTGGACCCGTAGAGAGGAAGTTTGGCGTTCTGGCGAGACGCCATGAGATCTATCTCTGGTTTGCCCCAACGTCGAAGTATTTGGGCAAAGACCTCCGGATGAAGTTCCCACTCCCCCGGATGAAAAGTCTGGCGACTCAAGAAATCCGCCTCCCAGTTCTCCACTCCCGGGATGTGGATTGCTGACAGGTGGCAAGAGTGAGACTCTGCCCAGCGAATTATCTTTGATACTTCCATCATTGCTAGGGAGCTTCTTGTCCCTCCCTGATGGTTGATGTAAGCTACAGTCGTGATGTTGTCCGACTGAAACCTGATGAACCCCCGAGTTGTTAATTGGGGCCAAGCCAGAAGGGCATTGAGAACTGCTCTCAATTCCAGGATGTTTATTGGAAGGAGACTCTCCTCCTGATTCCATAGTCCCTGAGCCTTCAGAGAATTCCAGACAGCGCCCCAACCTAGTAGGCTGGCGTCTGTTGTTACAATTGTCCAGTCTGGCCTGCTGAATGGCATCCCCCTGGACAGGTGTGGCCGATAAAGCCACCATAGAAGAGAATTTCTGGTCTCTTGATTCAGATTCAGAGTAGGGGACAAATCTGAGTAATCCCCATTCCACTGACTTAGCATGCACAATTGCAGCGGTCTGAGGTGTAGGCGTGCAAAAGGTACTATGTCCATTGCCGCTACCATTAAGCCGATCACCTCCATGCATTGAGCTACTGACGGGTGTTGAATGGAATGAAGGACACGGCATGCATTTTGAAGCTTTGTTAACCTGTCTTCTGTCAGGTAAATCTTCATTTCTACAGAATCTATAAGAGTCCCCAAGAATGGAACTCTTGTGAGAGGAAAAAGAGAACTCTTCTTTTCGTTCACTTTCCATCCATGCGACCTTAGGAATGCCAGAACTAACTCTGTATGAGACTTGGCAGTTTGAAAGCTTGAAGCTTGTATTAGAATGTCGTCTAGGTACGGAGCTACCGAAATCCCTCGCGGTCTTAGTACCGCCAGAAGGGCACCCAGAACCTTTGTGAAGATTCTTGGAGCCGTAGCCAATCCGAATGGAAGAGCTACAAACTGGTAGTGCCTGTCTAAGAAGGCAAACCTTAGATACCGGTGATGATCTTTGTGAATCGGTATGTGAAGGTAAGCATCTTTTAAATCCACTGTGGTCATGTACTGACCCTTTTGGATCATGGGTAAGATTGTCCGAATAGTTTCCATTTTGAACGATGGAACTCTTAGGAATTTGTTTAGAATCTTTAAATCTAAGATTGGCCTGAAAGTTCCCTCTTTTTTGGGAACCACAAACAGGTTTGAGTAGAACCCTTGTCCTTGTTCCGACCGCGGAACCGGATGGATCACTCCCATTAATAACAGATCTTGTACACAGCGTAGAAACGCTTCTTTCTTTATCTGGTTTGTTGACAACCTTGACAGATGAAATCTCCCTCTTGGGGGAGATAATTTGAAGTCTAGAAGGTATCCCTGAGATATGATCTCTAGCGCCCAGGGATCCTGAACATCTCTTGCCCAGGCCTGGGCGAAGAGAGAAAGTCTGCCCCCCACTAGATCCGGTCCCGGATCGGGGGCTCTCGGTTCATGCTGTCTTTGGGGCAGCAGCAGGTTTCCTGGCCTGCTTGCTCTTGTTCCAGGACTGGTTAGGCTTCCAGCCTTGCCTGTAACGAGCAACAGCTCCCTCCTGTTTTGGTGCAGTGGAGGTTGATGCTGCTCCTGTTTTGAAATTCCGAAAGGGACGAAAATTAGACTGTCTAGCCTTAGCTTTGGCTTTGTCTTGAGGTAGGGCGTGGCCCTTACCTCCTGTAATGTCAGCGATAATCTCTTTCAAACCGGGCCCAAATAAAGACTGCCCCTTGAAAGGTATATTAAGTAATTTGGACTTAGAAGTAACATCAGCTGACCAGGATTTTAGCCACAGCGCCCTACGTGCCTGTATGGCGAATCCTGAGTTCTTAGCCGTAAGTTTGGTTAAATGTACTACGGCCTCCGAAATGAATGAATTAGCTAGTTTAAGGACTCTAAGCCTGTCCGTAATGTCGTCTAGCGTAGATGAACTAAGGTTCTCTTCCAGAGACTCAATCCAAAATGCTGCCGCAGCCGTAATCGGCGCGATACATGCAAGGGGTTGCAATATAAAACCTTGTTGAACAAACATTTTCTTAAGGTAACCCTCTAATTTTTTATCCATTGGATCTGAAAAAGCACAGCTATCCTCCACCGGGATAGTGGTACGCTTAGCTAAAGTAGAAACTGCTCCCTCCACCTTAGGGACCGTTTGCCATAAGTCCCGAGTGGTGGTGTCTATTGGAAACATCTTTCTAAATATTGGAGGGGGTGAGAACGGCACACCGGGTCTATCCCACTCCTTAGTAACAATTTCAGTTAGTCTCTTAGGTATAGGAAAAACGTCAGTACTCGCCGGTACCGCAAAGTATTTATCCAACCTACACAGTTTCTCTGGTATTGCAACGGTGTTACAATCATTGAGAGCTGCTAAGACCTCCCCTAGTAATACACGGAGGTTCTCCAATTTAAATTTAAAATTTGAAATATCTGAATCCAATCTGTTTGGATCAGAACCGTCACCTACAGAATGAAGCTCTCCGTCCTCATGCTCTGCAAGCTGTGACGCAGTATCAGACATGGCCCTAGTATTGTCAGCGCACTCTGTTCTCACCCCAGAGTGATCACGCTTGCCTCTTAGTTCTGGTAATTTAGACAAAACTTCAGTCATAACAGTAGCCATATCTTGTAATGTTATCTGTAATGGCCGCCCAGATGTACTAGGCGCCATAATATCACGCACCTCCCGGGCGGGAGATGCAGGTACTGCCGCGTGAGGCGAGTTAGTCGGCATAACTCTCCCCTCGCTGTTTGGTGAAATTTGTTCAAATTGTACAGATTGACTTTTATTTAAAGTAGCATCAATACAGTTAGTACATAAATTTCTATTGGGCTCCACCTTGGCATTGGAACAAATGACACAGATATCTTCCTCTGAGTCAGACATGTTTAACACACTAGCAATAAACTTGCAACTTGGTTATAATCTTTTTTAGCAAAAACGTACTGTGCCTCAAAGAGGTACTAAACGATTAAATGACAGTTGAAATAATGAACTGAAAAACAGTTATAGCATCAAACTTTAAAACAACACAACTTTTAGCAAAGGTTTGTTCCCATTAGAAAAATAACAATAATTAAATTTGACATAAAAATTACAGAGCAACGTTTTTATTCACAGTCAATATAAAATTCTCACAGCTCTGCTGAGAGAATCTACCTCCCTCCAAAGAAGTTTGAAGACCCCTGAGATCTGTCAGAGATGAACCGGATCATGCAGGAAATATAAGAGTAACTGACTGGAATTTTTTGATGCGTAGCAAAGAGCGCCAAAAACGGCCCCTCCCCCTCACACACAGCAGTGAAGAGAAACGAAACTGTCACAATTAAAACCAAACAACTGCCAAGTGGAAAATAATGCCCAAATATTTATTCACTCAGTACCTCAGAAATGTAAACGATTCTACATTCCAGCAAAAACGTTTAACATGATAAATACTTATTAAAAAGATTAGTGACTTTTAACAGAGTAGTTCCGGTGAAATACCATCCCCAGAATACTGAAGTGTATACATACATGTCATTATAACGGTATGGCAGGATTTTCTCATCAATTCCATTCAGAAAATAAAAACTGCTACATACCTCAATGCAGATTCATCTGCCCGCTGTCCCCTGATCTGAAGCTTTTACCTCCCTCAGATGGCCGAGAACAGCAATATGATCTTAACTACTCCGGTTAAAATCATAGTAAAAAACTCTGGTAGATTCTTCCTCAAACTCTGCCAGAGAAGTAATAACACGCTCCGGTGTTATTGTAAAATAACAAACTTTTGATTGAAGTCATAAAAACTAAGTATAATCACCATAGTCCTCTCACACATCCTATCTAGTCGTTGGGTGCAAGAGAATGACTGGGACTGACGTAGAGGGGAGGAGCTATATGCAGCTCTGCTGGGTGAATCCTCTTGCATTTCCTGTTGGGGAGGAGTTATATCCAAGAAGTAATGATGACCCGTGGACTGATCACACATAACAGAAGAAATTAGGCTTATTTTTAGCCTTAAAGGACCTATCCTGAGGAAGGGCGTGGCCCTTTCCCCCAGTGATGTCTGAAATAATCTCTTTCAAATCAGGACCAAACAGTGTTTTACCCTTGAAAGGGATGTTAAGCAATTTTGTCTTGGAAGACACATCCGCTGACCAAGACTTTAGCCAAAGCGCTCTGCGCGCCACGATAGCCAACCCTGAATTTTTCGCCGCTAATCTAGCTAATTGCAAAGCGGCATCTAAAATAAAAGAGTTAGCCAATTTAAGTGCTTGAACTCTGTCCATAACCTCCTCATACGAAGATTCTTTATTGAGCGACTTTTCTAGTTCTTCGAACCAGAAACACGCTGCCGTAGTGACAGGAACAATGCATGAAATTGGTTGTAGAAGGTAACCTTGCTGAACAAACATCTTTTTAAGCAAACCCTCTAATTTTTTATCCATAGGATCTTTAAAAGCACAACTATCTTCTATAGGAATAGTAGTGCGTTTGTTTAGAGTTGAAACCGCCCCTCGACCTTGGGGACTGTCTGCCATAAGTCCTTTCTGGGGTCGACTATAGGAAATAATTTCTTAAATATAGGGGGAGGAACAAAAGGTATGCCGGGCCTTTCCCACTCCTTATTTACTATGTCCGCCACCCGCTTGGGTATAGGAAAAGCATCGGGGGGCACCGGAACCTCTAGGAACTTGTCCATCTTACATAATTTCTCTGGAATGACCAAATTGTCACAATCATCCAGAGTAGATAATACCTCCTTAAGCAGTGCGCGGAGATGTTCTAGTTTAAATTTAAATGTTACAACATCAGGTTCAGCTTGCTGAGAAATTTTTCCTGAATCTGAAATTTCTCCCTCAGACAAAACCTCCCTCCTGGCCCCTTCAGATTGGTGTGAGGGTATGTCAGAACAGTTATCATCAGCGTCCTCTTGCTCTTCAGTGTTTAAAACAGAGCAATCGCGCTTTCTCTGATAAGTAGGCATTTTGGATAAAATGTTAGCAATAGAATTATCCATTACAGCCGTTAATTGTTGCATGGTAATAAGTATGGGCGCACTAGATGTACTAGGGGCCTCTTGTGTGGGCAAAACTGGAGTAGACACAGAAGGGGATGATGCAGTACCATGCTTACTCCCCTCATTTGAGGAATCATCTTGGGCAATATCAGTATCTGTGGCATCATTGTCCCTACTTTTTTTGGACACTATGTCACAATCATCACATATATTTAAATGGGGAGAAACCTTGGCTTTCATATATATAGAACATCGCTTATCTGATGGTTCAGACATGTTAAACAAGCTTAAACTTGTCAACAAAGCACAAAAAACGTTTTAAAATAAAACCGTTACTGTCACTTTAAATTTTAAACTGAACACACTTTATTACTGAATATGTGAAAAAGTATGAAGGAATTGTTCAAAATTCACCAAATTTTCACCACAGTGTCATAAAGCCTTAAAAGTATTGCACACCAAATTTGAAAGCTTTAACCCTTAAAATAACGGAACCGGAGCCGTTTTTACATGTAACCCCTATACAGTCCCAGGTATCTGCTTTGCTGAGACCCAACCAAGCCCAGAGGGGAATACGATACCAAATGACGCCTTCTATAAGCTTTTTCAGTGGTTCTTAGCTCCTCACACATGCATCTGCATGCCTTGCTCTCCAAAAACAACTGCGCATTAGTGGCGCGAAAATGAGGCTCTGCCTATGACTAGAAAAGGCCCCCATCTGAAAAAGGTGTCCAATACAGTGCCTGCCGTTTTTTTAAAAACAATCCCCAAGATTATAATAACTATAAGAGTTATAATCTGCCAAATATGTTTAGTAAAGTAATCGTTTTAGCCCAGAAAAATGTCTACCAGTTTTATAAGCCCTTATGAAGCCCTTTATTCTTTTACTTAATCTAAGAAAATGGCTTACCGGTCCCCATAGGGAAAATGACAGCCTTCCAGCATTACAAAGTCTTGTTAGAAATGTGGCCAGTCATACCTCAAGCAGAAAAGTCTGCAAACTGTTTCCCCCAACTGAAGTTACTTCATCTCAACAGTCCTGTGTGGAAACAGCAATCGATTTTAGTAACGTTTGCTAAAATCATCTTCCTCTTACAAACAGAAATCTTCATCTCTTTTCTGTTTCAGAGTAAATAGTACATACCAGCACTATTTTAAAATAACAAACTCTTGATTGAAGGATAAAAACTACATTTAAACACCAAAAAACTCTTAGCCATCTCCGTGGAGATGTTGCCTGTGCAACGGCAAAGAGAATGACTGGGGTAGGCGGAGCCTAGGAGGGATCATGTGACCAGCTTTGCTGGGCTCTTTGCCATTTCCTGTTGGGGAAGAGAATATCCCACAAGTAAGGATGACGCCGTGGACCGGACACACCTATGTTGGAGAAATTCCAGCAGCAGGAAACATAGAATAGCGGTGAAAGGTCTGACTAGTTTCGGCTATCCGCCGTAATCGTAAACCTATTGCACCTTAGAATTGAGGTAATTTAAAAAGGGTGTACTATTCTCCGATTGGTTAAAAGAAAAGGGGTATGGAGCTATAAGTTTAACTCTTAAGAGTACTGGAACAGTACTGGGGCCAGATAGCTATTTACAATAATAGTTTATTTACAAAACACAACACAATGGTGGAATGTCAGATAGGTGAACAAGAGGTCCTGCACAGCATAAAGAAGTGACATTGTTCACATTAACTATATTGTTGGAATATATAGTTTATAATTAATACAGGAGTATACCCAAGATTGATAATTGAGAAAATACCATACATCACGCCTTGTATCTTATTAGCATATTCATATATTCTACGTCATACTGATGCAATTTAACTGAATAACAATAAGGAAACATGCCTCATTATTATGCTGATAAAGCACATTACAGGTATACCAAGGATTGTATGTTTTGCAGTGCTTATTTACTGAACAATACAATTGACATCCAATGTATTACAATATATTACTAATGCTAATAGGTATTGACATATAATGATGAATCTAGCAGCTGTAGTAGGCTTCATATTTTCCTTATATATATCGTCTTCTAAGTAAAATGTATATATATATATATATATATATATATATATAAATATAGATGACCTTTTAATTGTATGGTCATCAGACAAGGTAGACGCAGAGAGCTTTGTACAATACTTGAACACCTGTGACAATGGAGTTCAAGTTACCTGTGAATGGAACAAAACTTCCATTAACTTTTTGGATGTGACTTTAGTGGGTGACTCACAGACTGGTTTGATTACCTCCAGACTGTATAGAAAACCGATATCGGGTAACACACTTCTGCACCACAAGAGTTCACACCCTAAACATGTTTTTAAGGGAATAGCAAGAGGACAGTTGCTACGGACCAGACGTCTATGTAGCCTAGACCAAGACTATGCAAAAGAAAGTAATTGTATGGTTAACAGATTGATTGAGAGAGGATACCGACCGGAAATGGTGAGGAACGTGGCTAAGGAGGTGGCTGGGGTTAGTAGACGGGAGGCTCTAGAGCACAAAATCGAGGACAAAACTGATGATAGAACTATGTTTATCACTAAATATTCATCCGAATATTATGATATTTGTGCTATTCTGAGGAAATATTTTCCAATACACTATGGGGCAAAGCCCTCAAGGAAGTTGTAACAAAAGGATTTAAATGTATATACTCCAAAAATATGACATTAGGAAATATATTATCCCCGACTTTATTACCATCCACCAAGAAGCCATCTTCATGGTTAAGTGTTCAAGGAACATATAAATGTGGTGATGGGAGATGCAAAGCCTGTGATTATCTGGGAGAGGGCAAGGAATTCTATTCCTGCACCACAAACCAAACCTTTAAGACCAATGGATTGATAAAATGTTCAACACCTTATGTCATTTATTTGATAGAATGTACACAACACCATCACCAATATATAGGCAGAACTAGCCGAGACGTACGGACTAGAATACGAGAACACTTAGGTTACATTAAAAATGAAGTAACTTGTTCAGAACAAGAGACATATTGGATATTTAGGCTTAGAACTCAGGCACCTGAAGGGTTCAACTCAGAATTTGACTTGATCAATCATTGGCAATAAGTCCCTGACACTGTAATACTAGTGCCACCACGGGACTTTATGCTATTCTTCCTTCCTATATATTTGTGCTCTGGAGCTCGACGTTTTATTTGGTCCACCTAGTACCCTTTACACATTCATATCACGTAGTTTGCGCTCGGTATCCCCATTTGCTATAGCTTCAAATGTTAAACTCTACTATTACATTAAGTTAGTCTCCTCATACTTATCGCAGATATTGACACACCATCTATTTGTACCCTTACCCAGATCAGTCATGTACTCAATACTACCTTGACATTACCTGTCACTAGCACCTAAGGCTCTTTATATATATATATATATATATATATATATATATATATACATATTTTATACTTTGTGTTCTAATAGTCCTTGACAACTATGACTTATCCAAATCCTATGTGTAACCTCAATTATGAGTCTCTTTGTAATTGTATGAATTACACATATTTTTGGATTGTTTTATGAGATTAATTTAGGCTATAGGGACCATTGTTTGTCTAATGGTGTTTATAGAAGTATTTGCACTCTTTTTAGGAAATGGAACATTTGGTTCAGGTAGGGGTTAATTAATATGCCCTCTATGAACCATTTACATGTTTAAATACATCAATGTGCAATTGTATTTCATATATGCAAGTTTTAGACATGACTAGTATAGACCATTTTTACTTAGAAGACGATATATATAAGGAAAATATGAAGCCTACTACAGCTGCTAGATTCATCATTATATGTCAATACCTATTAGCATTAGTAATATATTGTTATACATTGGATGTCAATTGTATTGTTCAGTAAATAAGCACTGCAAAACATACAATCATTGGTATACCTGTAATGTGCTTTATCAGCATCATAATAAGGCATGTTTCCTTATTGTTATTCAGTTAAATTGCATCAGTATTACATAGAATATATGAATATGCTAATAAGATACAAGGCGTGATGTATGGTATTTTCTCAATTATCAATCTTGGGTATACTCCTGTATTAATTATAAACTATATATTCCAACAATATAGTTAATGTGGACAATGTCACTTCTTTATGCTGTGCAGGACCTCTTGTTCACCTATCTGGCATTCCACCATTGTGTTGTGTTTTGTAAATAAACTATTATTGTAAATAGCTATCTGGCCCTAGTACTGTTCCAGTACTCTAAGAGTTAAACTTATAGCTCCATACCCCTTTTCTTTTAACCAATCGGAGAATAGTACACCCTTTTTAAATGACCTCAATTCTAAGGTGCAATAGGTTTACGATTACGGCGGATAGCCGAAACTAGTCAGACCTTTCACCGCTGTTCTACGTTTCCTGCTGCTGGAATTTTTAACGTTTGTACAATAAAGATTAACTTTTAATTGGAGGAGGTTTGTGCTTCTTTTCTCACTCAATTAAAGAAGTTTGTGTTTTCACAGCAGAGAGTGCGGGACCCATTTATTTCATATATATACCCAAGCTCCAGAGGACACTGAAGGAATAACTGGAGGGAAATAAGAAAGAGGCAGACCCTAATCTCAGGGCACCACAGCCTGCAAAACCTTTCTCCCGAAAGCTGCTTTGTCCAAAGCAAACACATAAAATTTGTAAAATTTAGAAAAAAAAGTATGTAAGCAGGACCAGGTAGCGGTCTTACAAATCTGATCCATAGAGGCTTCGTTCTTAAAAGCCAAGGAAGAAGCAACTGCTCTAGTGGAATGAGCCGTAATCTTCTCAGGAGGCTGCTGTCCCGCTTTCTCATAAGCCAAGCGGATGACACTCCTCAACCAGAAAGACAAGAAAGACGTAGTGGCCTTCTGACCCGTAGTGGCCTTCTGACCAGAAAGATAGCTCAGCATGCTAAGGCACTGTGGCTGAGCTCTGCAGCAACCCAAGGGTTGCAGGTTCGATCCCCGGCGAGGTCCACTCAACCTTTCATCCTTCCGAGGTCGATAAAATGAGCAGCGCCTTGAGACCCTTACGGGTGATTAGCCGTGCTTTACAAGTACCTTATACATACATACGTACATACATCTACCTGCATAAACGACAAACAAAGATGAAGATTGTCTGAACTCCTTAGTAGCCTGAAGGTAAAACTTCAAAGCACGAACCACATCAAGATTGTGAAGCAAACGTTCCTTAGCTGAAGGATTGGGACACAAGAAAGGAATAACAATCTCTTGATTAATGTTGCGATCGGACACCACCTTAGGAAACATAACCTAGTACGTAAAACCACCTTATCGGCATGAACAACAAGGTAAGGTGGGTCACACTGTAAAGCCGAGATCTCAGAGACTCTGCGAGCACAGGCGATGGCTAATAGAAACAAAACTTTAAAAGATATCAGTTTAATGTCAACATTATGCATGGGCTCAAACGGAGCCTGTTGCAAAACACGAAGAAAAAGATTGAGACTCCAAGGCAGAGTCACAGGTCTAATCACAGGTCTGATCCTAGTTAGAGTCTTAACAAAGGACTGCACATCTGGAAGCTCCGCTAATCTTTTGTGCAGCAACACCGACACTGCCGATATCTGTCCCTTCAGAAAACTGGCAGATAGACCCTTCTCCAAATCCTCCTGGAGGAAAACATAATTTATGCTTACCTGATAAATTCCTTTCTTCTGTTGTGTGATCAGTCCACGGGTCATCATTACTTCTGGGATATAACTCCTCCCCAACAGGAAATGCAAGAGGATTCACCCAGCAGAGCTGCATATAGCTCCTCCCCTCTACGTCAGTCCCAGTCATTCGACCAAGAATCAACGAGAAAGGAGTAACCAAGGGTGAAGTGGTGACTGGAGTATAATTTAAAAGATATTTACCTGCCTTAAAACAGGGCGGGCCGTGGACTGATCACACAACAGAAGAAAGGAATTTATCAGGTAAGCATAAATTATGTTTTCTTCTGTTATGTGTGATCAGTCCACGGGTCATCATTACTTCTGGGATACCAATACCAAAGCAAAAGTACACGGATGACGGGAGGGATAGGCAGGCTCATTATACAGAAGGAACCACTGCCTGAAGAACCTTTCTCCCAAAAATAGCCTCCGAAGAAGCAAAAGTGTCAAATTTGTAAAATTTGGAAAAAGTATGAAGCGAAGACCAAGTTGCAGCCTTGCAAATCTGTTCAACAGAGGCCTCATTCTTAAAGGCCCAAGTGGAAGCCACAGCTCTAGTGGAGTGAGCTGTAATTCTTTCAGGAGGCTGCTGTCCAGCAGTCTCATAGGCTAAACGTATTATGCTACGAAGCCAAAAGGAGAGAGAGGTAGCAGAAGCTTTTTGACCTCTCCTCTGTCCAGAATAAACGACAAACAAGGAAGAAGTTTGGCGAAAATCTTTAGTTGCCTGCAAGTAGAACTTGAGGGCACGAACTACATCCAGATTGTGTAGAAGACGTTCCTTCTTTGAAGAAGGATTTGGACACAAGGATGGAACAACAATCTCTTGATTGATATTCCTGTTAGTGACTACCTTAGGTAAGAACCCAGGTTTAGTACGCAGAACTACCTTGTCTGAGTGAAAAATCAGATAAGGAGAATCACAATGTAAGGCTGATAACTCAGAGACTCTTCGAGCCGAGGAAATAGCCATTAAAAACAGAACTTTCCAAGATAACAATTTTATATCAATGGAATGAAGGGGTTCAAACGGAACACCCTGTAAAACGTTAAGAACTAAGTTTAAACTCCATGGCGGAGTAACAGCTTTAAACACAGGCTTGATTCTAGCTAAAGCCTGACAAAAGGCCTGGACGTCTGGATTTTCTGACAGACGCCTGTGTAACAAGATGGACAGAGCTGAAATCTGTCCCTTTAATGAACTAGCTGATAAACCCTTTTCTAAACCTTCTTGTAGAAAGGACAATATCCTAGCGATCCTAACCTTACTCCAGGAGTAACCTTTGGATTCGCACCAGTATAGGTATTTACGCCATATTTTATGGTAAATCCTTCTGGTAACAGGCTTCCTAGCCTGTATCAGGGTATCAATAACCGACTCAGAAAAACCACGTTTTGATAAAATCAAGCGTTCAATTTCCAAGCAGTCAGCTTCAGAGAAGTTAGATTTTGATGTTTGAATGGACCCTGTATCAGAAGGTCCTGTCTTAGAGGTAGAGACCAAGGCGGACAGGATGACATGTCCACTAGATCTGCATACCAAGTCCTGCGTGGCCATGCAGGCGCTATTAGAATCACTGATGCTCTCTCCTGTTTGATTTTGGCAATCAATCGAGGAAGCAGCGGGAAGGGTGGAAACACATAAGCCATCCCGAAGTTCCAAGGTGCTGTCAAAGCATCTATCAGAACCGCTCCCGGATCCCTGGATCTGGACCCGTAGTGAGGAAGTTTGGCGTTCTGGCGAGACGCCATGAGATCTATCTCTGGTTTGCCCCAACGTCGAAGTATTTGGGCAAAGACCTCCGGATGAAGTTCCCACTCCCCCGGATGAAAAGTCTGGCGACTCAAGAAATCCGCCTCCCAGTTCTCCACCCCCGGGATGTGGATTGCTGACAGGTGGCAAGAGTGAGACTCTGCCCAGCGAATTATCTTTGATACTTCCATCATTGCTAGGGAGCTTCTTGTCCCTCCCTGATGGTTGATGTAAGCTACAGTCGTGATGTTGTCCGACTGAAACCTGATGAACCCCCGAGTTGTTAATTGGGGCCAAGCCAGAAGGGCATTGAGAACTGCTCTCAATTCCAGGATGTTTATTGGAAGGAGACTCTCCTCCTGATTCCATAGTCCCTGAGCCTTCAGAGAATTCCAGACAGCGCCCCAACCTAGTAGGCTGGCGTCTGTTGTTACAATTGTCCAGTCTGGCCTGCTGAATGGCATCCCCCTGGACAGGTGTGGCCGATAAAGCCACCATAGAAGAGAATTTCTGGTCTCTTGATTCAGATTCAGAGTAGGGGACAAATCTGAGTAATCCCCATTCCACTGACTTAGCATGCACAATTGCAGCGGTCTGAGGTGTAGGCGTGCAAAAGGTACTATGTCCATTGCCGCTACCATTAAGCCGATCACCTCCATGCATTGAGCTACTGACGGGTGTTGAATGGAATGAAGGACACGGCATGCATTTTGAAGCTTTGTTAACCTGTCTTCTGTCAGGTAAATCTTCATTTCTACAGAATCTATAAGAGTCCCCAAGAATGGAACCCTTGTGAGAGGAAAAAGAGAACTCTTCTTTTCGTTCACTTTCCATCCATGCGACCTTAGAAATGCCAGAACTAACTCTGTATGAGACTTGGCAGTTTGAAAGCTTGAAGCTTGTATTAGAATGTCGTCTAGGTACGGAGCTACCGAAATCCCTCGCGGTCTTAGTACCGCCAGAAGGGCACCCAGAACCTTTGTGAAGATTCTTGGAGCCGTAGCCAATCCGAATGGAAGAGCTACAAACTGGTAGTGCCTGTCTAAGAAGGCAAACCTTAGATACCGGTGATGATCTTTGTGAATCGGTATGTGAAGGTAAGCATCTTTTAAATCCACTGTGGTCATGTACTGACCCTTTTGGATCATGGGTAAGATTGTCCGAATAGTTTCCATTTTGAACGATGGAACTCTTAGGAATTTGTTTAGAATCTTTAAATCTAAGATTGGCCTGAAAGTTCCCTCTTTTTTGGGAACCACAACAGGTTTGAGTAGAACCCTTGTCCTTGTTCCGACCGCGGAACCGGATGGATCACTCCCATTAATAACAGATCTTGTACACAGCGTAGAAACGCTTCTTTCTTTATCTGGTTTGTTGACAATCTTGACAGATGAAATCTCCCTCTTGGGGGAGATAATTTGAAGTCTAGAAGGTATCCCTGAGATATGATCTCTAGCGCCCAGGGATCCTGAACATCTCTTGCCCAGGCCTGGGCGAAGAGAGAAAGTCTGCCCCCCACTAGATCCGGTCCCGGATCGGGGGCTCTCGGTTCATGCTGTCTTTGGGGCAGCAGCAGGTTTCCTGGCCTGCTTGCTCTTGTTCCAGGACTGGTTAGGCTTCCAGCCTTGCCTGTAACGAGCAACAGCTCCCTCCTGTTTTGGTGCAGTGGAGGTTGATGCTGCTCCTGTTTTGAAATTCCGAAAGGGACGAAAATTAGACTGTCTAGCCTTAGCTTTGGCTTTGTCTTGAGGTAGGGCGTGGCCCTTACCTCCTGTAATGTCAGCGATAATTTCTTTCAAACCGGGCCCAAATAAAGACTGCCCCTTGAAAGGTATATTAAGTAATTTGGACTTAGAAGTAACATCAGCTGACCAGGATTTTAGCCACAGCGCCCTACGTGCCTGTATGGCGAATCCTGAATTCTTAGCCGTAAGTTTGGTTAAATGTACTACGGCCTCCGAAATGAATGAATTAGCTAGTTTAAGGACTCTAAGCCTGTCCGTAATGTCGTCTAGCGTAGATGAACTAAGGTTCTCTTCCAGAGACTCAATCCAAAATGCTGCCGCAGCCGTAATCGGCGCGATACATGCAAGGGGTTGCAATATAAAACCTTGTTGAACAAACATTTTCTTAAGGTAACCCTCTAATTTTTTATCCATTGGATCTGAAAAAGCACAGCTATCCTCCACCGGGATAGTGGTACGCTTAGCTAAAGTAGAAACTGCTCCCTCCACCTTAGGGACCGTTTGCCATAAGTCCCGAGTGGTGGTGTCTATTGGAAACATCTTTCTAAATATTGGAGGGGGTGAGAACGGCACACCGGGTCTATCCCACTCCTTAGTAACAATTTCAGTTAGTCTCTTAGGTATAGGAAAAACGTCAGTACTCGCCGGTACCCGCAAAGTATTTATCCAACCTACACAGTTTCTCTGGTATTGCAACGGTGTTACAATCATTGAGAGCTGCTAAGACCTCCCCTAGTAATACACGGAGGTTCTCCAATTTAAATTTAAAATTTGAAATATCTGAATCCAATCTGTTTGGATCAGAACCGTCACCTACAGAATGAAGCTCTCCGTCCTCATGCTCTGCAAGCTGTGACGCAGTATCAGACATGGCCCTAGTATTGTCAGCGCACTCTGTTCTCACCCCAGAGTGATCACGCTTGCCTCTTAGTTCTGGTAATTTAGACAAAACTTCAGTCATAACAGTAGCCATATCTTGTAATGTTATCTGTAATGGCCGCCCAGATGTATTAGGCGCCATAATATCACGCACCTCCCGGGCGGGAGATGCAGGTACTGCCGCGTGAGGCGAGTTAGTCGGCATAACTCTCCCCTCGCTGTTTGGTGAAATTTGTTCAAATTGTACAGATTGACTTTTATTTAAAGTAGCATCAATACAGTTAGTACATAAATTTCTATTGGGCTCCACCTTGGCATTGGAACAAATGACACAGATATCTTCCTCTGAGTCAGACATGTTTAACACACTAGCAATAAACTTGCAACTTGGTTATAATCTTTTTTAGCAAAAACGTACTGTGCCTCAAAGAGGTACTAAACGATTAAATGACAGTTGAAACAATGAACTGAAAAACAGTTATAGCATCAAACTTTAAAACAACACAACTTTTAGCAAAGGTTTGTTCCCATTAGTAAAATAACAATAATTAAATTTGACATAAAAATTATAGAGCAACGTTTTTATTCACAGTCAATATAAAATTCTCACAGCTCTGCTGAGAGAATCTACCTCCCTCCAAAGAAGTTTGAAGACCCCTGAGATCTGTCAGAGATGAACCGGATCATGCAGGAAATATAAGAGTAACTGACTGGAATTTTTTGATGCGTAGCAAAGAGCGCCAAAAACGGCCCCTCCCCCTCATACACAGCAGTGAAGAGAAACGAAACTGTCACAATTAAAACCAAACAACTGCCAAGTGGAAAATAATGCCCAAATATTTATTCACTCAGTACCTCAGAAATGTAAACGATTCTACATTCCAGCAAAAACGTTTAACATGATAAATACTTATTAAAAGGATTAGTGACTTTTAACAGAGTAGTTCCGGTGAAATACCATCCCCAGAATACTGAAGTGTATACATACATGTCATTATAACGGTATGGCAGGATTTTCTCATCAATTCCATTCAGAAAATAAAAACTGCTACATACCTCAATGCAGATTCATCTGCCCGCTGTCCCCTGATCTGAAGCTTTTACCTCCCTCAGATGGCCGAGAACAGCAATATGATCTTAACTACTCCGGTTAAAATCATAGTAAAAAACTCTGGTAGATTCTTCCTCAAACTCTGCCAGAGAAGTAATAACACGCTCCGGTGCTATTGTAAAATAACAAACTTTTGATTGAAGTCATAAAAACTAAGTATAATCACCATAGTCCTCTCACACATCCTATCTAGTCGTTGGGTGCAAGAGAATGACTGGGACTGACGTAGAGGGGAGGAGCTATATGCAGCTCTGCTGGGTGAATCCTCTTGCATTTCCTGTTGGGGAGGAGTTATATCCCAGAAGTAATGATGACCCGTGGACTGATCACACATAACAGAAGAAAGATAAAATTCTGACAACTTTTACCTTATGCCAAGAAAAACCACGCTCCTCACACCAGTGCAGGTAACTTCGTCATACCTTATGGTAGATACGCTGAGTAGCTGGCTTACAAGCTTGAATTAAAGTGTTTATGACACTCTAAGAGAATCCTCTCCTGGCTAGGACTAAGCGTTCAATCTCCACGCAGTCAGCCTCAGAGAATCTAGATTTTGATGTAGGAAGGGACCCTGTATCAGCAGGACCCTGCGACAAGGTAACCTCCACGGAGGAGAAGAGGACATTCTCACCAGATCCGCAAACCAAGTGCTTCGCAGCTAAGATGTAGCAATTAGAATCACCAATGCTAGCTCTTGCTTGATGCGGGCCACCACACGAGGGAGAAGAGGCAATGGAGGAAAGAGATATACGAGTCTGAAACTTCATGGAACCGCTAGGGCGTATATTAACTCTGCTTGAGGGTCCCTCTATCTCAACCCGTGCCTGGGTAGTATGGCATTGAGACAAGAGGCCATAAGATCTATCTCCCGCGTCCCCCATCTGCTGCAAATCTCTCCAAACACCTCGAGGTGGAGAGACCATTACCCCGGGTAAAAAGATTGTCTGCTGAGGAAGTCCGCTTCCAAGTTGTCCACACCCGGAATATGGATCGCTGACAGCACACAGCTGTGGGCTTCTGCCCATTCTAAGATTTGAGACACCTCCCTCATCGCTAAGGAACTTCTCATTCCTCCCTGATGGTTGATGTAAGCAACCGTCGTTATATTGTCTGATTGGAATCTGATAAACTGGGACAAACCCAGAAGGGACCAAGACTTCAGCGAATTGAAGATTGCCTGCAGTTCCAAAATGATGATTGGAAGAGTGGACTCCTCCTGAGACCACAACCCTTATGGCATCCTGGCACCCCAGACTGTTCCCCACCCTGAAAGGCTGTCGTCCGTAGTCACAATCTCCCAGGACAGTCTAAAGAAGCACGTGCCTCGAGACAGGTGATCTTGACAAAGCCACCAAGAGAGCAAATCTCTCGACAGGCTGTCCAATATGATCTGTTGTGACCGTTCCGAATGATTGCCGTTCCACTGTCTCAGCATGCATAGTTGTAAATCCTGGCAAAAGGAATAATGTCCATACAAGAAACCATGAATCCAATCAGCTCCATGCATTGGGCCACCAAAGAACTTAAAGCGGCCTGGGGAGCACAGCACACTGATGTCAGCTTGTGACGTCTCTTATAGGTTAGAAAGATCCACATGGATACTGAGTCTATAATCTCACCCAGGAATTTCATCCTGGTATTTGGAGTAAGAGAACTCTTTTCCAATCTTATCTTCTATCCATGAGACCAAAGAAGGCTAAGAAGAAAATCTGAGTGATATCTTGCCAGACGAAAAGATGGAGTCTGTACAAAGATATCGTCCAGGTACGGCGGTACTGCAATTCCTTGAGTTCTGGCCACTGCCATAAGAGCACCAAACAAAAGCTCTATGAACTGGAAGTGCTGATCCAGAAAAGCAAACCTTAGGGAATTGAAAATGATCCTTGTGGATCGGAACATGCAGGTATGCATCATTCAGATCAATGGTAGTCATAAATTGTCTTTCTTGAACCAGGGGAAGGATTGATCTGATTGTCTCCATTTTGAAGGAGAGGACGCTTAGAAATTTGTTTAGGCACTTCAAGTCCAGAATTGTACGATAAGTTCCCTCCTTTTTGGGAACCACAAAGAGGATTGAATAGAGCCCCAGACCTCTTTCTGATCCAGGTACCGGGACTATTACTCCTAAGAAAGATAGATCCCTCACACAATCTAAAAAAGAAAATTTATGCTTACCTGATAAATGTATTTCTTTTTTGACACGATGAATCCACGGATCATCTTAATTACTAATGGGATATTCACCTCCTGGTCAGCATGAGGTGGCAAAGAGCACCACAGCAAAGTTGTTAAATAGCTCCTCCCTTCCCTCCCACTCCAGTCATTCGACCAAAGTTAAGTATAGAAAGGAAAAACCAAGGTACAGAGGTGTCTCAAGTTTACAATAACCAACAACCTGTCTTCCAAGAACAGGGCGGGCTGTGGACTCATCGTGTCAAAAAAGAAATACATTTATCAGGTAAGCATAAATTTTATTTTCATTTTTATGACACAATGAGTCCACGGATCATCTTAATTACTAATGGGATTCAATACCCAAGCTAGAGTACACAGATGATACGGGAGGGACAAGACAGGGAACCTAAACGTAAGGCACCACTGCTTGAAGAACCTTTCTCCCAAAAGCGGTCTCAGCCGAGGCAAAAGCGTCAAATTCGTAAAACTTTGGAAAAGTGAGAAGAGAGGACCAAGTTGCAGCCTTGCAAATCTGTTCCACAGAAGCTTAATTTTTGAATGCCCATGAGGAAGCAACAGCCCTCGTGAAATGAGCCGTAACCCTCTCGGGAGGCTGCTGTCCAGCAGTCTCATATGCAAAACGTATGATACTCTTCAGCCAAAAAGAAAGAAGTAGCCATAGCTTTCTGTCCCTTACGTTTTCCTGAGAAAATCACAAACAAAGAAGAAGACTGACAAAAGTCCTTAGTCGCCTGCAGGTAAAACTTTAAAGCACGGACCACGTCCAAATTGTGCTGAAGTCGTTCCTTTTTTAAGAATAAGGATTAGGACACAAAGAAGGAACAACAATCTCCTGATTAATGTTCCGATCAGAAACAACCTTAAGAAGAAATCCTAATCTAGAACGTAAAACTACCTTATCTGAATGGAAAAAAAGGTAAGGGGACTCATACTGCAATGCCGAGAGCTCTGACACTCTGCAAGCAGAAGAAATAAAACTTTCCAAGATAATAACTTAATATCTAAGAAATGCTTAGGCTCAAACGGAGCGCTCTTGAAGAACTCTGAGAACAAAATTAAGACTCCATGGAGGAGTAACTGGTTTGAACACAGGCCAGATCCTGACCAAGGCCTGACAAAAAGATTGTACATCTGGGACATCCGCCAGACATTTGTGTAACCAAATAGATAAGGCTGAGATTTGACCCTTTAGGGAACTTGTTGATAAACCCTTCTCCAAACCCTCTTGGAGAAAAAAACAAAATTCTAGGGATCTTAACTCTACTCCATGAGTAGCCCTTGGATTCACACCAATAGAGATATTTATGCCATATCTTATGGTAAATCTTACTAGTAACAGGCTTACGAGCCTGAATCATGGTCTCTATGACCAAGTCAGAAAACCCCTGCTTGGACAAAATTAAGTGATCAATCTCCAAGCAGTCAGCTTCAGAGAAACTAGATTTGGGTGAAGGAAGGGCCCTTGAATTAGAACGGTTCTTCCTCAACGGAAGTCTCCAAGGTGGCAGAGATGACATGTCCACCAAATCTGCATACCAAATCCTGCGAGGCCAAGCCGGAGTAATGAGAATCACTGACACCCTCTCCTGCTTGATTCGAGCAATGACCCGCGGAAGAAGCGCAAACAGAGGAAATAGGTATGCTAGACTGAAGATCCAAGGAACCGCCAGAGCATCTATCAGTTCCGCCTGGGGGTCCCTGGACCTGGACCCGTATCTCAGAAGCTTGGCATTCTGTCTGCCATGAGATCTAATTCCGGCTGACCCACTTGAGAATCAGGCTGTAGAACACTTCCGGATGGAGTTCCCACTCCCCCGGATGAAAGGTCTTCCTGCTCAGAAAGTCTGCCTCCCAGTTGTCCACCCGTGGGATGTGGATCGCCGACAGGTAGCAAGAATGGGCCTCCGCCCCCTGAATTATCTTGGTTACCTCGATTATCGCTAAGGAACTCCTCATTCCTCCCTCATGATTGATGTAAGCCACTGAAGTTATGTTGTCCGACTGGAACTTGAAAAACTGGACGAGGCAAACTGAAGCCAGGTCAGAAGAGCATTGAAGATCGCTCTCAGTTCCAGGATGTTTATAAGAACAGACTCTGACTGAGTCCAAACTCCCTGAGTCTTTAGGGAGCCCCAGACAGTTCCCAACCCAACAAAGCTGGCATCTGTTGTCACAATCATCCAAGGCGGTCTGCAAAAGCAGGTTCCTTGAGGGAGATGATCCAGAGACAACCACCATTGAAGAGGGTCCCTTGTCTTCTGCTCCAGAGTTATTCGAAGAGACAAGTCTGCATAATCTCTGTTCCATTGCCTGAGCATGTTTAACTGCAGAGGTCTGAGGTGGAACCGAGTAAACAGGATGATGTCCATTGCTGCCACCATTAGCCCCATTACCTCCATGCACTGTGCCACTGACGGCCGAGGAGAGGACTGAAGGACTAGACAAGGATCGATAATCTTCGATTTCTTCACCTCTGTCAGAAAAATCTCCATTGATATGGAATCTATTATGGTCCCCAAGAAAGATACCCTTATGTTTGGGACTAAGGAACTCTTTTCCAAATGTAACTTCCACCCGAGAGGCCACAGGAAGTATAGCACTATATCCGTGAGGAATCTAGCTTGTTGTAAGGATGGCGCTTGGACTACAATGTTGTCCAGATAGGCCGCCACAGACAATAATCCTGAAGCAGGAACCTACCCCTGGGGGGATAGATTTGAACTCTAATTTGTATCCCTGGAACACAATGTACAACACCCAGGGATAATAATCACAAAACCAAACTTGATTGAGAAGGAGAACCTGCCCCCTTATGGGTTGGGTGCACGCCCCTCATGTTGTGTCCCATATTCTAAGTCAGATAGGGTCTCCGTGCTTGGTAGGAGGAATAAAAAAAATTCCCTATACTACATTAAAGGAGCCTACTCACTTAAAGGCCCTTCTCCTATTCCTGCTAGAGGGGTGTCTGCCCATAGAAACAGACAACGCAACAAGCCAGTACGTTGCCGCACTGGAAACAGTAGTGACACCAACCGCAGGTTGACAATGTAGACCCTCTTACTATTAATCGTAGTGTCCTTCATCTGCATAGAGTCATGATGGAACTACTATCCTTTGTGTTAAAAGACTCTAGACCAACGAGGAGATTCTCATTTCCCCTGGGTATCTCCTTCCTTCTAAGTGTAGGAGAAAAAAAGGGGGAAAACCCTATAGCCCTATCTGGTACGGGAATACTTCCACCATGAAGGGTCCATTATAATAACATAATTTAAGTAAGAACTTACCTGATAAATTCATTTCTTTCATATTGGCAAGAGTCCATGAGCTAGTGACGTATGGGATATACATTCCTACCAGGAGGGGCAAAGTTTCCCAAACGTCAAAATGCCTATAAATACACCCCCCACCACACCCACAATTCAGTTTAACGAATAGCCAAGAAGTGGGGTGATAAGAAAGGTGCGAAAGCATCAACAAGTATTTGGAATAATTGTGCTTTATACAAAAAAATCATAACCACCACAAAAAGGGTGGGCCTCATGGACTCTTGCCAATATGAAATAAATGAATTTATCAGGTAAGTTCTTCCATAAATTATGTTTTCTTTCATGTAATTGGCAAGAGTCCATGAGCTAGTGACGTATGGGAGAGCAAATACCCAAGATGTGGAACTCCACGCAAGAGTCACTAGAGAGGGAGGAATAAAAAATATAGACAGCCAATTCCACTGAAAAAAGAATCCACAACCCAAATCAAAAAGTTTTAATCTTATAATGAAAAAAACTTAAATTATAAGCAGAAGAATCAAACTGACACAGCTGCCTTAAGAACTTTTCTACCAAAAACTGCTTCTGAAGAAGAAAAATCATGAAAATGGTAGAATTTAGTAAAAGTATGCAAAGAAGACCAAGTTGCAAATCTGATCAACAGAGGCTTCATTCTAAAAGCCCAGGAAGTAGAAACTGACCTAGTAGAATGAGCCGTAATCCTCTGAGGCGGAGATTTACCCGACTCCACATAAGCATGATGAATCAAAAGTTTTAACCAAGAAGCCAAAGAAATAGCAGAAGTTTTCTGACCATTCTTAGGACCAGAAAAGATAACAAATAGACTAGAAGTCTTTCTTAAATCTTTAGTAGCTTCAACATAATATTTCAAAGCTCTTACCACATCCAAAGAATGCAAAGGTTTTTCCAAAGAATTCTTAGGATTAGGACACAACGAAGGGACAACAATTTCTCTACTAATGTTGTTGGATTTCACAACCTTAGGTAAAAATTTAAATGAAGTCCGCAAAACCGCCTTATCCTGATGAAAAATCAGAAAAGGAGATTCACAAGAAAGAGCAGATAATTCAGAAACTCTTCTAGCAGAAGACATAGCCAAAAGAAACAATACTTTGCAAGAAAGTAACTTAATATCCAGAGAATGCATAGGCTCAAACGGAGGAGCCTGTAAAGCTCTCAAATACGAACCAAAGCCTGTAGAAAATAAAGAATGTCAGGAAGATTAGCAATTTTTCTGTGAAACAGAACAGAAAGAGCAGAGATTTGTCCTTTCAAGGAACTTGCGGACAAACCCTTATCCAAACCATCCTGAAGAAACTGTAAAATTCTAGGAATTCTAAAAGAATGCCAAGAGAAGTTATGAGAGGAACACCATGAAATGTAAGTCTTCCAAACTCGATAATAATTCTTTCTAGACACAGATTTACAAGCCTGCAACATAGTATTAATCACTGAGTCAGAGAAACTGACTCTATGACTAAGCACTAAGCGTTCAATCTCCATACCTTAAAATTTAATAATTTGAGATCCTGATGGAAAAACGGACCTTGAGATAGAAGGTCTGACCTTAACGGAAGTGGCCAAGGTTGGCAACTGGACATCCGAACAAGATCCGCATACCAAAACCTGTGTGGCCATACTGGAGCCACCAGCAGTACAAACGAACGTTCCATTATGATTTTGGAAAACACTCTTGGAAGAAGAACTAGAGGCGAAAAGATATAAGTAGGTTGAAAGGAAGAGACAACGCTTCCGCCTGAGGATCCCTGGATCTGGACAGATACCTGGGAAGTTTCCTGTTTAGATGAGAAGCCTTCAGATCTATTTCTGGAAGCCCCCATATCTGAACAATCTGAAGAAACACATCTGGATGAAGAGACCATTCTCCCGGATGTAAAGTCTGGCGACTGAGATAATCCGCTTCCCAATTGTCTATACCTGGGATATGAACCGCAGAGATTAGACAGGAGCTGGATTCCGCCCATGCAAGTATCTGAGATACTTCTTTCATAGCCTGAGGACTGTGAGTCCCACCTTGATGATTGACATACACCACGGTTTTGACATTGTCTATATGAAAACATATAAACGATTCTCTCTTCAGAAGAGGCCAGAACTGAAGAGCTCTGAAAATCGCACGGAGTTCCAAAATATTGATTGGTAATCTCGCCTCTTGAGATTTCCAAACCCCCTGCGCTGTCAGAGATCCCCAGACAGCTCCCCAACCTGAAAGACTCGCATCTGTTGAAATCACAGTCCAGGTTGGACGAAGAAAAGAGGCCCTGTTACAAACTGCTATTTGTAACTGGCCCTTTAAATGAAAAATTGCCCTGCTTCCATGGATCGTGGAGAAGCCTATTTGCCAGCCTCCTTCCTCATGACTATGGCCCCTGGAAGATTGTGCCCCTGAGAACATATTAACTTTCATTGGGTGTGTATGGCCCTTTAAGAACCGTCTGGGGACATATTGTGACTTTGGTGAACAATGCCCCTTTAAGACTATGTCCCCAGACCTGTAAAATAGCTTGTCCCTGGCTTTCTCCCACTTGGTTCAGTGAATGGGACTTGCTGAGCCAGGTGCCACACAGGCAGAGTGTTCCACAGAGGGGGAGCACTGTTACAGAGGCATTGGTCTTCATTGTGTGCCATTAAGAGTTAATTTTGTTGAGCTTCAAGAAGCTTTCTAAATGCAAGTTTGCTGGGATCAGCTCTAATTAGGTTTAGTGATAAACCTTACCATTGTCTAATCAGACTGCTAGTGATAAGGTGGACTGCATTGTTTTATTGTGTGTAATGTTATCTGCTGTTGTGGCCTGTCAAAGGGCGTTGCCTCTCTATCTAAATGTGTGATTGGGGATTTTATGCCTCCCCCTGAGAGTGTCTTTTTTGCATGTAACCTCAATAAAAAGCAGGCTGTGTGTCCAGCACATCAGACCTATTCTGACCCTCTAACTTGCAGCTTTGACTCATGTTTGTAGGATACAGCTATAATCACTACAGGGATTGCTATGCTTTTCATACTCCCTTAGCTACAGGGATTGCTACAGAAGGAAGAGGTTCACCTACTGGAGCCTGGTCGTAGGTCCAGGGCGCAGAGCAGACGGCGAGATACCAGCCCAGCAGCGGTGGTTAATAGAGTCTGCATTACTTATGGTGGCTACGCAGCAGTTATAGTGTCTACGGTGCTGCTGCTCCTTTGGGGGAGCGCTAGGAGCATCCTTTTCTACGGTCCAACCTCCAGCCAGCCTGGAGGCAACCGTAACATTTGGCGGCAGCGGTGGGATAGCGTCCTAGCGAAAGGAGCAGCACCACAACAGCACTGGTATCGTAGGAGAGTTATTGAGGGCAACGCTAGCCACTGCGCAGCGTCCCTAACTACAGCAGCATGGAGCTGACAAGACACTGGTCAGAACCCTGTGAAGAGCACCTCAACCTGATCCGTCGCTATGAGGGCGCTGATTTCGTTCCAGAGGTAAAGAGGCGGCTTGTCCGATATGGTCCAGACCCTGCACAGGAGGTAGTCAGTCAAATCATCCAAAAATTGGCTACTGAGAACGAAGCGGCACGAGCCTTTGAGCGCCAACTGTGGAGTTTGGGGGTATGGACACCTGCTCTCCAGCGAGAAAATGAGTTACAGGGGGCAGAGACAGTTGGTCCTGTCCCCCAGCAGCAGAGTGAATTGCAGGGAATTGGGAGCCCAGACTCCATTCCCCAGCGGCAGGCTGAGTTACAGGGGGCAGAGACAGTTGGTCCTGTCCCCCAGCAGCAGAGTGAATTGCAGGGAATTGGGAGCCCAGACTCCATTCCCCAGCGGCAGGCTGAGTTACAGGGGGCAGAGATAGTTGGTCCTGTCCCCCAGCAGCAGAGGAATATGCAGGGAATTGGGAGCCCAGACTCCATTCCCCAGCGGCAGGCTGAGTTACAGGGGGCAGAGACAGTTGGTCCTGTCCCTCAGCAGCAGAGGAATATGCAGGGAATTGGGAGCCCAGACTCCATTCCCCAGCGGCTGGAAGTATGTATGGGAGAGGAGCTTGTAACCCCCTCTCCCCAGCGGCAGCTTAACGCACCAGGGGGAGACAGTAAGCCCCACACTGTGCAGATGGGACCGTGGTCTCTGCACTTACAGCACAGGGGGCAGAGACAGTTGCTCTTGTCCCCCATCAGCAGAGTGAGATGCAGTGGATTGGGAGCCCAGTCTCCATTCTCCAGCTAACTCCTAACTTGGGCCCAGGGTTAACAGTGGAGATGTTAACCCCCACTGACCCCCACGTTCCCTTTGCCACCGGGCAGGACTATGCCCCAATGCCCCCAGCAGAAGAGCTGGCATTAGGACAGAGCGCTGCTGGCCTCTGCCCTACAGACCCCCTTGTTACAGGGCAGGCCTGCAAACCCCTCACCCCAGCAGAAGAGCTGGCATCAGGACAGAGCGCTGCTGGCCTCTGCCCTACAGACCCCCTTGTTACAGGACTGGCCTGCAAACCCCTCACCCCAGCAGAAGCGCTGGCACCAGGGCAGAGTGCCGCTGGCCTCTGCCCCCCAAGTACCACCAGCTATTTGCCCAGCTGCGCCAGGAAGGCCGAGGATGCTACACTTTCATCCTACAACCTGGAACCTACAGGCCAGTACTACTTATTGTGGGGGGGCTACTTTGCTGCTAATGTTTATTTGTGGGTGGGTTGCGAGACTAACTTAGGCACTGACCGACAGAAGGTCAGGTGCCTGGTTAGTCTCCCTCCAAAAGGGGAGATATGTTACAAACTGCTATTTGTAACTGGCCCTTTAAATGAAAAATTGCCCTGCTTCCATGGATCGTGGAGAAGCCTATTTGCCAGCCTCCTTCCTCATGACTATGGCCCCTGGAAGATTGTGCCCCTGAGAACATATTAACTTTTATTGGGTGTGTATGGCCCTTTAAGAACCGTCTGGGGACATATTGTGACTTTGGTGAACAATGCCCCTTTAAGACTATGTCCCCAGACCTGTAAAATAGCTTGTCCCTGGCTTTCTCCCACTTGGTTCAGTGAATGGGACTTGCTGAGCCAGGTGCCACACAGGCAGAGTGTTCCACAGAGGGGGAGCACTGTTACAGAGGCATTGGTTTTCATTGTGTGCGATGAAGAGTTAATTTTGTTGAGCTTCAAGAAGCTTTCTAAATGCAAGTTTGCTGGGATCAGCTCTAATTAGGTTTAGTGATAAACCTTACCATTGTCTAATCAGACTGCTAGTGATAAGGTGGACTGCAGTGTTTTATTGTGTGTAATGTTATCTGCTGTTGTGGCCTGTCAAAGGGCGTTGCCTCTCTATCTAAATGTGTGATTGGGGATTTTATGCCTCCCCTTGAGAGTGTCTTTTTTGCATGTAACCTCAATAAAAAGCAGGCTGTGTGTCCAGCACATCAGACCTATTCTGACCCTCTAACTTGCAGCTTTGACTCATGTTTGTAGGATACAGCTATAATCACTACAGGGATTGCTATGCTTTTCATACTCCCTTAGCTACAGGGATTGCTACAGAAAGAAGAGGTTCACCTACTGGAGCCTGGTCGTAGGTCCAGGGCGCAGAGCAGACGGCGAGATATCAGCCCAGCAGCGGTGGTTAATAGAGTCTGCATTACTTATGGTGGCTACGCAGTAGTTAAAGTGTCTACGGTGCTGCTGCTCCTTTGGGGGAGCGCTAGGAGCATCCTTTTCTACGGTCCAACCTCCAGCCAGCCTGGAGGCAGCCGTAACAGGCCCCTTGAACTAAACAGTGGTGATTTAACCACCAAGTCAGAGATAGTCGAGTATTGGGATTTAAGAATATCAATTGTGATATCTTTGTATAATCCCTGCACCAAAGGTTCAGCATACAAAGCTGAAGAGGTCTCATGTGAAAACGAGCAAAGGGGATTGCGTCCGTTGCTGCAGTCATGAGTCCTAAAACTTCCATGCACATAGCTACTGAAGGGAATGACTGAAACTGAAGGTTCCGACAAGCTGAAACCAATTTCAGACGTCTTTTGTTCGTTAGAGACAGTCATGGATACTGAATCTATTTGGAATCCTAAAAAGGTTACCCTTGTCTGAGGAATCAAGGAACTTTTTGGTAAATTGATCCTCCAACGATGTTTTTGAAGAAACAACACAAGTTGATTCGTGTGAGATTCTGCAGAATGTAAAGACTGAGCAAGTACCAAGATACCGTCCAAATAAGGAAACACCGCAATACCCCGCTCTCTGATTACAGAGAGAAGGGCACCAAGAACCTTTGAGAAGATCCTTGGAGCTGTTGCTAGGCCAAAAGGAAGAGCAACAAATTGGTAATGCTTGTCTAGAAAAGAGAATCTCAGGAACTGATAGTGATCTGGATGAATTGGAATATGAAGATAAGCATCCTGTAGCCTCTAGTTATCAACGTGTCTACCTACCTGCCATCACCGGCCCCAATACGCCCGCCTAAGCTCGCCTACCATCGCCGCCGCAGACCTGAATACGCTCGCCAAAGTTTTCAATAAAGCTGTCAAAAAGACGCGCACCAAGTACGGGGCGATGAGCAGCGGACTGTGATAGTTATCACTCATCCGATCTCGCTGCTCTTCGGCTTTTTCCCAGTTGTATTGCTAGCCTGTCACTAAGCACCCACACTAAACTACACTGTTCTACCCCCTATACCGACGCCCCCGGAGCCCCCTGCAACTAAATAAAGTTATTAACACCTAAACCTCCTCTCCTAGACCCAGCCGCAACTATAATAAATGTATTAACCCCTAAACCGCCGCTCCCGGAGCCCACCGCCACCTACATTATACCTAGTAACCCCTATCCTACCCCCCCATACCGCCACCACCTATAATAAATTTATTACCCCTATCCTGCCGATCCCGGACCCGGCCGCAACTAAATAGTTTAACCCCTAAACCGTCGCTCCCGGACCCCGCCGCCACCTATATTAAACTTATTAACCCCTAATCTGCCCCACCTACACCGTCGCCACCTATAATAAATGTATTAACCCCTATCCTGCCCCCATTACACCGCCGCGACTATAATAAAATTATTAACCCCTAAACCTAAGTCTAACCCTAACACCCCCCTAACTTAAATATTAAATAAATCTAAATATTATAACTCTTATTAACTAAATGAATCCTATTTAAAACTAAACACTTACCTTTAAAATAAACCCTAATATAGCTACAATATAAATAATAATTATATTGTAGCTATCTTAGGATTTATTTTTATTTTACAGGCAAATTTCAATTTATTTTAACTAGGTACAATAGCTATTAAATAGTTATTAACTATTTAATAGCTACCTAGTTAAAATAAAGACAAATTTACCTGTAAAATAAAAACTAACCTAAGTTTCAATTACACCTAACACTACACTATCATTAACTAAATTATTCCTAATTAAAACTAAATACTTACCTGTAAAATAAACCCTAACAGCTAGATTTAGAGTTTTGTCGGTAACGACCCGCGTAGCTAACGCTAGCTTTTTTCTGGCCGCACCTTTAAAATAACTCTGGTATTGAGAGTCCACAGAATGGCTGCGTTAGGCTCCAAAAAAGGAGCGTACAGCATATTTAACGCCACTGCAACTCTCGATACCAGAGTTGCTTACGGAAACGGCCAGCTTCAAAAACGTGCTCGTGCACGATTCCCCCATAGGAAACAATGGGGCAGTTTGAGCTGAAAAAAAACCTAACACCTGCAAAAAAGCCGCGTTCAGCTCCTAACGCAGCCCCATTGTTTGCTATGGGGAAACACTTCCTACGTCTGCACCTAACACTCTAACATGTACCCCGAGTCTAAACACCCCTAACCTTACACTTATTAACCCCTATTCTGCCGCCCCCGCTATCGCTGACCCCTGCATATTATTATTAACCCCTAATCTGCCGCTCCGTAAACCGCCGCTACTTACATTATCCCTATGTACCCCTAATCTGCTGCCCCTAACACCGCCGACCCCTATATTATATTTATTAACCCCTACTCTGCCCCCCACAACGTCGCCTCCACCTGCCTACACTTATTAACCCCTAATCTGCAGACCGGACCGCACCGCTATTATAATAAAGTTATTAACCCCTAATCCGCCTCACTAACCCTATAATAAATAGTATTAACCCCTAATCTGCCCTCCCTAACATTGCCGACACCTAACTTCAAACATTAACCCCTAATCTGCCGACTAGAGCTCACCGCTATTCTAATAAATGTATTAACCCCTAATTCTAATAAATGTATTAACCCCTAAAGCTAAGTCTAACCCTAACACTAACACCCCCCTAAATTAAATATAATTTACATCTAACGAAATTAATTAACTCTTATTAAATAAATTATTCCTATTTAAAGCTAAATACTTACCTGTAAAATAAACCCTAATATAGCTACAATATAAATTATAATTATATTGTAGCTATTTTAGGATTAATATTTATTTTACAGGCAACTTTGTATTTATTTTAACCAGGTACAATAGCTATTAAATAGTTAAGAACTATTTAATAGCTAAAATAGTTAAAATAATTACAAATTTACCTGTAAAATAAATCCTAACCTAAGTTACAATTAAACCTAATACTACACTATCAATAAATTAATTAAATAAAATACCTATAATTATCTACAATTAAACCTAACACTACACTATCAATAAATAAAACAGAATTTATGCTTACCTGATAAATTACTTTCTCCAACGGTGTGTCCGGTCCACGGCGTCATCCATAACTTGTGGGAATATTCTCCTCCCCAAGAGGAAATGGCAAAGAGCACAGCAAAAGCTGTCCATATAGTCCCTCCCAGGCTCCGCCCCCCCAGTCATTCGACCGACGGACAGTAGAAAAAAAAGGAGAAACTATAGGGTGCCGTGGTGACTGTAGTTAAAGAAAGAAATTTATCAAACCTGATTAAAAAACCAGGGCGGGCCGTGGACCGGACACCCCGTTGGAGAAAGTAATTTATCAGGTAAGCATAAATTCTGTTTTCTCCAACATTGGTGTGTCCGGTCCACGGCGTCATCCATAACTTGTGGGAACCAATACCAAAGCTTTAGGACACGGATGAAGGGAGGGAGCCAATCAGGTTACCTAAACAGAAGTCACCACGGCTTGCAAAACCTTTCTCCCAAAAATAGCCTCCGAAGAAGCAAAAGTATCAAATTTGTAGAATTTGGCAAAAGTGTGCAGAGAAGACCAAGTCGCTGCCTTACATATCTGATCAACAGAAGCCTCGTTCTTGAAGGCCCATGAGGAAGCCACAGCCCTAGTAGAGTGAGCTGTGATTCGTTCAGGAGGCTGCCGTCCGGCAGTCTCGTAAGCCAATCGGATGATGCTTTTCAGCCAAAAGGAAAGAGAGGTAGCAGTAGCTTTTTGACCTCTCCTCTTGCCAGAATAAACGACAAACAGAGAAGACGTTTGTCTGAAATCCTTTGTTGCTTCTAAATAGAACTTTAAAGCACGGACTACATCTAAATTGTGTAACAAACGTTCCTTCTTTGAAACTGGATTCGGGCACAAAGAAGGCACAACTATTTCCTGGTTAATATTCTTGTTGGAAACAACTTTTGGAAGGAAACCAGGTTTAGTACGCAAAACAACCTTATCTGAATGAAACACCAGATAGGGCAGATTACACTGCAGAGCAGATAATTCAGAAACTCTTCTCGCAGAAGAAATAGCAACCAAAAACAGAACTTTCCAAGATAACAGCTTAATATCTATGGAGTGTAAGGGTTCAAACGGAACCCCTTGAAGAACTGAAAGAACTAAATTTAGACTCCAGGGAGGAGTCAAATGTCTGTAAACAGGCTTGATTCTGACCAAAACCTGTACAAAAGCTTGTACATCTGGCACAGCTGCCAGTCGTTTGTGTAACAAGACAGATAAAGCAGAAATCTGTCCTTTTAGAGAACTCGCTGACAATCCCTTATCCAAACCTTCTTGGAGAAAGGAGAGGATCCTGGGAATTTTAATCTTACTCCAGGAGAATCCCTTGGATTCACACCAACAGATATATCTTTTCCATATTTTATGGTAAATCCTTCTAGTCACAGGTTTTCTGGCTTGGACCAGAGTATCTATCACTGAATCTGAAAACCCGCGCTTGGATAAAATCAAGCGTTCAATTTCCAAGCAGTCAGCTGGAGAGAAACTATATTTGGATGTTCGAATGGACCTTGTACTAGAAGATCCTGTCTCAAAAGGTAGCTTCCATGGTGGAGCCGATAACATATTCACCAGGTCTGCATACCAAGTCCTGCGTGGCCACGCAGGAGCTATCAGAATCACCGAGGCCTTCTCCTGTTTGATCCTGGCTACAAGCCTGGGAATGAGAGGGAACGGTGGAAACGCATAAGCTAGGTTGAAGGCCCAAGGCGCCACTAATGCATCCACTAGAGTCGCCTTGGGATCCCTGGATCTGGACCCGTAGCAAGGAACCTTGAAGTTCTGACGAGACACCATCAGATCCATGTCTGGAATGCCCCATAATTGGGTCAATTGGGCAAACACCTCCGGGTGGAGTTCACACTCCCCCGGATGGAAGGTCTGACGACTCAGATAATCCGCCTCCCAGTTTTCCACTCCTGGGATGTGGATCGCATGTGGATCCTTGATGATTTTGGTCACCTCTCTCATTGACAGGGAACTCCTTGTTCCCCCCTGATGATTGATGCAAGCAACAGTCGTCATGTTGTCTGATTGGAATCTTATGAATCTGGCCTTTGCTAGTTGAGGAAAAGCCCTGAGAGTATTGAATATCGCTCTCAGTTCCAAAATGTTTATCGGGAGAAGAGAATCTTCCCGAGACCATAGACCCTGAGCTTTCAGGGAATCCCAGACCGCGCCCCAGCCTAATAGACTGGCGTCGGTCGTGACGATGACCCACTCTGGTCTGCGGAAGCTCATTCCCTGGGACAGGTGATCCTGGGTCAGCCACCAACGGAGTGAGTCTCTGGTCTTCTGATCTACTTGAATCACTGGAGACAAGTCTGTATAGTCCCCATTCCACTGTTTGAGCATGCACAGTTGTAATGGTCTTAGATGAATTCGCGCAAAAGGAACTATGTCCATTGCTGCAACCATCAACCCTACTACTTCCATGCACTGAGCTATGGAAGGCCGTAGAACAGAGTGAAGAACTTGACAAGCGTTTAGAAGCTTTGACTTTCTGACATCAGTCAGGAAAATCTTCATTTCTAAAGAATCTATTATTGTCCCCAAGAAAGGAACTCTTGTCGATGGAGATAGGGAACTTTTTTCTATGTTCACCTTCCACCCGTGAGATCTGAGAAAGGCCAGAACGATGTCTGTGTGAGCCTTTGCCTTTGAAAGAGACGACGCTTGTATTAGAATGTCGTCCAAGTAAGGTGCCACTGCAATGCCCCTTGGTCTTAGAACCGCTAGAAGGGACCCGAGCACCTTTGTGAAAATCCTTGGAGCAGTGGCTAGCCCGAATGGGAGAGCCACAAACTGGTAATGTTTGTCCAGAAAGGCGAACCTTAGGAACTGATGATGATCTTTGTGGATAGGAATATGTAGATACGCATCCTTTAGATCCACGGTAGTCATAAATTGACCCTCCTGGATTGTAGGTAAAATCGTTCGAATAGTTTCCATTTTGAACGATGGCACTCTGAGAAATTTGTTTAGAATCTTTAAATCCAGAATTGGTCTGAAGGTTCCCTCTTTTTTGGGAACTACAAACAGATTTGAGTAAAACCCCCGTCCTTGTTCCACAGTTGGAACTGGGTGTATCACTCCCATTTTTAACAGGTCCTCTACACAATGTAAGAATGCCTGTCTCTTTATTTGGTTTGAAGATAAACGAGAGATGTGGAACCTTCCCCTTGGGGGTAGTTCCTTGAATTCTAGAAGATAACCCTGAGAGACTATTTCTAGTGCCCAGGGATCCTGAACATCTCTTGCCCAAGCCTGAGCAAAGAGAGAGAGTCTGCCCCCTACTAGATCCGGTCCCGGATCAGGGGCTACCCCTTCATGCTGTTTTGGTAGCAGCAGCAGGTTTCTTGGCCTGTTTACCCTTGTTCCAGCCTTGCATCGGTTTCCAAGCTGGTTTGGTCTGGGAAGCATTACCCTCTTGTCTAGAGGCTGCAGAGTTGGAGGCCGGTCCGTTCCTGAAATTGCGAAAGGAACGAAAATTGGACTTATTCTTAGCCTTGAAAGGCCTATCTTGTGGGAGGGCATGGCCCTTACCCCCAGTGATGTCTGAAATAATCTCTTTCAATTCTGGCCCAAAGAGGGTCTTACCTTTGAAAGGGATATTAAGCAATTTTGTCTTGGAAGATACATCCGCTGACCAAGACTTTAGCCAGAGCGCTCTGCGCGCCACAATTGCAAACCCTGAATTTTTCGCCGCTAATCTCGCTAACTGCAAAGCGGCATCTAAAATAAAGGAATTAGCTAACTTAAGTGCGTGAATTCTGTCCATAACCTCCTCATACGGAGTCTCTCTACTGAGCGATTTTTCTAGTTCTTCGAACCAGAACCACGCTGCTGTAGTGATAGGAATAATACACGAAATAGGTTGAAGGAGGTAACCTTGCTGTACAAAAATCTTTTTAAGCAAACCCTCCAATTTTTTATCCATAGGATCTTTGAAAGCACAATTGTCCTCAATAGGAATGGTTGTGCGTTTGGCTAGTGTAGAAACCGTCCCCTCGACCTTAGGGACTGTTTGCCACAAGTCCTTTCTGGGGTCGACCATAGGAAATAATTTCTTAAATATAGGAGGAGGGACAAAAGGTATGCCTGGCTTCTCCCACTCCTTATTCACTATGTCCACCACCCGCTTGGGTATTGGAAAAGCGCCGGGGTGCACCGGGACCTCTAGGAACTTGTCCATCTTGCACAATTTTTCTGGGATGACCAGGTTGTCACAATCATCCAGAGTAGATAGCACCTCCTTAAGCAGTGCGCGGAGATGCTCTAATTTAAATTTAAATGTCACAACATCAGGTTCTGCCTGCTGAGAAATTCTTCCTGAATCAGAAATTTCCCCATCTGACAAAACCTCCCTCATAGCCACTTCAGATTGGTGTGAGGGTATGTCAGAGCAATTATCATCAGCGCCCTCCTGCTCTACAGTGTTTAAAACAGAGCAATCGCGCTCTCTCTGAAATGCCGGCATTTTTGATAAAATATTTGCTATGGAGTTATCCATTACTGTCGTCAATTGTTGCATAGTAACAAGCATTGGCGCGCTAGAAGTACTAGGGGTCTCCTGCGTGGGCAAAACTGGTGTAGACACAGAAGGAGATGATGTAGAACTATGTCTACTCCCTTCATCTGATGAATCATCTTGGGCAACTTTACTATCTGTGGCAGTACTGTCCTTACTTTGTTTGGACGCTATGGCACAATTATCACACATATTTGAAGGGGGAAGACACATTGGCTTCCATACATACAGAACATAGTCTATCTGAAGGCATAAACATGTTAAACAGGCTTAAACTTGTCAATAAAGTACAAAAACCGTTTTAAAACAAAACCGTTACTGTCTCTTTAAATTTTAAACAGGGCACACTTTATTACTGAATATGTGAAAAACTATGAAGGAATTATTCAATCTTAACCAAATTTTCACCACAGTGTCTTAAAGCATTCAAAGCATTGCACCCCAAATTTCAGGCTGTTAATCCTTAAAATGTGGAAACCGGAGCCGTTTACAGTTTTAACCCCCTTACAGTCCCAGCCCCAGCCTTTACTGCGACTTCACCAAACCCAGGGGAGTATACGATACCAAATGAGGCCTTCTAGGAACCTTTTCAACTAATTCCAGACCCACACACATGCAGCTGCATGTACTGCTCTCAAAAGTAACTGCGCAGTAATGGCGCGAAAATGAGGCTCTGCCTACTACAGAGAAAGGCCCTTCCTGACTGGGAAGGTGTCTAAACCAGTGCCTGACGTAAAAAAACGTTCCCCAAAGTTATAAAGTGTGAATTTCAACATCAAACTGTATAAAATGCCTAAATAAAGCAATCGATCTAGCCCATAAAAGTGTCTACCAGTTTTATAGCCCATATTAAGCCCTTTATTCTGTTTGAGACTAAGAAAATGGCTTACCGATCCCCATGAGGGGAAAAAACATAATTTATGCTTACCTGATAAATTCCTTTCTTCTGTTGTGTGATCAGTCCACGGGTCATCATTACTTCTGGGATATAACTCCTCCCCAACAGGAAATGCAAGAGGATTCACCCAGCAGAGCTGCATATAGCTCCTCCCCTCTACGTCAGTCCCAGTCATTCGACCAAGAATCAACGAGAAAGGAGTAACCAAGGGTGAAGTGGTGACTGGAGTATAATTTAAAAGATATTTACCTGCCTTAAAACAGGGCGGGCCGTGGACTGATCACACAACAGAAGAAAGGAATTTATCAGGTAAGCATAAATTATGTTTTCTTCTGTTATGTGTGATCAGTCCACGGGTCATCATTACTTCTGGGATACCAATACCAAAGCAAAAGTACACGGATGACGGGAGGGATAGGCAGGCTCATTATACAGAAGGAACCACTGCCTGAAGAACCTTTCTCCCAAAAATAGCCTCCGAAGAAGCAAAAGTGTCAAATTTGTAAAATTTGGAAAAAGTATGAAGCGAAGACCAAGTTGCAGCCTTGCAAATCTGTTCAACAGAGGCCTCATTCTTAAAGGCCCAAGTGGAAGCCACAGCTCTAGTGGAGTGAGCTGTAATTCTTTCAGGAGGCTGCTGTCCAGCAGTCTCATAGGCTAAACGTATTATGCTACGAAGCCAAAAAGAGAGAGAGGTAGCAGAAGCTTTTTGACCTCTCCTCTGTCCAGAATAAACGACAAACAGGGAAGAAGTTTGGCGAAAATCTTTAGTTGCCTGCAAGTAGAACTTGAGGGCACGAACTACATCCAGATTGTGTAGAAGACGTTCCTTCTTTGAAGAAGGATTTGGACACAAGGATGGAACAACAATCTCTTGATTGATATTCCTGTTAGTGACTACCTTAGGTAAGAACCCAGGTTTAGTACGCAGAACTACCTTGTCTGAGTGAAAAATCAGATAAGGAGAATCACAATGTAAGGCTGATAACTCAGAGACTCTTCGAGCCGAGGAAAACATAATTTATGCTTACCTGATAAATTCCTTTCTTCTGTTGTGTGATCAGTCCACGGGTCATCATTACTTCTGGGATATAACTCCTCCCCAACAGGAAATGCAAGAGGATTCACCCAGCAGAGCTGCATATAGCTCCTCCCCTCTACGTCAGTCCCAGTCATTCGACCAAGAATCAACGAGAAAGGAGTAACCAAGGGTGAAGTGGTGACTGGAGTATAATTTAAAAGATATTTACCTGCCTTAAAACAGGGCGGGCCGTGGACTGATCACACAACAGAAGAAAGGAATTTATCAGGTAAGCATAAATTATGTTTTCTTCTGTTATGTGTGATCAGTCCACGGGTCATCATTACTTCTGGGATACCAATACCAAAGCAAAAGTACACGGATGACGGGAGGGATAGGCAGGCTCATTATATAGAAGGAACCACTGCCTGAAGAACCTTTCTCCCAAAAATAGCCTCCGAAGAAGCAAAAGTGTCAAATTTGTAAAATTTGGAAAAAGTATGAAGCGAAGACCAAGTTGCAGCCTTGCAAATCTGTTCAACAGAGGCCTCATTCTTAAAGGCCCAAGTGGAAGCCACAGCTCTAGTGGAGTGAGCTGTAATTCTTTCAGGAGGCTGCTGACCAGCAGTCTCATAGGCTAAACGTATTATGCTACGAAGCCAAAAAGAGAGAGAGGTAGCAGAAGCTTTTTGACCTCTCCTCTGTCCAGAATAAACGACAAACAGGGAAGAAGTTTGGCGAAAATCTTTAGTTGCCTGCAAGTAGAACTTGAGGGCACGAACTACATCCAGATTGTGTAGAAGACGTTCCTTCTTTGAAGAAGGATTTGGACACAAGGATGGAACAACAATCTCTTGATTGATATTCCTGTTAGTGACCACCTTAGGTAAGAACCCAGGTTTAGTACGCAGAACTACCTTGTCTGAGTGAAAAATCAGATAAGGAGAATCACAATGTAAGGCTGATAACTCAGAGACTCTTCGAGCCGAGGAAATAGCCATTAAAAACAGAACTTTCCAAGATAACAATTTTATATCAATGGAATGAAGGGGTTCAAATGGAACACCCTGTAAAACGTTAAGAACTAAGTTTAAACTCCATGGCGGAGCAACAGCTTTAAACACAGGCTTGATCCTAGCCAAAGCCTGACAAAAAGCCTGGACGTCTGGATTTTCTGACAGACGCCTGTGTAACAAGATGGACAGAGCTGAAATCTGTCCCTTTAATGAACTAGCTGATAAACCCTTTTCTAACCCTTCTTGTAGAAAAGACAATATCCTAGAGATCCTAACCTTACTCCAGGAGTAATGTTTGGATTCGCACCAGTATAGGTATTTACGCCATATTTTATGGTAAATCTTTCTGGTAACAGGCTTCCTAGCCTGTATCAGGGTATCAATAACCGACTCAGAAAAACCACGTTTTGATAAAATCAAACGTTCAATTTCCAAGCAGTCAGCTTCAGAGAAGTTAGATTTTGATGTTTGAATGGACCCTGTATCAGAAGGTCCTGTCTTAGAGGTAGAGACCAAGGCGGACAGGATGACATGTCCACTAGATCTGCATACCAAGTCCTGCGTGGCCATGCAGGCGCTATTAGAATCACTGATGCTCTCTCCTGCTTGATTTTGGCAATCAATCGAGGAAGCAGCGGAAAGGGTGGAAACACATAAGCCATCCCGAAGTTCCAAGGTGCTGTCAAAGCATCTATCAGAACCGCTCCCGGATCCCTGGATCTGGACCCGTAGCGAGGAAGTTTGGCGTTCTGGCGAGACGCCATGAGATCTATCTCTGGTTTGCCCCAACGTCGAAGTATTTGGGCAAAGACCTCCGGATGAAGTTCCCACTCCCCCGGATGAAAAGTCTGGCGACTCAAGAAATCCGCCTCCCAGTTCTCCACTCCCGGGATGTGGATTGCTGACAGGTGGCAAGAGTGAGACTCTGCCCAGCGAATTATCTTTGATACTTCCACCATTGCTAGGGAGCTTCTTGTCCCTCCCTGATGGTTGATGTAAGCTACAGTCGTGATGTTGTCCGACTGAAACCTGATGAACCCCCGAGTTGTTAATTGGGGCCAAGCTAGAAGGGCATTGAGAACTGCCCTCAATTCCAGAATGTTTATTGGAAGGAGACTCTCCTCCTGATTCCATAGTCCCTGAGCCTTCAGAGAATTCCAGACAGCGCCCCAACCTAGAAGGCTGGCGTCTGTTGTTACAATTGTCCAGTCTGGCCTGCTGAATGGCATCCCCCTGGACAGGTGTGGCCGATGAAGCCACCATAGAAGAGAATTTCTGGTCTCTTGATTCAGATTCAGAGTAGGGGACAAATCTGAGTAATCCCCATTCCACTGACTTAGCATGCATAATTGCAGAGGTCTGAGGTGTAGGCGTGCAAAAGGTACTATGTCCATTGCCGCTACCATTAAGCCGATCACCTCCATGCATTGAGCTACTGACGGGTGTTGAATGGAATGAAGGACACGGCATGCATTTTGAAGCTTTGTTAACCTGTCCTCTGTCAGGTAAATCTTCATTTCTACAGAATCTATAAGAGTCCCCAAGAATGGAACTCTTGTGAGAGGAAAAAGAGAACTCTTCTTTTCGTTCACTTTCCATCCATGCGACCTTAGAAATGCCAGAACTAACTCTGTATGAGACTTGGCAGTTTGAAAGCTTGAAGCTTGTATTAGAATGTCGTCTAGGTATGGAGCTACCGAAATCCCTCGCGGTCTTAGTACCGCCAGAAGGGCACCCAGAACCTTTGTGAAGATTCTTGGAGCCGTAGCCAATCCGAATGGAAGAGCTACAAACTGGTAGTGCCTGTCTAAGAAGGCAAACCTTAGATACCGGTGATGATCTTTGTGGATCGGTATGTGAAGGTAAGCATCCTTTAAATCCACTGTGGTCATGTACTGACCCTCTTGGATCATGGGTAAGATTGTCCGAATAGTTTCCATTTTGAACGATGGAACTCTTAGGAATTTGTTTAGAATCTTTAAATCTAAGATTGGCCTGAAAGTTCCCTCTTTTTTGGGAACCACAAACAGGTTTGAGTAGAACCCTTGTCCTTGTTCCGACCGCGGAACCGGATGGATCACTCCCATTATTAACAGATCTTGTACGCAGCGTAGAAACGCTTCTTTCTTTATCTGGTTTGTTGACAACCTTGACAGATGAAATCTCCCCCTTGGGGGAGATAATTTGAAGTCTAGAAGGTATCCCTGAGATATGATCTCTAGTGCCCAGGGATCCTGAACATCTCTTGCCCAGGCCTGGGCGAAGAGAGAGAGTCTGCCCCCCACTAGATCCGGTCCCGGATCGGGGGCTCTCGGTTCATGCTGTCTTTGGGGCAGCAGCCGGTTTCCTGGCCTGCTTGCTCTTGTTCCAGGACTGGTTAGGCTTCCAGCCTTGCCTGTAACGAGCAACAGCTCCTTCCTGTTTTGGTGCAGTGGAGGATGATGCTGCTCCTGTTTTGAAGTTCCGAAAGGGACGAAAATTAGACTGTCTAGCCTTAGCTTTGGCTTTGTCTTGAGGTAGGGCGTGGCCCTTACCTCCTGTAATGTCAGCGATAATCTCTTTCAAACCGGGCCCAAATAAAGACTGCCCCTTGAAAGGTATATTAAGTAATTTGGACTTAGAAGTAACATCAGCTGACCAGGATTTTAGCCACAGCGCCCTACGTGCCTGTATGGCGAATCCTGAGTTCTTAGCCGTAAGTTTGGTTAAATGTACTACGGCCTCCGAAATGAAGGAATTAGCTAGTTTAAGGACTCTAAGCCTGTCCGTAATGTCGTCTAGCGTAGATGAACTAAGGTTCTCTTCAAGCGACTCAATCCAAAATGCTGCCGCAGCCGTAATCGGCGCGATACATGCAAGGGGTTGTAATATAAAACCTTGTTGAACAAACATTTTCTTAAGGTAACCCTCTAATTTTTTATCCATTGGATCTGAGAAAGCACAGCTATCCTCCACCGGGATAGTGGTACGCTTAGCTAAAGTAGAAACTGCTCCCTCCACCTTGGGGACCGTTTGCCATAAGTCCCGAGTGGTGGCGTCTATTGGAAACATCTTTCTAAATATTGGAGGGGGTGAGAACGGCACACCGGGTCTATCCCACTCCTTAGTAACAATTTCAGTTAGTCTCTTAGGTATAGGAAAAACGTCAGTACTCGCCGGTACCGCAAAGTATTTATCCAACCTACACAGTTTCTCTGGTATTGCAACGGTGTTACAATCGTTGAGAGCTGCTAAGACCTCCCCTAGTAATACACGGAGGTTCTCCAATTTAAATTTAAAATTTGAAATATCTGAGTCCAATCTGTTTGGATCAGAACCGTCACCCACAGAATGAAGCTCTCCGTCCTCATGCTCTGCGAGCTGTGACGCAGTATCAGACATGGCCCTAGCATTGTCAGCGCACTCTGTTCTCACCCCAGAGTGATCACGCTTGCCTCTTAGTTCTGGTAATTTAGACAAAACTTCAGTCATAACAGTAGCCATATCTTGTAATGTTATCTGTAATGGCCGCCCAGATGTACTAGGCGCCAAAATATCACGCACCTCCCGGGCGGGAGATGCAGGTACTGCCGCGTGAGGCGAGTTAGTCGGCATAACTCTCCCCTCGCTGTTTGGTGAAATTTGTTCACATTGTACAGATTGACTTTTATTTAAAGTAGCATCAATACAGTTAGTACATAAATTTCTATTGGGCTCCACCTTGGCATTGGAACAAATGACACAGATATCTTCCTCTGAGTCAGACATGTTTAACACACTAGCAAAAAACTTACAACTTGGTTATAATCTTTTTTAGCAAAAAAACGTACTGTGCCTCAAAGAGGTACTAACGATTAAATGACAGTTGAAATAATGAACTGAAAAACAGTTATAGCATCAAACTTTAAAACAACAAAACTTTTAGCAAAGGTTTGTTCCCATTAGTAAAATAACAATAATTAAATTTGACATAAAAAATACAAAGCAACGTTTTTATTCACAGTCACTATAAGAATTCTCACAGCTCTGCTGAGAGAATTTACCTCCCTTCAAAGAAGTTTGAAGACCCCTGAGATCTATCAGAGATGAACCGGATCATGCAGGAAATATAAAAGTAACTGACTGGTATTTTTTGATGCGTAGCAAAGAGCGCCAAAAACGGCCCCTCCCTCTCCCACACAGCAGTGAAGAGAAACGAAACTGTCACAATTAAAGCAAAAAAACTGCCAAGTGGAAAATAATGCCCAAATATTTATTCACACAGTACCTCAGCAATGTAAACGATTCTACATTCCAGCAAAAACGTTTAACATGATAAATAGTTATTAAAAAGGATTAGTGACCTTTAACAGAGTAGTTCCGGTGAAATACCATCCCCAGAATACTGAAGTGTATACATACATGTCATTTTAACGGTATGGCAGGATTTTCTCATCAATTCCATTCAGAAAATAAAAACTGCTACATACCTCAATGCAGATTCATCTGCCCGCTGTCCCCTGATCTGAAGCCTTTACCTCCCTCAGATGGCCGAGAACAGCAATATGATCTTAACTACTCCGGTTAAAATCATAGTAAAAAACTCTGACAGATTCTTCCTCAAACTCTGCCAGAGAAGTAATAACACGCTCCGGTGCTATTTTAAAATAACAAACTTTTGATTGAAGTCATAAAAACTAAGTATAATCACCATAGTCCTCTCACACATCCTATCTAGTCGTTGGGTGCAAGAGAATGACTGGGACTGACGTAGAGGGGAGGAGCTATATGCAGCTCTGCTGGGTGAATCCTCTTGCATTTCCTGTTGGGGAGGAGTTATATCCCAGAAGTAATGATGACCCGTGGACTGATCACACATAACAGAAGAAATAGCCATTAAAAACAGAACTTTCCAAGATAACATTTTTATATCAATGGAATGAAGGGGTTCAAACGGAACACCCTGTAAAACGTTAAGAACTAAGTTTAAACTCCATGGCGGAGCAACAGCTTTAAACACAGGCTTGATCCTAGCTAAAGCCTGACAAAAGGCCTGGACGTCTGGATTTTCTGACAGACGCCTGTGTAACAAGATGGACAGAGCTGAAATCTGTCCCTTTAATGAACTAGCTGATAAACCCTTATCTAAACCTTCTTGTAGAAAGGACAATATCCTAGGGATCCTAACCTTACTCCAGGAGTAACCTTTGGATTCGCACCAGTATAGGTATTTACGCCATATTTTATGGTAAATCCTTCTGGTAACAGGCTTCCTAGCCTGTATCAGGGTATCAATAACCGACTCAGAAAAACCACGTTTTGATAAAATCAAGCGTTCAATTTCCAAGCAGTCAGCTTCAGAGAAGTTAGATTTTGATGTTTGAATGGACCCTGTATCAGAAGGTCCTGTCTTAGAGGTAGAGACCAAGGCGGACAGGATGACATGTCCACTAGATCTGCATACCAAGTCCTGCGTGGCCATGCAGGCGCTATTAGAATCACTGATGCTCTCTCCTGTTTGATTTTGGCAATCAATCAAGGAAGCAGCGGGAAGGGTGGAAACACATAAGCCATCCCGAAGTTCCAAGGTGCTGTCAAAGCATCTATCAGAACCGCTCCCGGATCCCTGGATCTGGACCCGTAGTGAGGAAGTTTGGCGTTCTGGCGAGACGCCATGAGATCTATCTCTGGTTTGCCCCAACGTCGAAGTATTTGGGCAAAGACCTCCGGATGAAGTTCCCACTCCCCCGGATGAAAAGTCTGGCGACTCAAGAAATCCGCCTCCCAGTTCTCCACTCCCGGGATGTGGATTGCTGACAGGTGGCAAGAGTGAGACTCTGCCCATCGAATTATCTTTGATACTTCCATCATTGCTAGGGAGCTTCTTGTCCCTCCCTGATGGTTGATGTAAGCTACAGTCGTGATGTTGTCCGACTGAAACCTGATGAACCCCCGAGTTGTTAATTGGGGCCAAGCCAGAAGGGCATTGAGAACTGCTCTCAATTCCAGAATGTTTATTGGAAGGAGACTCTCCTCCTGATTCCATAGTCCCTGAGCCTTCAGAGAATTCCAGACAGCGCCCCAACCTAGTAGGCTGGCGTCTGTTGTTACAATTGTCCAGTCTGGCCTGCTGAATGGCATCCCCCTGGACAGGTGTGGCCGATAAAGCCACCATAGAAGAGAATTTCTGGTCTCTTGAGTCAGATTCAGAGTAGGGGACAAATCTGAGTAATCCCCATTCCACTGACTTAGCATGCACAATTGCAGCGGTCTGAGGTGTAGGCGTGCAAAAGGTACTATGTCCATTGCCGCTACCATTAAGCCGATCACCTCCATGCATTGAGCTACTGACGGGTGTTGAATGGAATGAAGGACACGGCATGCATTTTGAAGCTTTGTTAACCTGTCTTCTGTCAGGTAAATCTTCATTTCTACAGAATCTATAAGAGTCCCCAAGAATGGAACTCTTGTGAGAGGAAAAAGAGAACTCTTCTTTTCGTTCACTTTCCATCCATGCGACCTTAGAAATGCCAGAACTAACTCTGTATGAGACTTGGCAGTTTGAAAGCTTGAAGCTTGTATTAGAATGTCGTCTAGGTACGGAGCTACCGAAATCCCTCGCGGTCTTAGTACCGCCAGAAGGGTACCCAGAACCTTTGTGAAGATTCTTGGAGCCGTAGCCAATCCGAATGGAAGAGCTACAAACTGGTAGTGCCTGTCTAAGAAGGCAAACCTTAGATACCGGTGATGATCTTTGTGAATCGGTATGTGAAGGTAAGCATCTTTTAAATCCACTGTGGTCATGTACTGACCCTTTTGGATCATGGGTAAGATTGTCCGAATAGTTTCCATTTTGAACGATGGAACTCTTAGGAATTTGTTTAGAATCTTTAAATCTAAGATTGGCCTGAAAGTTCCCTCTTTTTTGGGAACCACAAACAGGTTTGAGTAGAACCCTTGTCCTTGTTCCGACCGCGGAACCGGATGGATCACTCCCATTAATAACAGATCTTGTACACAGCGTAGAAACGCTTCTTTCTTTATCTGGTTTGTTGACAACCTTGACAGATGAAATCTCCCTCTTGGGGGAAATAATTTGAAGTCTAGAAGGTATCCCTGAGATATGATCTCTAGCGCCCAGGGATCCTGAACATCTCTTGCCCAGGCCTGGGCGAAGAGAGAAAGTCTGCCCCCCACTAGATCCGGTCCCGGATCGGGGGCTCTCGGTTCATGCTGTCTTTGGGGCAGCAGCAGGTTTCCTGGCCTGCTTGCCCTTGTTCCAGGACTGGTTAGGTTTCCAGCCTTGCCTGTAACGAGCAACAGCTCCCTCCTGTTTTGGTGCAGTGGAGGTTGATGCTGCTCCTGTTTTGAAATTCCGAAAGGGACGAAAATTAGACTGTCTAGCCTTAGCTTTGGCTTTGTCTTGAGGTAGGGCGTGGCCCTTACCTCCTGTAATGTCAGCGATAATTTCTTTCAAACCGGGCCCAAATAAAGACTGCCCCTTGAAAGGTATATTAAGTAATTTGGACTTAGAAGTAACATCAGCTGACCAGGATTTTAGCCACAGCGCCCTACGTGCCTGGATGGCGAATCCTGAGTTCTTAGCCGTAAGTTTGGTTAAATGTACTACGGCCTCCGAAATGAATGAATTAGCTAGTTTAAGGACTCTAAGCCTGTCCGTAATGTCGTCTAGCGTAGATGAACTAAGGTTCTCTTCCAGAGACTCAATCCAAAATGCTGCCGCAGCCGTAATCGGCGCGATACATGCAAGGGGTTGCAATATAAAACCTTGTTGAACAAACATTTTCTTAAGGTAACCCTCTAATTTTTTATCCATTGGATCTGAAAAAGCACAGCTATCCTCCACCGGGATAGTGGTACGCTTAGCTAAAGTAGAAACTGCTCCCTCCACCTTAGGGACCGTTTGCCATAAGTCCCGAGTGGTGGCGTCTATTGGAAACATCTTTCTAAATATTGGAGGGGGTGAGAACGGCACACCGGGTCTATCCCACTCCTTAGTAACAATTTCAGTTAGTCTCTTAGGTATAGGAAAAACGTCAGTACTCGCCGGTACCGCAAAGTATTTATCCAACCTACACAATTTCTCTGGTATTGCAACGGTGTTACAATCATTGAGAGCTGCTAAAACCTCCCCTAGTAATACACGGAGGTTCTCCAATTTAAATTTAAAATTTGAAATATCTGAATCCAATCTGTTTGGATCAGAACCGTCACCCACAGAATGAAGCTCTCCGTCCTCATGCTCTGCAAGCTGTGACGCAGTATCAGACATGGCCCTAGTATTGTCAGCGCACTCTGTTCTCACCCCAGAGTGATCACGCTTGCCTCTTAGTTCTGGTAATTTAGACAAAACTTCAGTCATAACAGTAGCCATATCTTGTAATGTTATCTGTAATGGCCGCCCAGATGTACTAGGTGCCATAATATCACGCACCTCCCGGGCGGGAGATGCAGGTACTGCCGCGTGAGGCGAGTTAGTCGGCATAACTCTCCCCTCGCTGTTTGGTGAAACTTGTTCAAATTGTACAGATTGACTTTTATTTAAAGTAGCATCAATACAGTTAGTACATAAATTTCTATTGGGCTCCACCTTAACATTGGAACAAATGACACAGATATCTTCCTCTGAGTCAGACATGTTTAACACACTAGCAATAAACTTGCAACTTGGTTATAATCTTTTTTAGCAAAAAACGTACTGTGCCTCAAAGAGGTACTAAACGATTAAATGACAGTTGAAATAATGAACTGAAAAACAGTTATAGCATCAAACTTTAAAACAACACAACTTTTAGCAAAGGTTTGTTCCCATTAGTAAAATAACAATAATTAAATTTGACATAAAAATTACAGAGCAACGTTTTTATTCACAGTCAATATAAAATTCTCACAGCTCTGCTGAGAGAATCTACCTCCCTCCAAAGAAGTTTGAAGACCCCTGAGATCTGTCAGAGATGAACCGGATCATGCAGGAAATATAAGAGTAACTGACTGGAAATTTTTGATGCGTAGCAAAGAGCGCCAAAAACGGCCCCTCCCCCTCACACACAGCAGTGAAGAGAAACGAAACTGTCACAATTAAAACCAAACAACTGCCAAGTGGAAAATAATGCCCAAATATTTATTCACTCAGTACCTCAGAAATGTAAACGATTCTACATTCCAGCAAAAACGTTTAACATGATAAATACTTATTAAAAGGATTAGTGACTTTAACAGAGTAGTTCCGGTGAAATACCATCCCCAGAATACTGAAGTGTATACATACATGTCATTATAACGGTATGGCAGGATTTTCTCATCAATTCCATTCAGAAAATAAAAACTGCTACATACCTCAATGCAGATTCATCTGCCCGCTGTCCCCTGATCTGAAGCTTTTACCTCCCTCAGATGGCCGAGAACAGCAATATGATCTTAACTACTCCGGTTAAAATCATAGTAAAAAACTCTGGTAGATTCTTCCTCAAACTCTGCCAGAGAAGTAATAACACGCTCCGGTGCTATTGTAAAATAACAAACTTTTGATTGAAGTCATAAAAACTAAGTATAATCACCATAGTCCTCTCACACATCCTATCTAGTCGTTGGGTGCAAGAGAATGACTGGGACTGACGTAGAGGGGAGGAGCTATATGCAGCTCTGCTGGGTGAATCCTCTTGCATTTCCTGTTGGGGAGGAGTTATATCCCAGAAGTAATGATGACCCGTGGACTGATCACACATAACAGAAGAAATGACAGCCTTCCAGCATTACACAGTCTTGTTAGAAATATGGCTAGTCATACCTTAAGCAGAAAAGTCTGCCAACTGCTCCCCCCAACTGAAGTTATCACATCTCAACAGTCCTGTGTGGGAACAGCAATCGATTTTAGTTACTGCTGCTAAAATCATACTCCTCTCACAAACAGAACTCTTCATCTTTTTCTGTTTCAGAGTAAATAGTACATACCAGCACTATTTTAAAATAACAAACTCTTGATAGTAGAATAAAACTACAACTAAACACCACATACTCTTCACCATCTCCGTGGAGATGCTACTTGTTCAGAGCGGCAAAGAGAATGACTGGGGGGGCAGAGCCTGGGAGGGACTATATGGACAGCTTTTGCTGTGCTCTTTGCCATTTCCTGTTGGGGAGGAGAATATTCCCACAAGTTATGGATGACGCCGTGGACCGGACACACCAATGTTGGAGAAATTAAATACAATTCCTACAAATAAATACAATGAAATAAACTAACTAAAGTACAAAAAATAAAAAAGAACTAAGTTACAAAAAATAAAAAAATATTTACAAACATTAGAAAAATATTACAACAATTTTAAACTAATTACACCTACTCTAAGCCCCCTAATAAAATAACAAAGACCCCCAAAATAAAAAAATGCCCTACCCAATTCTAAATTACTAAAGTTCAAAGCTCTTTTACCTTACCAGCCCTGAACAGGGCCCTTTGCAGGGCATGACCCAAGAAGTTCAGCTCTTTTGCCTGTAAAAAAAAACATACAATACCCCCCCCAACATTACAACCCACCACCCACATACCCCTAATCTAACCCAAACCCCCCTTAAATAAACCTAACACTAAGCCCCTGAAGATCTTCCTACCTTTAGTCGTCTTCACCCAGCCGAGCCAAATTCTTCATCCAAGCGGAGCAAGAAGAGGTCCTCCATCCGGTAGAAGTCTTCATCCAAGTGGGGCAAGAAGAGGTCCTCCATCCGGTAGAAGTATTCATCCAAGCGGGGCAGAAGAGGTCTTCCATCCGATTGAAGTCTTCATCCAAGAGGCATCCATCCGGAGCGGAGCGGCAGCATCCTGAAGTCCTCAGACGCGGAACATCCATCCTGGCCGACGACTGAACGACGAATGACGGTTCCTTTAATTTGACGTCATCCAAGATGGCGTCCCTCGAATTCCGATTGGCTGATAGGATTCTATCAGCCAATCGGAATTAAGGTAGGAATATTCTGATTGGCTGATGGAGTCAGCCAATCAGAATCAAGTTCAATCCGATTGGCTGATCCGATCAGCCAATCAGATTGAGCTCGCATTCTATTGGCTGATCGGAAAAGCCAATAGAATGCGAGCTCAATCTGATTGGCTGATTGGATCAGCCAATCGGATTGAACTTGATTCTGATTGGCTGATTCCATCAGCCAATCAGAATATCCCTACCTTAATTCCGATTGGCTGATAGAATCCTATCAGCCAATCGGAATTCGAGGGACGCCATCTTGGATGACGTCATTTAAAGGAACCGTCATTCGTCGTTCAGTCGTCGGCCAGGATGGATGTTCCGCGTCGGAGGTCTTCAGGATGCTGCCGCTCCGCTCCGGATGGATGCCGCTTGGATGAAGACTTCAATCGGATGGAAGACCTCTTCTGCCCCGCTTGGATGAAGACTTCTACCGGATGGAGGACCTCTTCTTGCCCCGCTTGGATGAAGACTTCTACCGGATGGAGGACCTCTTCTTGCTCCGCATGGATGATGAATTTGGCTTGGCTGGGTGAAGACGACTCAAGGTAGGAAGATCTTCAGGGGCTTAGTGTTAGGTTTATTTAAGGGGGGTTAGGGTTAGATTAGGGGTATGTGGGTGGTGGGTTGTAATGTTGGGGGGGGGGGTATTGTATGTTTTTTTTTACAGGCAAAAGAGCTGAACTTCTTGGGGCATGCCCCGCAAAGGGCCCTGTTCAGGGCTGGTAAGGTAAAAGAGCTTTGAACTTTAGTAATTTAGAATAGGGTAGGGCATTTTTTTATTTTGGGGGTCTTTGTTATTTTATTAGGGGGCTTAGAGTAGGTGTAATTAGTTTAAAATTGTTGTAATATTTTTCTAATGTTTGTAAATATTTTTTTATTTTTTGTAACTTAGTTCTTTTTTATTTTTTGTACTTTAGTTAGTTTATTTCATTGTATTTATTTGTAGGAATTGTTTTAAATTTATTTATTGATAGTGTAGTGTTAGGTTTAATTGTAGATAATTATAGGTATTTTATTTAATTAAATTATTGATAGTGTAGTGTTAGGTTTAATTGTTACTTAGGTTAGTATTTATTTTACAGGTAAATTTGTAATTATTTTAACTATTTTAGCTATTAAATAGTTATTAACTATTTAATAGCTATTGTACCTAGTTAAAATAAATACAAAGTTACCTGTAAAATAAATATAAATCCAAAAATAGCTATAATATAAATATAATTTATATTGTAGCTATATTAGGATTTATTTTACAGGTAAGTATTTAGTTTTAAATAGGAATAATTTATTTAAGAAGAGTTAATTAATTTCGTTAGATTAAAATTATATTTAATTTAGGGGAGTGTTAGGGTTAGACTTAGCTTTAGGGGTTAATACATTTATTAGAATAGCGGTGAGCTCCAGTCGGCAGATTAGGGGTTAATAATTGAAGTTAGGTGTCGGTGATGTTAGGGAGGGCAGATTAGGGGTTAATACTATTTATTATAGGGTTATTGAGGCGGGAGTGAGGCGGATTAGGGGTTAATAACTTTATTATAGTAGCTGTGCGGTCCGCTCGGCAGATTAGAGGGGTTAATAAGTGTAGGCAGGTGGAGGTGACGTTGAGGTGGGCAGATTAGGGGTTAATAAATATAATATAGGGGTCGGCGGTGTTAGGGGCAGCAGATTAGGGGTACATAAGTATAACGTAGGTGGCGGTCGGCAGATTAGGGGTTAAAAAAATTTAATCGAGTGGCGGCGATGTGGGGGGGCCTCGGTTTAGGGGTACATAGGTAGTTTATGGGTGTTAGTGTACTTTAGAGCACAGTAGTTAAGAGCTTTATAAACCGGCGTTAGCCCAGAAAGCTCTTAACTACTGACTTTTTTCTGCGGCTGGAGTTTTGTCGTTAGATTTCTAACGCTCACTTCAGACACGACTCTAAATACCGGCGTTAGAAAGATCCCATTGAAAAGATAGGATACGCAATTGACGTAAGGGGATCTGCGGTATGGAAAAGTCGAGGCTGGAAAGTGAGCGTTAGACCCTTTCCTGACTGACTCCAAATACCGGCGGTAGCCTAAAACCAGCGTTAGGAGCCTCTAACGCTGGTTTTCACGGCTACCGCCAAACTCTAAATCTAGGCCTAAGATAGCTACAATGTAATTAATAATTACATTGTAGCTATTTTAGGATTTATATTTATTTTACAGGTAACTTTGTATTTATTTTAGCTAGTTTGAATAGTTATTAACTATTTAATAACTACCTAGCTAAAAGAAATACAAAATTACCTGTAAAATAAATCCTAACCTAAGTTACAATTAAACCTAACACTACACTATCATTAAATTAATTAAATAAATTAGCTACAAATAACTACAATTAAATACAATTAAATAAACTAACTAAAGTACAAAAATAAAAAGTTACAAACATTTAAAAAACAGAATTTATGTTTACCTGATAAATTACTTTCTCCAACGGTGTGTCTGGTCCACGGCGTCATCCTTACTTGTGGGATATTCTCTTCCCCAACAGGAAATGGCAAAGAGCCCAGCAAAGCTGGTCACATGATCCCTCCTAGGCTCCGCCTTCCCCAGTCATTCGACCGACGTAAAGGAGGAATATTTGCATAGGAGAAATCATATGATACCGTGGTGACTGTAGTTAGAGAAATTAAATCATCAGACCTGATTAAAAAACCAGGGCGGGCCGTGGACCGGACACACCGTTGGAGAAAGTAATTTATCAGGTAAACATAAATTCTGTTTTCTCCAACATAGGTGTGTCCGGTCCACGGCGTCATCCTTACTTGTGGGAACCAATACCAAAGCTTTAGAACACGGATGATGGGAGGGAGCAAATCAGGTCACCTAGATGGAAGGCACCACGGCTTGCAAAACCTTTCTCCCAAAAATAGCCTCAGAAGAAGCAAAAGTATCAAATTTGTAAAATTTGGTAAAAGTGTGCAGTGAAGACCAAGTCGCTGCCTTACATATCTGATCAACAGAAGCCTCGTTCTTGAAGGCCCATGTGGAAGCCACAGCCCTAGTGGAATGAGCTGTGATTCTTTCAGGAGGCTGCCGTCCGGCAGTCTCATAAGCCCATCTGATGATGCTTTTAAATATGCTTATAAAGTAATCGTTTTGGCCCAGAAAAATGTCTACCAGTCTTTAAAGCCCTTGTGAAGCCCTTTTATTCTTATATTGAAAATTAAGAAAATGGCTTACCGGATCCCATAGGGAAAATGACAGCTTCCAGCATTACCAAGTCTTGTTAGAAATGTGTCATACCTCAAGCAGCCAAAGTCTGCTCACTGTTTCCCCCAACTGAAGTTAATTCCTCTCAACAGTCCTGTGTGGAAACAGCCATCGATTTTAGTAACGGTTGCTAAAATCATTTTCCTCTTACAAACAGAAATCTTCATCTCTTTTCTGTTTCAGAGTAAATAGTACATACCAGCACTATTTTAAAATAACAAACTCTTGATAGAAGAATAAAAACTACATTTAAACACCAAAAAACTCTGAGCCATCTCCGTGGAGATGTTGCCTGTGCAACGGCAAAGAGAATGACTGGGGAAGGCGGAGCCTAGGAGGGATCATGTGACCAGCTTTGCTGGGCTCTTTGCCATTTCCTGTTGGGGAAGAGAATATCCCACAAGTAAGGATGACGCCGTGGACCGGACACACCTATGTTGGAGAAAATATTACAACAATGTTAAGCTACTTACACCTAATCTAAGCCCCCTAATAAAATAACAAAGCCCCCCAAAATAAAAAATGCCCTTCCCTATTCTAAATTACGAAAGTTAACAGCTCTATTACCTTACCAGCCCTTAAAAGGGCCTTTTGCAGGGCATGCCCCAAAGTATTCAGCTCTTTTGCCTGTAAAAAAAAAATACACCCCCCCAACATTAAAACCCACCACCCACACACCCCTACTCTAAACCAAACCCCCCTTAAATAAACCTAACACTACCCCTCTGAAGATCATCCTACCTTTAGCCGTCTTCATCCAGCCGACCACCGATGGAACAGAAGAGGACATCCGCAACGGCGTCTTCAATCTTCATCCATCCGGAGCGGAGCCATCTTCAGACGAGCCGACACGGAGCCATCTTCTTCCACCGATGACTTCCCGACGAATGACGGTTCCTTTAAGTGACGTTATCCAAGATGGCGTCCCTCGAATTCCGATTGGTTGATAGGATTCTATCAGCCAATCGGAATTAAGGTAGGAAAAAACATAATTTATGTAAGAACTTACCTGATAAATTCATTTCTTTCATATTAGCAAGAGTCCATGAGCTAGTGACGTATGGGATATACATTCCTACCAGGAGGGGCAAAGTTTCCCAAACCTCAAAATGCCTACAAATACACCCCTCACCACACCCACAAATCAGTTTAACGAATAGCCAAGAAGTGGGGTGATAAGAAAAAAGTGCGAAAGCATATAAAAACAGAATTTATGCATACCTGATAAATTACTTTCTCCAACTGTGTGTCCGGTCCACGGCGTCATCCATTACTTGTGGGAATATTCTCTTCCCCAACAAGAAATGGCAAAGAGCACAGCAAAAGCTGTCCATATAGCCCCTCTTCAGGCTCCGCCCCCCAGTCATTCGACCGACGGTTAGGAGAAAAAAAGGAGAAACTATAGGGTGCCGTGGTGACTGTAGTGTATAGAGAAAGAAATTTTTCAAACCTGATTAAAAAACCAGGGCGGGCCGTGGACCGGACACACCGTTGGAGAAAGTAATTTATCAGGTAAGCATAAATTCTGTTTTCTCCAACATTGGTGTGTCCGGTCCACGGCGTCATCCATTACTTGTGGGAACCAATACCAAAGCTTTAGGACACGGATGAAGGGAGGGAGCAAATCAGGTTACCTAAACGGAAGGCACCACGGCTTGCAAAACCTTTCTCCCAAAAACAGCCTCCGAAGAAGCAAAAGTATCAAATTTGTAGAATTTGGCAAAAGTGTGCAGAGAAGACCAAGTCGCTGCCTTACATATCTGATCAACAGAAGCCTCGTTCTTGAAGGCCCATGTGGAAGCCACAGCCCTAGTGGAGTGAGCAGTGATTCGTTCAGGAGGCTGCCGTCCGGCAGTCTCATAAGCCAATCGGATAATGCTTTTCAGCCAGAAAGAAAGAGAGGTAGCAGTAGCTTTTTGTCCTCTCCTCTTACCAGAGTAAACGACAAACAAAGATGAGGTTTGTCTAAAATCCTTAGTTGCTTCTAAATAGAACTTTAAAGCACGAACTACATCTAAATTGTGCAACAAACGTTCCTTCTTTGAAACTGGATTCGGACACAGAGAAGGAACAACTATTTCCTGGTTAATATTCCTGTTGGAAACAACTTTCGGAAGAAAACCAGGCTTAGTACGCAAAACGACCTTACCTGAATGGAACACCAGATAGGGTGGATTACACTGCAAAGCAGATAATTCAGAAACTCTTCTAGCAGAAGAAATAGCAACCAAAAACAGAACTTTCCAAGATAGTAACTTGATATCTATGGAATGCAAAGGTTCAAACGGAACCCCTTGAAGAACTGAAAGAACTAAATTTAGACTCCAAGGAGGAGTCATGGGTCTGTAAACAGGCTTGATTCTGACCAAAGCCTGTACAAAAGCTTGTACATCTGGCACAGCTGCCAGTCGTTTGTGTAACAAGACAGATAAAGCAGAAATCTGTCCTTTTAGAGAACTCGCTGACAATCCCTTATCCAAACCTTCTTGGAGAAAGGAGAGGATCTTAGGAATTTTAATCTTACTCCAGGAGAATCCCTTGGATTCACACCAACAGATATATTTTTTCCATATTTTATGGTAAATCTTTCTAGTCACAGGTTTTCTGGCTTGGACCAGAGTATTTATCACTGAATTTGAAAACCCACGCTTGGATAAAATCAAGCGTTCAATTTCCAAGCAGTCAGCTGCAGAGAGTCTAGATTTGGATTTGCAAGGAACCTTGAAGTTCTGACGAGACGCCATCAGATCCATGTCTGGAATGCCCCATAATTGAGTCAACTGGGCAAATACCTCCGGGTGGAGTTCCCACTCCCCCAGATGGAAAGTCTGACGACTCAGATAATCCGCCTCCCAGTTGTCTACCCCTGGGATGTAAATTGCAGATAGATGGCAGGACTGATCCTCCGCCCATTTGATGATCTTGGATACCTCTCTCATCGCCAAGGAACTCTTTGTTCCTCCCTGATGGTTGATGTAAGCTACAGTCGTCATGTTGTCTGACTGGAATCTTATGAATCCGGCCTTCGCTAGTTGAGGCCAAGCCCGGAGAGCATTGAATATCGCTCTCAGTTCCAGGATGTTTATCGGGAGAAGAGAATTCCCGAGACCATAGACCCTGAGCTTTCAGGGAATCCCAGACCGCGCCCCAGCCTAATAGACTGGCATCGGTCGTGACAATGACCCACTCTGGTCTGCGGAAACTCATTCCCTGAGACAGGTGATCCTGTGTCAACCACCAACTGAGTGAGTCTCTGGTCATCTGGTCTACTTGAATCTTTGGAGACAAGTCTGCATAGTCCCCATTCCACTGATTGAGCATGCACAGTTGTAATGGTCTTAGATGAATTCGAGCAAAAGGAACTATGTCCATTGCTGCAACCATCAACCCTACTACTTCCATGCACTGAGCTATGGAAGGCTGCAGAATAGAGTGAAGAACTTGACAAGTGTTTAAAAGATTTGACTTTCTGACTTCTGTCAGGAAGATCTTCATTTCTAAAGAATCTATTATTGTTCCCAAAAAGGGAACTCTTGTTGACGGAGACAGGGAACTCTTTTCTACGTTCACCTTCCACCCGTGAGATCTGAGAAAGGCTAGAACAATGTCTGTATGAGCCTTTACCTTGGAAAGAAACGACGCTTGAATTAGAATGTCGTCTAGATAAGGTGCCACTGCAATGCCCCTCAGTCTTAGAACCTCCAGAAGGGACCCTAGCACCTTTGTGAAAATTCTGGGAGCAGTGGCTAAACCGAATGGAAGAGCCACAAACTGATAATGTTTGTCCAGAAAGGCGAACCTTAGGAAGTGATGATGATCTTTGTGGATAGGAATATGTAGGTACGCATCCTTTAAATCCACGGTAGTCATATATTGACCCTCCTGGATTGTAGGTAAAATTGTTCGAATGGTTTCCATTTTGAACGATGGAACTCTGAGAAATTTGTTTAGAATTTTTAAATCCAGAATTGGTCTGAAAGTTCCCTCTTTTTTGGGGACTACAAACAGGTTTGAGTAAAACCCCTGACCTTGTTCAACAGCTGGAACTGAGTGTATCACTCCCATCTTTAACAGGTCTTCTACACAATGTAAGAATGTCTGTCTCTTTATTTAGTTTGAAGATAAGTGAGACATGTGGAACCTTCCCCTTGGGGGTAGTTCCTTGAATTCTAGAAGATAACCCTGAGAGACTATTTCTAGTGCCCAGGGATCCGGAACATCTCTTGCCCAAGCCTGAGCAAAGAGAGAGAGTCTGCCCCCTACTAGATCCGGTCCCGGATCGGGGGCTACCCCTTCATGCTGTCTTGGTAGCAGCAGCAGGCTTCTTGGCCTGTTTACCCTTGTTCCAGCCTTGCATTGGTTTCCAAGCTGGTTTAGTCTGGGAAGCGTTACCCTCTTGTCTAGAGGCTGCAGAGTTAGAAGCCGGTCCATTCCTGAAATTGCGAAAGGAGCGAAAATTGGACTTATTCTTAGCCTTGAAAGGCCTATCCTGTGGGAGGGCATGGCCCTTTCCCCCAGTGATGTCTGAAATAATTTCTTTCAATTCCGGCCCAAAAAGGGTCTTACCTTTGAAAGGGATATTAAGCAATTTTGTCTTGGAAGATACATCCGCCGACCAAGACTTTAGCCAGAGCGCTTTGCGCACCACAATTGCAAACCCTGAATTTTTCGCCGCTAAGCTCGCTAATTGCAAAGCGGCATCTAAAATAAAGGAATTAGCTAACTTAAGTGCGTGAATTCTGTCCATGACTTCCTCATATGGAGTCTCCATGTTAAGCGACTTTTCTAGTTCATCGAACCAGAAACACGCCGCCGTAGTGACAGGAATAATGCACAAAATTGGTTGGAGGAGGTAATCTTGCTGCACAAAAATCTTTTTAAGCAAACCCTCCAATTTTTTATCCATAGGATCTTTGAAAGCACAATTGTTCTCAATGGGGATAGTCGTGCGCTTAGCTAGGGTAGAAACTGCCCCTTCAACCTTAGGGACTGTCTGCCATGTGTCCTTCCTTGGGTCGACCATGGGGAACAATTTCTTAAATATAGGAGGTGGGACAAAGGGTATGCCTGGTCTCTCCCACTCCTTATTCACTATGTCCGCCACCCTTTTAGGGATCGGGAAGGCATCAGGGTGCACCGGGACCTCTAAGAATTTGTCCATCTTGCACAATTTTTCTGGAATGACCAAAGAGTCACAATCATCCAGAGTAGATAGCACCTCCTTAAGTAATGCGCGGAGATGCTCTAACTTAAATTTAAATGTCACAACGTCAGGTTCTGCCTGTTGAGAGATTCTTCATGAATCTGAAAGTTCTCCCTCCGACAAACCCTCCCTCACTGCCACTTCTGACTGGTGTGAGGGTATGACAGATAAACTATCGTCAGCGCCTTCTTGCTCCACTGTATTTAAAACTGAGCAATCACGCTTTCTCTGAAATGCTGGCATTTTGGATAAAATATTAGCTATGGAATTATCCATTACTGCCGTTAATTGTTGCATAGTAACATAGATGTACTAGGGGTCGCCTGTGCGGGCATAACTGGTGTTGACACAGAAGGATAGGATGATGAACTATCCCCACTACCTTCATTTGAGGAATCATCTTGGGCAACCTTATTAAATGTGACAGTACTGTCCTTACTTTGTCTGGACGCTATGGCACAATTATCACATACATTTGAAGGGGGGACCACCTTGGCCTCCATACATACAGAACATGTTCTATCTGAAGGTACAGACATGTTAGACAGGCTTAAACAGGCTAATAATGCAAAAAAAACCGTTTTAAAACAAAACCGTTACTGTCTCTTTAAATGTTAAACAGAGCACACTTTATTTCTGAACGTGTGAAAAAGTATGAAGGAAATATCCAATCTTTACCAAGCTTTTAACCCCTTAAATGAGGAAACCGGAGCCGTTTAATCAAATAACAATTTTTAACCCCACTACAGTCCCAGCCACAGCGTTTGCTGCGACTTCACCTGTCCTTAGGAGTTATACGATACCAAATTAAGCCTTCCAGGAACGTTTTCAATGATCACCAGACCCTCTCACATGCAGCTGCATGCACTGCATCCAAAAGAAACTGCGCAATTATGGCGCGAAAATGAGGCTCTGCCTACTATAGTGAAAGGCCCTTCCTGACTGGAAAGGTGTCTAAACAACTGCCTGGCGCCTAAAAACGTTCCCCCACAATAAAAGTTTTATAAATCACCTCTAGATTTCATAAAAAACTTAAATAAAGCAATCAATTTAGCCCATAAGAGTGTCAACCAGTGTATAGCCCATAATAAGCCTTCATTCTGTTAAGAAAATGGCTTACCGATCCCCAAGAGGGAAAATGACAGTCTTCTAGCATTACACAGTCTTGTTAGAAAATGGACTAGTCATACCTTGAGCAGAAAAGTCTGCTAACTGTTCCCCCCAACTGAAGTTCTCTGGGCTCAACAGTCCTGCGTGGGAACAGCAATTGATTTTAGTTACTGCTGCTAAAATCATACTCCTCTTTTAAACAGAACTCTTCATCCCTTTCTGTTTTAGAGTAAATAGTACAAACCGGCACTATTTTAAAATAACAAACTCTTGATAGCAGAATAAAAAACTACAATTAAACACCACATACTCTTCACCATCTCCGTGGAGATGCTACTTGTTCAGAGCGGCAAAGAGAATGACTGGGGGGCGGAGCCTGAGGAGGGGCTACATGGACAGCTTTTGCTGTGCTCTTTGCCATTTCCTGTTGGGGAAGAGAATATTCCCACAAGTAATGGATGACGCCGTGGACCGGACACACCAATGTTGGAGAAAGCTATTTTATATCCTCATTTCTATTGTTCTCACATTTTTCTAAGCCACTATGCCCCAATTATATAGCCACTCAGATAATATTTCTGTTTTTATATATCTCAATCTGAAGAGGTATTGTTCATAGTTTTAATCCATGAAAGTTATTTTATACAAACACTATTGTTCTAATACCTGAACCCTACCCACTTTATTATTAATAATAATATTATATGAGGATCTACCTCTGACTTACTCCTTAAAGGGACAGTGTAGTCCAAAATAATCTTTCATTATTTAGATAGAGAATGTAATTTTAGCCATTTTCCAAATATACTTTTATCACCAATTTTGCTTTTTATCTAGGTATTCTTAGTTGAAAGCTAAACCTAGGAGGTTCATATGCTAATTTCTAAGCCCTTAAAGGCCTCTTCTCTCAGGGAATTTTGACAGTTTTTCACCACTAGAGGGTGTTAGTTCATGTGTAAATACAGAAATAACTACTGACACTAGCATTTAGTAAATAAAGGAAATAATGGACTGAGTAACAAGATCAATCCGGTGCTACCCCCCAATAGTAATACACTAGCAAAAAAGGGATAAGGGAAGGATCACAGTGGGGGTTTAAATTAGCACTCTTTCCTAAATAAAGAGAGTTAATATAAAAGTTCTATACTTTATTTTGTCAATTAAAATAGGAGAAAAAAACTACTCCTAAAGGAGTACCAAACAAGGCCAAATATTAAATTAACTACCATGTTATTATACCCCCGTTTCCTGGCTATCAGCTGCCGTCGGTGTCAGGGGTGACCAACATGTAAAATTATTAGTTCACATAAAATGCACAAGTAGCACAGACGTGTTTTGGCCGTGTCTACGGCCTTTGTTAATGTGAATAATAGAGCAAACCGAAGCCTGTGTGCCACCCCTTTACATACCCTGTGTAAGGCTGATCACTATCCAATCATAATGCTCTATTGTATAAATGACCCCCACCTTATTTTTAATGGTATCTTTCATCAAAGTACCATTAAAAGGAATATCAAGGAAAAGTTTCTACCAATAATTTATTTTTGAATACTTAACAATTTATTAACTAATTTTAAATAAACCTTCAAATTTAAAAAACATATCTGGTGTGCAATAGATATTTATTTCCCTTTATTTTATTTCTAGCGCTCTTATATCTTCTCTTTAAAATTGTAAAACTATTACCTTGGAAGCATAGAGGAAGCTTCCATAGATTTAAGAGCTTATACCCTTATAGCGCAGAGCATATAAACCTACTAGATACTTTGATCAATCCTTCCTGCAGGTGTGTGGCATTGCTATGGGCACATCATGTGCCCCAACTTATGCGAACATCTACCTGGGCTGGTGGGAGGAAAACGTGGTATTCCATGACTCTCTTAGGAGTTACACACAATACATCTCCCACTGGTCCAGGTATATACGTAGATGATATTCTATTAGTATGGAAGGGACCAGTAGAATTACTGGAGGATTTTTTCAAAACACTGAATGTCAATCCATTTTGCCTTTTCCTGACATATAAAAACAGTACAGAAAAAGTAGAATTCTTTGATTTAACTATCCATAAGATACATGACCAATTGACCACAGAAGCATATAGAAAACCTACAGCCACGAATAATATATTATGTGCCAAAAGTCACCATCATCCCTCTACTATTAGGGGTCTCCCTTATGGAGAATACCTGAGAATCAGGAGAAACTGTACGAAGGCAGCCAATGAGTTAAGGGACAGACTACTCAAACGTGGGTATTCAATGAAACTATTGGTCAGAGCTTATCATAAAGATACACTGATATTTATATCTACTTTTAATTGCCAGAGTGAACAATTAACTTAAACTGTTAATAAACACTGGCATGTTCTAAAAAGTGATGAACAATTACAGAAACTTTTACCAGATAGACCATCATTCACATTGAGAAGAGCTAAAAACCTCACTGACAACCTTACTACAAGCCATTTTAATAGGAATGCAAATAAAGCACCTGTTTATAAGGGTTCTGTCCCTTGTGGACATTGCAAGATATGCCAGTACATGATTAAAAACACACATTCATTGTCAAAGCACTGATGTTATATATGGTTTATCCTGTTCATGTGATAGCCTCTATGTAGGTATGACTACCAGAAAATTAGGCACTAGGATGACAGAACATTTGAGTAACATCTGCAATGCACATAAAGAACTTAAAAAGGGTAAACAAATAACCAGTGTGGCCAGGCATTTCTTAAAATACCAAGAAGGAAAACTAACATCCTTTAAATGTTGGGGCTTGGAAAAAGTTAAATCTGGGATCAGAGGAGGTAATTGTGAAACAATCATACTCTGAAAGGCGACCATATGGATTTTTAAACTAAACACGGTAATGCCAAATGTAATGAATGAGGCAAATAATTACTGGGTCTATCTGTAAATGCAACATTCTCAACAACAACTCCAGTTGTAGTATCACAATATCTGTTTGTTGCTCTTTTTTTTAACCCCTTAATTACCAAAGCACTCTCCCATTTTCTGTCCGTTTGGGACCAAGGCTATTTTTACATGTTTGCTGTGTTTGTGTTTAGCTGTAATTTTCCTCTTACTCATTTACTGTACCCACACATATTATATACAGTTTTTCTCGCCATTAAATGGACTTTCTAATGATACCATTCTTTTAATCATATCTTATAATTTGCTATAATTTTGTTTTTGTTTTTTTTAAATATAAGGGAAAAATGGGGGGAAAAACACACTTTTTCTAATTTTGACCCCCAAAACCTGTTACACATCTACAACCACCAAAAAACACCCATGCTAAATAGTTTCTAAATTTTGTCATAAGTTTAGAAATACCCAATGTTTACATGTTCATTGATTTTTTGCAAGTTATAGGGCAATAAATACAAGAAGCACTTTGCTATTTCCAAACCACTTTTTTTCAAAATTAGCGCTAGTTACATTGGAACACTGATTACCTTTCAGGAATCTCTGAATATCCCTTGACATGTATATATATTTTTTTAGAAGACATCCCAAAGTATTGATATAAGCCCATTTTGGTATATTTCATGCCACCATTTCACCGCCAAATGCGATAAAATAAAAAACCTTCACTTTTTCACAAACTTTAGGCTTCTCACTGAAATTATTTACAAACAACTTGTGCAATGATGGCATAAATGGTTGTAAATGCTTCTCTGGGATCCCCTTTGTTCAGAAATAGCAGACATATATGGTTTTGGTGTTGCTTTTTGTCAATTAGAAGCCTGCTAAATGCCACTGCGCACCACACGTGTATTATGCCCAGCAGTGAAGGGGTTAATTAGGAAGTATGTAGGGAGCGTCTAGCGTTAATTTTAGCTTTAGTGTAGTAGACAACCCCAAGTATTGATCTAGGCCCATCTTGGTATATTTCATGCCACCATTTCACCGCCAAATGCGATCAAAAGGTTTCTCACTGAAATTATTTACAAACAGCTTGTGCAATTATGGCACAAATGGTTGTAAATGCTTCTCTGGGATCCCCTTTGTTGAGAAATAGCAGACATATATGGATTTGGCGTTGCTTTTTGGTAATTAGAAGGCCACTAAATGCCGCTGCGCACCATACGTGTACTATGCCCAGCAGTGCAGGGGTTAATTAGGGAGCTTGTAGGGCTAATTTTAGCTTTAGTGTAGTGTAGTAGACAATCCAAAGTATTGATCTAGGTCCATTTTGGTATATTTCATGCCACAATTTTACCGCCAAATGCGATCAAATAAAAACATGTTTTCACATTTTAACAAACTTTAGGTTTCTCACTGAAATTATATGGCACAAATGGTTGTAAATGCTTCTCTGGGATCCCCTTTGTTCAGAAATAGACATATATGGCTTTGGCGTTGCTTTTTGGTAATTAGGCCGCTAAATGCCGCTGCGTATCACACGTGTATTATGGCTAGCAGTGAAGTGGTTAATTAGGTAGCTTGTAGGGTTAATTTTAGCTTTAGTGTAGAGATCAGCCTCCCACCTGACACATCACACCCCCTGATCCCTCCCAAATAGCTCTCTTCCCTCCCCCACCCCACAATTGTCCCCACCATTTTATGTACTGGCAGAAAGTCTGCCAGAAATAAAATAAAAGGTATCTTTTACTTTTTAAAAAATGTATTTAGCATATTTACATATGCTGCTGTGTATGATCCCTCCTTAGCCCCCAACCTCCCTGATCTCCCCCAAACAGCTCTCTAACCGTCCCCCTCTACCTTATTGGGAGCCATCTTTGGTACTGGCAGCTGTCTGCCAATACCCAGTTTACAATAAAAAACAGAATTTATGCTTACCTGATAAATTACTTTCTCCAACGGTGTGTCCGGTCCACGGCGTCATCCATTACTTGTGGGATATTCTCCTCCCCTACAGGGAAAGGCAAGGAGAGCACACAGCAAGAGCTGTCCATATAGCTCCCCCTCTGGCTCCGCCCCCCAGTCATTCGACCGACGGTTAGGAGAAAAAGGAGAAAACTATAGGGTGCCGTGGTGACTGTAGTGTATAAAGAAAAAGAAAAAAAATTCAAACCTGATTAAAAAACCAGGGCGGGCCGTGGACCGGACACACCGTTGGAGAAAGTAATTTATCAGGTAAGCATAAATTCTGTTTTCTCCAACATTGGTGTGTCCGGTCCACGGCGTCATCCATTACTTGTGGGAACCAATACCAAAGCTTTAGGACACGGATGAAGGGAGGGAGCAAATCAGGTTACCTAAACAGAAGGCACCACGGCTTGCAAAACCTTTCTCCCAAAAACAGCCTCCGAAGAAGCAAAAATATCAAATTTGTAAAATTTGGCAAAAGTGTGCAGAGAAGACCAAGTCGCTGCCTTACATATCTGATTAACAGAAGCCTAGTTCTTGAAGGCCCATGTGGAAGCCACAGCCCTAGTGGAGTGAGCTGTGATTCGTTCAGGAGGCTGCCGTCCGGCAGTCTCATAAGCCAATCGGATAATGCTTTTCAGCCAGAAAGAAAGAGAGGTAGCAATAGCTTTTTGTCCTCTCCTCTTACCAGAGTAAACGACAAACAAGGATGATGTTTGTCTAAAATTCTTTGTTGCTTCTAAATAGAACTTTAAAGCACGGACTACATCTAAATTGTGTAACAAACGTTCCTTCTTTGAAACTGGATTCGGGCACAGAGAAGGCACAACTATTTCCTGGTTAATATTCTTGTTGGAAACAACTTTTGGAAGAAAACCGGGCGTGGTACGCAAAATAACCTTATCTGAATGGAACACCAGATAGGGTGGATCACACTGCAAAGCAGATAATTCAGAAACTCTTCTAGCAGAAGAAATAGCAACCAAAAACAGAACTTTCCAAGATAGCAACTTGATATCTATGGAATGTAAGGGTTCAAACGAAACCCCCTGAAGAACTGAAATAACTAAATTTAGACTCCAAGGAGGAGTCAAGGGTCTGTAAACAGGTTTGATTCTGACCAAAGCCTGTACAAAAGCTTGTACCTCTGGCACAGCTGCCAGTCGTTTGTATAACAAGACAGATAAAGCAGAAATCTGTCCTTTTAGAGAACTCGCTGACGATCCCTTATCCAAACCTTCTTGGAGAAAGGAGAGGATCTTAGGAATTTTAATCTTACTCCAGGAGAATCCCTTGGATTCACACCAACAGATATATCTTTTCCATATTTTATGGTAAATCTTTCCAGACACAGGTTTTCTGGCTTGGACCAGAGTATCTATCACTGAATCTGAAAACCCACGCTTGGATAAAATCAAACGTTCAATTTCCAAGCAGTCAGCTGCAGAGAAATTAGATTTGGATGTTCGAATGGACCTTGTACTAGAAGATCCTGTCTCAAAGGTAGCTTCCATGGTGGAGCCGATGACATATTCACCAGGTCTGTATACCAAGTCCTGCGTGGCCACGCAGGAGCTATCAGAATCACTGAGGCCTTCTCCTGTTTGATCCTGGCTACAAGCCTGGGAAGGAGAGGGAACGGTGGGAACGCATAAGCTAGGTTGAACGACCAAGGCGCCACTAATGCATCCACTAGAGTGGCCTTGGGATCCCTGGATCTGGACCCGTAGCAAGGAACCTTGAAGTTCTGACGAGACGCCATCAGATCCATGTCTGGAATGCCCCATAATTGAATCAACTGGGCAAACACCTCCGGGTGGAGTTCCCACTCCCCCGGATAGAAAATCTGACGACTCAGATAATCCGCCTCCCAGTTGTCTACTCCTGGGATGTGGATTGCAGATAGGTGGCAGGAGTAATCCTCTGCCCCTTTTGATGATCTCGGATACCTCTCTCATCGCCAAGGAACTCCTTGTTCCTCCCTGATGGTTGATGTAAGCTACAGTCGTCATGTTATCTGACTGGAATCTAATGTATCCGGCCTTCGCTAGATGAGGCCAAGCCCGGAGAGCATTGAATATCGCTCTCAGTTCTAGGATGTTGATCGGGAGAAGAGACTCTTCCCGAGACCATAAACCCTGAGTTTTCAGGGAATCCCAGACCGCGCCCCAGCCTGATAGACTGGCGTCGGTCGTGACAATGACCCACTTTGGTCTGTAGAAACTCATTCCCTGAGACAGGTGATCCTGTCTACTGGAGCATGCACAGTTGTAATGGACTTCAATGAATTCGAGCAAAAGGAACTATGTCCATTGCTGCAACTATCAACCCTACTACTTCCATGCACTGAGCTATGGAAGACTGCAGAATAGAGAGAAGAACTTGACAAGCGTTTAGAAGCTTTGACTTTCTGACTTCTGTCAGGAAGATCTTCATTTCAAAAGAATCTATTATTGTTCCCAAAAAGGGAACTCTTGTCGACGGAGACAGGGAACTCTTTTCTACGTTCACCTTCCACCCGTGAGATCTGAGAAAGGCTAGAACAATGTCTGTATGAGCCTTTGCCTTGGAAAGAGACGACGCTTGCATTAGAATGTCGTCCAGATAAGGTGCCACTGCAATGCCCCTTGGTCCTAGAACCGCTAGAAGGGACCCGAGCACCTTTGTGAAAATTCTGGGAGCAGTGGCTAGTCCGAATGGGAAAGCCACGAACTGATAATGTTTGTCCAGAAAGGCGAACCTTAGGAACTGATGATGATCTTTGTGGATAGGAATATGTAGATACGCATCCATTAAATCCACGGTAGTCATATATTGACCCTCCTGGATTGTAGGTAAAATTGTTCGAATGGTTTCCATTTTGAACGATGGAACCCTGAGAAATTTGTTTAGAATTTTTAAATCCAGAATTGGTCTGAAAGTTCCCTCTTTTTTGGGAACTACAAACAGATTTGAGTAAAAACCCCTGAACTTGTTCCACAGTTGGAACTGGGTGTATCACTCCCATCTTTAACAGGTCTTCTACACAATGTAAGAATGCCTGTCTACTTATTTGGTTTGAAGATAAGTGAGAAATGTGGAACCTTCCCCTTGGGGGTAGTTCCTTGAATTCTAGAAGATAACCCTGAGAGACTATTTCTAGTGTCCAGGGATTCTGAACATCTCTTGCCCAGGCCTGAGCTAAGAGAGAGAGAGTCTGCCCCCTACTAGATCCGGTCCCGGATCGGGGGCTACCCCTTCATGCTGTCTTGGTAGCAGCAGCAGGCTTCTTGGCCTGTTTACCCTTATTCCAGCCTTGCATTGGTTTCCAAGCTGGTTTAGTCTGGGAAGCGTTACCCTCTTGTCTGGAGGCTGCCGAGTTAGAAGCCGGTCCGTTCCTGAAATTGCGAAAGGAACGAAAATTGGACTTATTCTTAGCCTTGAAAGGCCTATCCTGTGGGAAGGCATGGCCCTTTCCCCCAGTGATGTCTGAACCACGCCGCTGTAGTGACAGGAATAATGCACGAAATAGGTTGAAGGAGGTAACCTTGCTGTACAAAAATCTTTTTAAGCAAACCCTCCAATTTTTTATCCATAGGATATTTGAAAGCACAATTGTCCTCAATGGGAATGGTCGTGCGTTTGGCTAGTGTAGAAACCGCCCCCTCGACCTTAGGGACTGTTTGCCATATGTCCTTCCTGGGGTCGACCATAGGGAACAATTTCTTAAATATAGGAGGAGGGACAAAAGGTATGCCTGGCTTCTCCCACTCCTTATTCACTATGTCCGCCACCCGTTTAAGTATCGGAAAGGCATCAGGGTGCACCGGGACCTCTAGGAACTTGTCCATCTTGCACAAGTTTTCTGGGATGACCAGATTGTCACAATCATCCAGAGTAGATAGCACCTCCTTAAGTAATGCAGGGAGATGCTCTGATTTAAATTTAAATGTCATAACATCAGGTTCTGCCTGCTGAGAAATTCTTCCTGTATCAGAAATTTCTCCATCTGAGAAACCCTCCCTCACTGCCACTTCAGACTGGTGTGAGGGTATGACAGAAAAATTATCATCAGCGCCCTCCTGCTCTACAGTGTTTAAAACAGAGCAATCGCGCTTTCTCTGAAATGCTGGCATTTTGGATAAAATATTAGCTATGGAGTTATCCATTACTGCTGTCAATTGTTGCATAGTAACAAGCATTGGCACGCTAGAAGTACTAGGGGTCGCCTGCGCGGGCATAACTGGTATAGACACAGAAGGAGAAGATGTAGAACTATCTCTACTTCCTTCATCTGAGGAATCATCCTGGGCAACCTTACTATTTGTGACAGTACTGTCCTTACTATGTTTGGACGCTATGGCACAATTATCACATATATTTGAAGGGGGAACCACATTGGCTTCCATACATACAGAACATGATCTATCTGAAGGTACAGACATGTTAAACAGGCTTAAACTGGTTAATAAAGCACAAAAACCGTTTTTAAACAAAACCGTTACTGTCTCTTTAAATGTTAAACAGGGCACACTTTATTACTGAATATGTGAAAAACTATGAAGGAATTATCCAATCTTTACCAAATTTTCACCACACTGTCTTAATGCATTCAAAGTATTGCACTCCAATTTTCAAGCTGTTAACCCTTAAAATGTGGAAACCGGAGCTGTTTGCAATTTTAACCCCACTACAGTCCCAGCCACAGCCTTTGTTGTGACTTCAACTATCCCAGGGGGGTATTTCAAGCCCTCTAGGAACGTTTTCAGTGGACACCAGACCATCTCACATGCATCTGCATGCACTGTACTTAAAAGAAACTGCACAATAATGGCGCGAAAATGAGGCTCTGCCTAATACAGTGAAAGGCCCTTCCTGACTGGGAAGGTGTCTTAACTAGTGCCTGGTGATAAAAAACGTTCCCCAAATAATAAAAGTGTGAAATCCACTTCAAACTTTAAATAAAAACTTAAATAAACAATTGATTTAGCCCTTAAGAGTGTCCACCAGTTAATAGCCCATAATAAGCCCTTTATTCTTTCTAAGTCTAAGAAAATGGCTTACCGATCCCCATGAGGGAAAAATGACAGCCTTCCAGCATTACACGGTCTTGTTAGAAAATGGCTAGTCATACCTTGAGCAGAAAAGTCTGCAAACTGTTCCCCCCAACTGAAGTTCTCTCATCTCAACAGTCCTGTGTGGGAACAGCAATCGATTTTAGTTACTGCTGCTAAAATCATACTCCTCTTTTAAACAGAACTCTTCATCTCTTTCTGTTTCAGAGTAAATAGTATATACCAGCACTATTTTAAAATAACAAACTCTTGATAGAAGAAATAAAAAACTACAACTAACACCACAAACTCCTCACCATCCCCGTGGAGATGCTACTTGTTCAGAGCGGCAAGGAGAATGACTGGGGGGCGGAGCCAGAGGGGGAGCTATATGGACAGCTCTTGCTGTGTGCTCTCCTTGCCTTTCCCTGTAGGGGAGGAGAATATCCCACAAGTAATGGATGACGCCGTGGACCGGACACACCAATGTTGGAGAAATAGATTTTTTTATTATTTTTATTTTTTTTCTGTAGTGTAGCTCCCCCCCAAAGACCAATCCCCCAACACCTCCCAGATCCCTTAGATCAATTTTATACCCATTTCCTCCCCCTTTCTCCCACTTTTTAACATATTTTTCTGTAGTGTAGCGGTTCCCACCCCCTCCCTCCCCGTGCACGCGCCCGCCGCCCCCCTGCACACGCGCATCCGTGCGTGATCCTGCCCCCCCCCCCCTTCAGCCAGGAAGCCATCGATGGCCGCCCACCCACCTCCCACATCAGCTACCACCAACGATTGCGGCCATCGATGTCCGGTGCAGAGAGGGCCACAGAGTGGCTCTCTCTGCATCAGAGGGGTAAAAAAATCAGATAATAATCAGAAAAAAAAATAAGATAATAATCAGAAAGCAGCTGGAAGCGATCAGGATCGCTTTCACCGCTTTCCAAGACTGACGGCGTACGGCGTACGTCCTCAGTTGTTAACTGTATTTATTTTGAGGCCGTACGCCATGGTTAATGGAATGATATAAAAGATAATGACATACCAATATTAGAGACTAATAAAATTCGGATGAATATATTATAATATATATCGTTCCTGAACTTTGAATTATACATGTCCTTTCACAAACTGTAGGGAAGGATAATCCCACTCACTGGCATACCTGGGCATGACATCCTATCTTTACTGCGAGTATTGCAGTAGCATACTACTCAGGACTAGATAATCTTCTATACCCTATATGGTGATTTCATGGAGAGGCAGTATGGAGTTACATGTCCTAATACTACTTCCAAAATCCACTGGTGACCCCCTATAATGGGAGTTATTACGTAGAGCATGAATACCCATTAGCTCCATATATAACAACAATCATAGTCAGCTCTCTATTGGCATAGTACGATATAAACTATTATAGTTTCCTTTTAATTGTGCTGCCCAAATGGCTTATCACTTGTATATATCTGTATTTTGCCCTGTGTATTATCTAGACATAACATATCTATGGATCGTTAATTTATCTGGTGTTATATTAAAATTTAGTAGGCTAATAACATGCTGTCATTTCCTTATTACCTCTGGTGTCATATTCACGAATCACATGAAATCGGCACTGTTTACTTCGATCTCCATGGGTCTAGTTAACCCCGACCCTCCATATATGACAGTCAGCCGATATCCAATCAATGGACGCCTCAAGCACACGCCTTTACTTCACACAAAACGGTGTAGATGGGTTAGGTGGGGGGCGTTTATACAACAGAGCATTATGATTGGATAGTGATCAGCCCTACACAGCATATGTAAAGGGGTGGAACACAGGCTTCAGTTCGCTCTATTATTCACATTGACAAAGGCCGTAGACACGGCCGAAACGCGTTTGTGCTACTTGTGCATTTTTTGTGCACTAATAATTTTACATGTTGGTTACCCCTGACACCGACGGCAGCTGATATCGGCCAGGAAACAGGGTGGTGAAATAACATGGTAGTTTAATTAATATTTGGCCTTATTTGGTACACCTTTAGAAGTTGTTTTTTTCTACTATTTTAATTGACAAAATAAAGTATATAACTTTTATGTTAACTCTTTATTTAGGAAAGAGTGCTAATTTAAACCCCCACTGTGGTCCTTCCCTAATCCCTTTTTTGCTAGTTAGTTCATGTGTGTCATATAGATAACACTGTACTTAGGCACATGGAGTTCCAGTGAGCCACCTCTGATTGGCTAAAATGGATGTCTGTCAAAAGAACTGAAATAAGGGGGCAGTTTGCAGAGGCTTAGATACAAGGTCATCACAGAGGTTAAAAATGTATTTATATAACTGTGTTGGTTATGCAAAACTAGGTAATGGGTAATAAAATGGATTATCTATCTTTTTAAACAATAAAAATTCTGGTGTAGACTGTCCCTTTCTCTTCCTTTATCTTCTGTTTTGTATTCACTTAATGTCAGGGTGCCAGGAATCAGACTGAAATGAGAAGTGCAAAAATAAATCACACCTTTATTAATAACAAAAAATAATAAAAATTCCACAAGTCAAATAACAAGCCAGGAGTCAAAACCAGAGCTGGTAGTCAGACAAGCCGGAATCAGGAGCCAAATCGAATAGTCAGACAAGCCGGAATCAGGAACAAGGAAAACAGCAGTGTCAGGAACAAGCCAGGGATCAGGAACCAGGAAGGACGTCAGGCAGCCAGGTAATACACAGGAACTCTCACAAACAGGTCTGAGACAACGCACAGGCAAAGCATACTGAACAGAGGCCCTTTAAATAATAAGTGATGACATCACAATTCTGAGACTGCATCCTGTCTCACATGGATGATGCACACCAGTCTGGCCATAAAAGAAAGTGCAGGAAGTAAGCAGCATCCCCCACAATGCAACATAGTCAGGAAGAGAGGAGAGTAAAATGGCTGCCAGCAGCACATTATTTAGTGTATAATAGTGTGCCACTATCCTTATCTCTTGCTTCTTTTCCTGCCTTGTTTCCGACATATTGGGAAGGAGGGGTGATTTTCCAGCAGACAATATTACATTGAAGGTAAGCAACCATTAGTTTATGGAAACGCCAACCACATTTTCGGAGATGGATAATCACACAACCATAAATTCACAGAACACCAAGGGTCTTAATTCACCAACAAAACAGTCAATCACCTTAAGAAAGCTTAAAAAACAAAAAGGTCCCATCGATTTTGTTCAAGAACCATATTTTATAAAAGATGCTGAACCTAAGTTTACTTCTAAGACATTCCCTGTGGGCTGTTTCCACTCCTCCAATGACAAAAAATGGTATAGGGATATTATTTTACAAACAAAACAGAATTTATGTTTACCTGATAAATTTCTTTCTCCAACGGTGTGTCCGGTCCACGGCGTCATCCTTACTTGTGGGATATTCTCCTCCCCAACAGGAAATGGCAAAGAGCCCAGCAAAGCTGGTCACATGATCCCTCCTAGGCTCCGCCTACCCCAGTCATTCGACCGACGTTAAGGAGGAATAATAGCATAGGAGAAACCATATGGTACCGTGGTGACTGTAGTTAAAGAAAATAAATTATCAGACCTGATTAAAAAACCAGGGCGGGCCGTGGACCGGACACATCGTTGGAGAAAGAAATTTATCAGGTAAACATAAATTCTGTTTTCTCCAACATAGGTGTGTCCGGTCCACGGCGTCATCCTTACTTGTGGGAACCAATACCAAAGCTTTAGGACACGGATGAAGGGAGGGAGCAAATCAGGTCACCTAAATGGAAGGCACCACGGCTTGCAAAACCTTTCTCCCAAAAATAGCCTCAGAAGAAGCAAAAGTATCAAACTTGTAAAATTTGGTAAAAGTGTGCAGTGAAGACCAAGTCGCTGCCCTACATATCTGATCAACAGAAGCCTCGTTCTTGAAGGCCCATGTGGAAGCCACAGCCCTAGTGGAATGAGCCGTGATTCTTTCGGGAGGCTGCCGTCCGGCAGTCTCGTAAGCCAATCTGATGATGCTTTTAATCCAAAAAGAGAGAGAGGTAGAAGTTGCTTTTTGACCTCTCCTTTTACCTGAATAAACAACAAACAGGGAAGATGTTTGTCTAAAATCCTTTGTAGCATCTAAATAGAATTTTAGAGCGCGAACAACATCCAAATTGTGCAACAAGCGTTCCTTCTTTGAAACTGGTTTCGGACACAGAGAAGGTACGATAATCTCCTGGTTAATGTTTTTGTTAGAAACAACTTTTGGAAGAAAACCAGGTTTAGTACGTAAAACCACCTTATCTGCATGGAACACCAGATAAGGAGGAGAACACTGCAGAGCAGATAATTCTGAAACTCTTCTAGCAGAAGAAATTGCAACTAAAAACAAAACTTTCCAAGATAATAACTTAATATCAACGGAATGTAAGGGTTCAAACGGAACCCCCTGAAGAACTGAAAGAACTAGATTGAGACTCCAAGGAGGAGTCAAAGGTTTGTAAACAGGCTTGATTCTAACCAGAGCCTGAACAAAGGCTTGAACATCTGGCACAGCTGCCAGTTTTTTGTGAAGTAACACCGACAAGGCAGAAATCTGTCCCTTCAGGGAACTTGCCGATAATCCTTTTTCCAATCCTTCTTGAAGGAAGGATAGAATCCTAGGAATCTTAACCTTGTCCCAAGGGAATCCTTTAGATTCACACCAACAGATATATTTTTTCCAAATTATGTGGTAAATCTTTCTAGTTACAGGCTTTCTGGCCTGAACAAGAGTATCGATAACAGAATCTGAGAAACCTCGCTTCGATAAAATCAAGCGTTCAATCTCCAAGCAGTCAGCTGGAGTGAAACCAGATTCGGATGTTCGAACGGACCCTGAACAAGAAGGTCTCGTCTCAAAGGTAGCTTCCAAGGTGGAGCCGATGACATATTCACCAGATCTGCATACCAAGTCCTGCGTGGCCACGCAGGAGCTATCAAGATCACCGACGCCCTCTCCTGATTGATCCTGGCTACCAGCCTGGGGATGAGAGGAAACGGCGGGAACACATAAGCTAGTTTGAAGGTCCAAGGTGCTACTAGTGCATCCACTAGAGCCGCCTTGGGATCCCTGGATCTGGACCCGTAGCAAGGAACTTTGAAGTTCTGACGAGAGGCCATCAGATCCATGTCTGGAATGCCCCAAAGTTGAGTGACTTGGGCAAAGATTTCCGGATGGAGTTCCCACTCCCCCGGATGCAATGTCTGACGACTCAGAAAATCCGCTTCCCAATTTTCCACTCCCGGGATGTGGATAGCAGACAGGTGGCAGGAGTGAGACTCCGCCCATAGAATAATCTTGGTCACTTCTTCCATCGCTAGGGAACTCCTTGTTCCCCCCTGATGGTTGATGTACGCAACAGTCGTCATGTTGTCTGATTGAAACCGTATGAACTTGGTCCCCGCTAGCTGAGGCCAAGCCTTGAGAGCATTGAATATCGCTCTCAGTTCCAGAATATTTATCGGTAGAAGAGATTCTTCCCGAGACCAAAGACCCTGAGCTTTCAGGGATCCCCAGACCGCGCCCCAGCCCATCAGACTGGCGTCGGTCGTGACAATGACCCACTCTGGTCTGTGGAATGTCATCCCTCGTGACAGGTTGTCCAGGGACAGCCACCAACGGAGTGAGTCTCTGGTCCTCTGATTTACTTGTATCTTTGGAGACAAGTCTGTATAGTCCCCATTCCACTGACTGAGCATGCACAGTTGTAATGGTCTTAGATGAATGCGCGCAAAAGGAACTATGTCCATTGTCGCTACCATCAACCCGATCACTTCCATGCACTGAGCTACGGAAGGAAGAGGAACGGAATGAAGTATTCGACAAGAGTCCAGAAGCTTTGTCTTTCTGGCCTCTGTTAGAAAAATCCTCATTTCTGAGGAGTCTATAATTGTTCCCAAGAAGGGAACCCTTGTTGACGGGGATAGAGAACTCTTTTCCACGTTCACTTTCCAGCCGTGCGATCTGAGAAAGGCCAGGACGATGTCCGTGTGAGCCTTTGCTCGAGGGAGGGACGACGCTTGAATCAGAATGTCGTCCAGGTAAGGTACAACTGCAATGCCCCTTGGTCTTAGCACAGCTAGAAGGGACCCTAGTACCTTTGTGAAAATCCTTGGAGCAGTGGCTAATCCGAAAGGAAGCGCCACGAACTGGTAATGTTTGTCCAGGAATGCAAACCTTAGGAACCGATGATGTTCCTTGTGGATAGGAATATGTAGATACGCATCCTTGAAATCCACCGTGGTCATGAATTGACCTTCCTGGATGGAAGGAAGGATAGTTCGAATGGTTTCCATCTTGAAAGATGGGACCTTGAGAAATTTGTTTAAGATCTTGAGATCTAGGATTGGTCTGAACGTTCCCTCTTTTTTGGGAACTATGAACAGATTGGAGTAGAACCCCATCCCTTGTTCTCTCAATGGAACAGGATGAATCACTCCCATTTTTAACAGGTCTTCTACACAATGTAAGAACGCCTGTCTTTTTATGTGGTCTGAAGACAACTGAGACCTGTGGAACCTTCCCCTTGGGGGAAGTCCCTTGAATTCCAGAAGATAACCCTGGGAGACTATTTCTAGCGCCCAAGGATCCAGAACATCTCTTGCCCAAGCCTGAGCGAAGAGAGAGAGTCTGCCCCCCACCAGATCCGGTCCCGGATCGGGGGCCGATATTTCATGCTGTCTTGGTAGCAGTGGCAGGTTTCTTTGCCTGCTTTCCCTTGTTCCAGCCTTGCATTGGTCTCCAAGCTGGCTTGGCCTGAGAAGTATTACCCTCTTGCTTAGAGGACGTAGCACCTTGGGCTGGTCCGTTTTTACGAAAGGGACGAAAATTAGGTCTATTTTTTGCCTTGAAAGGCCGATCCTGAGGAAGGGCATGGCCCTTACCCCCAGTGATATCAGAGATAATCTCTTTCAAGTCAGGACCAAACAGCGTTTTCCCCTTGAAAGGAATGTTTAGTAGCTTGTTCTTGGAAGACGCATCAGCCGACCAAGATTTCAACCAAAGCGCTCTGCGCGCCACAATAGCAAACCCAGAATTCTTAGCCGCTAACTTAGCCAATTGCAAAGAGGCGTCTAGAGTGAAAGAATTAGCCAATTTGAGAGCATTGACTCTGTCCATAATCTCCTCATAAGGAGGAGAGTCACTATCGAGCACCTTAATCAGTTCATCAAACCAGAAATATGCGGCTGTAGTGACAGGGACAATGCATGAAATGGGTTGTAGAAGGTAACCCTGCTGAACAAACATCTTTTTAAGCAAACCTTCTAATTTTTTATCCATAGGATCTTTGAAAACACAACTATCCTCTATGGGAATAGTGGTGCGTTTGTTTAAAGTAGAAACCGCTCCCTCGACCTTGGGGACTGACTGCCATAAGTCCTTTCTGGGGTCGACCATAGGAAACAATTTTTTAAATATGGGGGGAGGGACGAAAGGAATACCGGGCCTTTCCCATTCTTTATTAACAATGTCCGCCACCCGCTTGGGTATAGGAAAAGCTTCTGGGGGCCCCGGCACCTCTAGGAACTTGTCCATTTTACATAGTTTCTCTGGGATGACCAAATTTTCACAATCATCCAGAGTGGATAATACCTCCTTAAGCAAAATGCGGAGATGTTCCAATTTAAATTTAAAAGTAATCACATCAGATTCAGCCTGCTGAGAAATGTTCCCTAAATCAGTAATTTCTCCCTCAGACAAAACCTCCCTGGCTCCCTCAGATTGGGTTAGGGGCCCTTCAGAGATATTAATATCAGCGTCGTCATGCTCTTCAGTAACTAAAACAGAGCATCCACGCTTACGCTGACAAGGGTTCATTTTGGCTAAAATGTTTTTGACAGAATTATCCATTACAGCCGTTAATTGTTGCATAGTAAGGAGTATTGGCGCGCTAGATGTACTAGGGGCCTCCTGAGTGGGCAAGACTCGTGTAGACGAAGGAGGGAATGATGCAGTACCATGCTTACTCCCCTCACTTGAGGAATCATCTTGGGCATCATTGTCATTATCACATAAATCACATTTATTTAAATGAATAGGAATTCTGGCTTCCCCACATTCAGAACACAGTCTATCTGGTAGTTCAGACATGTTAAACAGGCATAAACTTGATAAGAAAGTACAAAAAACGTTTTGAAATAAAACCGTTACTGTCACTTTAAATTTTAAACTGAACACACTTTATTACTGCAATTGCGAAAAAACATGAAGGAATTGTTCAAAATTCACCAAACTTTCACCACAGTGTCTTAAAGCCTTGAAAATATTGCACACCAATTTTGGAAGCTTTAACCCTTAAAATAACGGAACCGGAGCCGTTTTAAGCTTTAACCCCTTTACAGTCCCTGGTATCTGCTTTGCTGAGACCCAACCAAACCCAAGGGGAATACGATACCAAATGATGCCTTCAGAAGTCTTTTATCAGTATCAGAGCTCCTCTCACATGCGACTGCATGCCATGCCTCTCAAAAACAAGTGCGCAACACCGGCGCGGAAAATGAGACTCTGCCTATGCTTTGGGAAAGCCCCTAAAGAATAAGGTGTCTAAAACAGTGCCTGCCGATATAATTATATCAAAATACCCAGAATAAATGATTCCTCAAGGCTAAATAAGTGTTAATATCAATCGATTTAGCCCAAAAAATGTCTACAGTCTAAATAAGCCCTTGTGAAGCCCTTATTTACAATCGTAATAAACATGGCTTACCGGATCCCATAGGGAAAATGACAGCTTCCAGCATTACATCGTCTTGTTAGAATGTGTCATACCTCAAGCAGCAAAGGACTGCAAACTGTTCCCCCAACTGAAGTTAATGCTCTCAACAGTCCTGTGTGGAACAGCCATGGATTTTAGTTACGGTTGCTAAAATCATTTTCCTCATACAAACAGAATTCTTCATCTCTTTTCTGTTTCTGAGTAAATAGTACGTACCAGCACTATTTGAAAATAACAAACTCTTGATTGAATAATGAAAAACTACAGTTAAACACTAAAAAACTCTAAGCCATCTCCGTGGAGATGTTGCCTGTACAACGGCAAAGAGAATGACTGGGGTAGGCGGAGCCTAGGAGGGATCATGTGACCAGCTTTGCTGGGCTCTTTGCCATTTCCTGTTGGGGAGGAGAATATCCCACAAGTAAGGATGACGCCGTGGACCGGACACACCTATGTTGGAGAAATCTTATTTCAAGTCTTCAGTAAATTTACTGACACAGGGGAAGGATATTAATTCTAGTAGGGCTAGTAGTTAATCAACCTATCACACTAGTGAAGGTTTAACCCCCCAACACAAATAGAGTGGCCTTCTTAAAAAAACTCACATGTATTATGGAATTCAAAAAGGTGCACTAATTGTTGGAGATGTTAATAATGAGTTAAACCCCACCCTTGATTTCTCCTCCTTGCGAACAACTCTAGCCTCCAGACCGCCTAATATTATGCATCAGTTTATTAAAACAACTTGGACTAATAGATGTCTAGATAATTCAACACCCTGCACAACAAATATCTTATTTTTATATCTTATTGTCTCTCATTATTTAACACCTTAGATAATGGTCATGTTTTATCATCAGAAATGCCAGAAGCCCACATTACAGTAATTCTAAACCAAATAAAGAAGAAGAGCCAAGTAGACCCACTAGAGCTTACAATCTGATATCTTATGCTAAATATCATAATTTGAAGTATGTCTTTGGTCCTTCCTAAAAGCATCCATAGAAGCCTTTGACTTCGGTTCCAAAATGTTTACACAAATATTTTGTTTGTATTCTCATTTATCAGCAAGAGTGAAAGGTAACGGAATGTTATCTTGGCCCTTTCCCATCAAAAATGGTACCGCCAGGGTTGCCCCCTTTCCCCGATTTTATTCATTTTAACCAGGGAGACATTGGCCTCATAGATTAGGATGAACCCAAACATTAAAAGGCGTAAAATGTGGTCCTAATAACCTCAAAATAGCAATATATGCAGACAACATATTATTCTAGGTTACGCCCCCTGAGACATCAATTCCAGAAATCCTTAGAGAATTGACCACTTTAGGCAGGTTTTCCAACTTCCTGGTTAACATGCAAAAGTCTGAGATCCTAAATGCACTACTACTACTGTATAGATAATTCACTTTGTTTAATTCCCTCTGCCGACCTCGTTTACAAACCGAACCCATAAAATACTTAGGAATCTCAATTTCCCCTAACCCTAAAACTCTCTTTGATAAGAATATATTTCTCTTCTACATAATATTCAACTAGAACTTTATGACTGGATCTTCAAACCAATATTTTAGTGGGATGTATCCAATACATTAAAATGACAACTCTCCCCAGAATTATATATATCTTACAAGCTTTGCCAACCCACTTTAGGTATTGGTATATTAACAAACTTCAAGTTATTATTAACTTATATATGGGGGAAGAGCAAACCCTGCATAAGCAGAAAAATCATTTACAGATCAACTAGATTAGGTGTATTAGGTCTGCCAAATATACGAGAATATTATAAAATCAGTGACACTGCAGAGAGTGCTAGACTGGCATGGGTCAGGGGATTCTAAAGCTTAGGTCGCAATTAATATTGTCAACAGGTTTCCAAGATCTCTCTTCAAGAACATATCCCTGCCAATCAACCAAATATTGAAAACGTCCATAATGAACCCTAGAATCTAAAAGATTCTATACCACATATTCTTCCTCACCAGGGGGTGAAATTCTGCCTAGAAAAGTATTGTCATGAAATGTGAGTGAGAAGTGGAAAAAGCGCCTACTGAGTACCTGTAGCCTAGGGAGAGGTGCACCTAGCAGGCACCTAAGGGTGTCTCTTATTGGAGTCTGGGAGTTGTAGCCGGAAAGTAACTGGATCGATTAGCTCTGTTATCGTATAAGGACCAATGTACCTTTGACTCAGTTTCTTAGATGGAACTTGAACCTTGAGATTCTTTGTGGAGAGCCATACTTTATCTCCAAAATAAAAAACTGCAATCTATGATATTTGTTAGCTGACCTCTTACAACTTACCTGAGCTTCACTGAGAGTTGTTTTCAAAAGTTCCTGAGTCTCATGTAGAGCTGCAAGTCGTTCTTCTACGACTGACAAAGAATCTGAAGTTGGGTGGTTAATAATGAATGCTGGATGATTAACCATAATTTTAAAAGAACGGAGTCTGGGAGGTGGAACTGTGTTTTGCATTATTGTAGGCAAATTCTGCTGTAGGCAGGAAATCAGTCCAATTATCATGCAGATAATTAACAAAACATTGCAGATATTGCTCTAGAGTCTGGTTAGTCTGTTTGTCCGTTGGTTTGTGGATGTAGTAGACAATTTCATGTCTGGTGAGGAGTATGTGTTTTTAGGGCAATTAGATGGATACCTAATATACCACTACATTTGTGCTCAATTATTTGAGGATCACTCACTTGTTCCTGTGATACTTTTAACATGTTGACCAAATAAAGACTTTTTGCTACTTTTACTCTGAGGCTACTAACGGAACTTTGGTTTTGTTTACATACTGTGGATAGTGGGGTATCCACTCCTATCTTAAGCCTCGCATTACCTATGGACATATTATTATATCAGTGAACGATGAGCTGATGATGTCTTAGATGGGAGCGACTTCCTATTGGTTGTTAGGAGGTCACGTGGCAGCAAGTTCTGTGAAAGTCCTTTGAGACAGTGAGATTGGAGTTTATTCCACACGTTTACACCACGGTTTTAAGTAGCTGGCTATTTAACTGCACCAGTGAGTCTGTGAACTGCCCCATACCGGGTGAGTGAAGATTGAATGCACATTGTTAACGCGGATACTTAGTCCGCAGTGGATTTATCCCTGCTCTGATCCGTGCTTGTAGTGCATGGGGCTGGGTAATTGATTGTTTTGCCTCCCTGCAGTGTTGGTAGCAGAGCGAGCGGTGGTGGTTAGCGATGGGCTAATTCCTTGAGTCTGCATGTCAGACCTCTGATATATCAGTGAAGTTTTTTTATGTGTACTTTATCAGGTTTCCAATGCGTCCTTTTAAGTCTCACTCGGCATATCTGGCATTCCGCCTTATAATATCCACCTGACGCTATTCTGACTTGGCTATCTGGCACCGCTAAATACATTTCTTCATATTTCCTTAATTATTTGACTCATGGAGATGTTATACTAGAACTCAGTGATCGAGGTGGAGCTATACATAGCTAACATTTTTTTTTAGCACTCCCTGCTATTTACTTTATTTTGCCAAATCCACCGTCATATTAAGAGTTCTACTGCTCCTCTGTTTAATCATATGTCATTTCTAGGTCACCCTCTTTTTTTGTGTCCCTTAGCTTGTCAGTACACATAAGTCTCTGCATAGGTTACCTACTTTTACTGAACCGCTGTCTCACATACTCAATTAGTATTTACCCCCGGCAAAGCAACTTATTTTGGTTCAGAAGAATCATTTCCCTTTGCTTACTGACTCCTTACACATATTACAGCTGCAAGCTTTTGTTACCATATGACACGCATTACTATAAGTGTCCGTTACTTAAAGTGTATATCTATTAACACATATTAGCTGCATTGAGCGGACATACTTATAGCTACGCATACCAGAAATGAGAAACATTTTTTCATTTGGGTCTAACACACTAATTATGTCAACCTCTATTGCTAGCTGAATGCTATTTCCTTACGCATAATTTTACTTGTCTTACTTCGTATATTTGAGACTGAGCTCTGGAAAATATATTTTACATTCATTATGAGTTTCCTGCTCTCATAATGGGCTACAATCAATAAGTATGCACCAAACATACTGACATTCTCACTATTTCTCAATGCGTTGTATTACTCAAGTTTGATTCTTGTATCCTATATTCTAATTTAGGTTTTAACTTTAATATCCCAGTTTTTAATTGCATACTATTAAGGGTTACATTTTATTATTATCCTTGGTCCTTGTTATCTCTGTTCTGCCTCATAAGACATTATTACTGACACAATCAGATTATCTGAAATCCTTTACTGTTTTGAGCTCTATATGTGTATTCTTTTGAGTGGAAAGCTTCCCCATTCAATTTTGTTTTCTGAATTTGATGTCAATACCTAAAGCAGAACAAAAAAAAAATTCCAAACTCGAGATGTGAATTGAACACCTAGGTCAGAGATTACTTCATCTGGAACTCTGTGCAACCAAAAACAATTCTGGATAATTAAATTGATAAGAAAACACCCAAAATGTTCTTTCATGATTCGGATAGAACATACAATTTTAAACAACTTTCCAAATTACTTCTGTTTTAAAATTTGCTTCATTATCTTATTATCCTTTGCTGAAGGAACAACATTGCACTACTGGAAGCTAGCTGAAAACATCTAGAAAGTCAATCACAAGAGACAAATGTGTGCAGGCACCAATCAGCAGCTAGAATATGTGTTTCAACAAGGGATACCAAAAGCACAAAGTATAATTGAATTTAGAAGTGAATTTAAAAGTGTTTTAAAACGACATGCTCTGTCTGAATCATGCAAGTTTAATATTTACTTTTCTATCCCTTTAACTGGCACCTAATTGACACCCAAAATATTAATCCACTTTAATAAAACTGCGCTCCAAGGCAAACTACTAAAAAATTAATATACAGTATATAAATTAAAAGCATGTTAAAACACTAATAAAATAATAAAATCACTGATGGTATTTAAAGGGACAGTCTTGTATAAATTAAACTTTCATTATTCAGATAGGACTTGTAATTTTAATCAACTTTCTAATTTACTTTTATCATCAAAATTGCTTTTTTTCTCTTGGTATTCTTAGTTTAAGCTAAACATAGGTAGGCTCATATTCTAATTCCTAAGCCTTTGAGGACTGCCTCTTATCACATGCTTTTAAAATCTCTTTTCAACACAAAGAGACAGAAAGTACACGTGGGCCATATAGATAACACTGTGTTCAGGCACAGGGGGTTATTTAAGATTTAGCACAAAACAATGCTAAATTTAAGACAATAGATCATAAACAGTCACAGTCATGTGATCAGGGGGATGGAAGAAGGTTCCTAGATACAAGGTAATAACTGAGATAAGGGGCAGTCTGCAGAGGCTTAGATACAGGGTAATCACAGAGGTAAAAAGTATATTAATATACAGGTATACCCCGCTCATACAGCGGGTTAGGGACCGGAGCTCTGCTGTAAAGTGAAAACCGCCATAAAGTGAAACAAGGCAGTTTTAGCTTTCTTTTCACTTGCCAGTGTGTTTAAAAACTTGAAAACATGTTTGAACTAACTTATATTAGGGGTGCAATAGGGCTAAGTTTAGTTTAACACTCGCACAGCACAGTACTCAAATAGTATTCAATAAATATTGTACCTGTAAAATAGTGACAATTACTATAGTAAAATTTGCCAAACTATAGCACTGAGACACAGATTGCAGTGTAATGCTGCAAACAGAGTGAACTGCGGATAACAAAATGGTGCCAGTCACTTTTCTCACAAACTCACGATGATTACAGCACTATTTCATAATCCTTGGAGGTTTAACTTCAGCTCCACAAAGCGCTGTATTAGCGAATTGCTGTAAAGTGAAGCGCTGTAAAGTGAGGTATACCCGTAACTGATATAAGGAGCAGTCTGCAGAGGCTTAGATACAAGGTAATCACAGAGGTAAAAAGTATATTAATACAACTGAGATAAGGAGCAGTCTGCCGATGCTTAGATACAAGGTAATCGCAGAGGTAAAATGTATATTAATATAACTGAGATAAGGGTACAGTCTGCAGAGGCTTAGATACAGGGTAATCACAGAAGTAAAAAGTATATTAACATAACTGAGATAAGGAGCAGTCTGCAGAGGCTTAGATACAGGGTAATCACAGAGGTAAAATGTATATTAATATAACTGAGATAAGGGGCAGTCTGCAGAGGCTTAGATATAGGGTAATTACAGATGTAAAAAACATAATTTATGCTTACCTGATAAATTCCTTTCTTCTGTAGTGTGATCAGTCCACGGGTCATCATTACTTCTGGGATATTAACTGCTCCCCTACAGGAAGTGCAAGAGGATTCACCCAGCAGAGCTGCATATAGCTCCTCCCCTCTACGTCACTCCCAGTCATTCGACCAAGGACCAACGAGAAAGGAAAAGCCAAGGGTGAAGTGGTGACTGGAGTATAAATTAAAAAATATTTACCTGCCTTAAAAACAGGGCGGGCCGTGGACTGATCACACTACAGAAGAAAGGAATTTATCAGGTAAGCATAAATTATGTTTTCTTCTGTTAAGTGTGATCAGTCCACGGGTCATCATTACTTCTGGGATACCAATACCAAAGCAAAAGTACACGGATGACGGGAGGGATAGGCAGACTCTTTATACAGAAGGAACCACTGCCTAAAGAACCTTTCTCCCAAAAATAGCCTCCGATGAAGCAAAGGTGTCAAATTTGTAAAATTTGGAAAAAGTATGAAGCGAAAACCAAGTTGCAGCCTTGCAAATCTGTTCAACAGAGGCCTCATTCTTGAAGGCCCAAGTGGAAGCCACAGCTCTAGTAGAATGAGCTGTAATTCTTTCAGGGGGCTGCTGTCCAGCAGTCTCATAAGCTAAACGAATTATGCTACGAAGCCAAAAAGAAAGAGAGGTAGCGGAAGCTTTTTGACCTCTCCTCTGCCCAGAGTAAATGACAAACAGAGAAGACGTTTGTCGGAATTCCTTAGTTGCCTGCAAGTAAAATTTTAGAGCCCGGACTACATCCAGGTTGTGCAGTAGACGTTCCTTCTTTGAAGAAGGATTTGGGCATAAAGAAGGAACAACAATCTCTTGATTGATATTCCTGTTAGTAACTACCTTAGGTAAGAACCCAGGTTTAGTACGCAGGACTACCTTATCCGAATGAAAAATCAAATAAGGAGAATCACAATGTAAGGCTGATAATTCAGAGACTCTTCGAGCCGAGGAAATAGCCATTAAAAATAGAACTTTCCAAGATAACAACTTTATATCAATGGAATGAAGGGGTTCAAACGGAACGCCCTGTAAAACATTAATAACAAGGTTTAAACTCCATGGTGGAGCAACAGTTTTAAACACAGGCTTAATCCTGGCCAAAGCCTGACAAAAAGCCTGGACGTCAGGAACTTCTGACAGACGTTTGTGTAACAGAATGGACAGAGCTGAGATCTGTCCCTTTAATGAACTAGCAGATAAACCCTTTTCTAAACCTTCTTGTAGAAAAGACAATATCCTAGGAATCCTAACCTTACTCCAAGAGTAACCTTTGGATTCACACCAATGTAGGTATTTACGCCATATCTTATGGTAAATCTTTCTGGTAACAGGTTTCCTAGTCTGTATTAAGGTACTAATAACTGACTCAGAAAACCCACGTCTTGATAAAATTAAGCGTTCAATTTCCAAGCAGTCAGCTTCAGAGAAGTTAGATTTTGATGTTTGAAGGGACCCTGTATCAGAAGGTCCTGTTTCAGAGGTAGAGACCAAGGCGGACAGGATGACATGTCCACCAGGTCTGCATACCAAGTCCTGCGTGGCCACGCAGGTGCTATTAGAATCACTGATGCTCTCTCTTGTTTGATTCTGGCTATCAATCGAGGAAGCAACGGGAAGGGTGGAAACACGTAAGCCATCCTGAAGTCCCAAGGTGCTGTCAGAGCATCTATCAGGACTGCTCCTGGATCCCTGGATCTGGACCCGTAACGAGGAAGCTTGGCGTTCTGTCGAGACGCCATGAGATCTATCTCTGGTTTGCCCCAACGTCGAAGTATTTGGGCAAAGACCTCCGGATGAAGTTCCCACTCCCCCGGATGAAAAGTCTGACGACTTAAGAAATCCGCCTCCCAGTTCTCCACTCCCGGGATGTGGATTGCTGACAGGTGGCAAGAGTGAGACTCTGCCCAGCGAATTATCTTTGATACTTCCATCATAGCTAGGGAGCTTCTTGTCCCTCCCTGATGGTTGATGTAAGCTACAGTCGTGATGTTGTCCGACTGAAACCTGATGAACCCCCGAGTTGTCAACTGGGGCCAAGCCAGGAGGGCATTGAGAACTGCTCTCAATTCCAGAATGTTTATTGGCAGGAGACTCTCCTCCTGACTCCATAGTCCCTGAGCCTTCAGGGAATTCCAGACGGCACCCCAACCTAGAAGGCTGGCGTCTGTTGTTACAATTGTCCAGTCTGGTCTGCTGAATGGCATCCCCCTGGACAGGTGTGGCCGAGAAAGCCACCATAGAAGAGAATTTCTGGTCTCTTGATCCAGATTCAGAGAAGGGGATAAGTCTGAGTAATCCCCATTCCACTGACCTAGCATGCACAGTTGCAGTGGTCTGAGGTGTAAGCGTGCAAAGGGTACTATGTCCATTGCCGCTACCATTAAGCCGATTACCTCCATACATTGAGCCACTGACGGGTGTTGAATGGAATGAAGAGTGCGGCAAGCACTTTGAAGTCTTGATAGCCTGTCCTCTGTCAGGTAAATCTTCATTTCTACAGAATCTATAAGAGTCCCCAGGAAGGGAACTCTTGTGAGTGGAACGAGTGAACTTTTCTTTTCGTTCACCTTCCATCCATGTGACCTTAGAAATGCCAGTACTAACTCTGTATGAGATTTGGCAGTTTGAAAGCTTGAAGCTTGTATCAGAATGTCGTCTAGGTATGGAGCTACCGAGATTCCCCGCGGTCTTAGTACCGCCAGAAGAGCACCCAGAACCTTTGTGAAGATTCTTGGCGCTGTAGCCAATCCGAATGGAAGAGCCACAAACTGGTAATGCCTGTCTAGGAAGGCAAACCTTAGGTACCGGTAATGATCTTTGTGAATCGGTATGTGCAGGTAAGCATCTTTTAAATCTACAGTGGTCATGTACTGACCCTCTTGGATCATAGGTAAAATTGTCCGAATAGTCTCCATCTTGAACGATGGAACTCTTAGGAATTTGTTTAGGATCTTTAAGTCCAGGATTGGTCTGAAAGTTCCCTCTTTTTTGGGAACCACAAACAGATTTGAGTAAAACCCCTGTCCCTGTTCCGATCGTGGAACTGGATGGATTACTCCCATTAACAAGAGCTCTTGTACGCAGCGTAGAAAAGCCTCTTTCTTTGTCTGGATTATTGACAATCTTGACAGATGAAATCTCTCTCTTGGAGGAGAGTATTTGAAGTCCAGAAGGTATCCCTGAGATATTATCTCTAGCGCCCAGGGATCCTGAACATCTCTTGCCCAAGCCTGGGCGAAGAGAGAAAGTCTGCCCCCCACTAGATCCGATCCCGGATCGGGGGCCCTCAATTCATGCTGTTTTGGGGGCAGCAGCCGGTTTCCTAGTCTGCTTGCCCTTGTTCCAGGACTGGTTAGGTTTCCAGCCTTGTCTATAGCGAGCAACAGCTCCTTCCTGTTTTGGTGCAGAGGAAGTTGATGCTGCTCCTGCTATGAAATTACGAAAGGAACGAAAACTAGACTGTCTAGTCTTGGCTTTGGCTTTGTCCTGAGGCAGGGCATGGCCTTTACCTCCTGTAATGTCAGCGATAATCTCTTTCAACCCGGGCCCGAATAAGGTCTGCCCTTTGAAAGGTATATTAAGCAATTTAGACTTAGAAGTAACATCAGCTGACCAGGATTTTAGCCACAGCGCCCTGCGTGCCTGAATGGCGAATCCTGAATTCTTCGCCGTAAGTTTAGTAAGATGTACTACGGCCTCCGAAATGAATGAATTAGCTAGTTTAAGGACTCTAAGCCTGTCCGTAATGTCGTCCAGAGTAGCTGAACCAATGTTCTCTTCCAGAGACTCAATCCAGAATGCCGCTGCAGCCGTGATCGGCGCAATGCATGCAAGGGGTTGCAATATAAAACCTTGTTGAACAAACATTTTCTTAAGGTAACCCTCTAACTTTTTATCCATTGGATCTGAAAAAGCACAGCTATCCTCCACCGGGATAGTGGTACGCTTAGCTAAAGTAGAAACTGCTCCCTCCACCTTAGGGACCGTTTGCCATAAGTCCCTTGTGGTTGCGTCTATTGGAAACATTTTTCTAAATATCGGAGGGGGTGAGAACGGCACACCGGGTCTATCCCACTCCTTAGTAACAATTTCAGTAAGTCTCTTAGGTATAGGAAAAACCTCAGTACTCGTCGGTACCGCAAAATATTTATCCAACCTACACATTTTCTCTGGTATTGCAACTGTGTTACAATCATTCAGAGCCGCTAACACCTCCCCTAGTAATACACGGAGGTTTTCCAGTTTAAATTTAAAATTTGAAATATCTGAATCCAGTCTGTTTGGATCAGAACCGTCACCCACAGAATGAAGTTCTCCGTCCTCATGTTCTGCCACCTGTGACGCAGTGTCTGACATGGCCCTAATATTATCAGCGCACTCTGTTCTCACCCCAGAGTGATCACGCTTACCTTTTAGTTCTGGTAATTTAGCCAAAACTTCAGTCATAACAGTAGCCATATCCTGTAATGTGATTTGTAATGGCCGCCCAGCTGTACTCGGCGCTACAATATCACGCACCTCCCTCTGAGCGGGAGATGTAGGTACTGACACGTGAGGCGAGTTAGTCGGCATAACTCTCCCCTCGTTGTTTGGTGAAATTTGTTCAATTTGTACAGATTGATTTTTATTTAAAGTAGCATCAATACAGTTAGTACATAAATTTCTATTGGGCTCCACTTTGGCATTGCAACAAATGACACAGGTATCATCTTCTGAATCAGACATGTTTAACACACTAGCAAATAAACTTGCAACTTGGAAATACAATTCAAATAGAATAATATTAAAACGTACTGTGCCTTTAAGAAGCACAGAAGATCTATGACAGTTAAAAATTAATAAATTGAAACAGTTATAGCCTCAATCCTTGTAAACAACACAACTTTAGCAAAGGTTTAATCCCATTAGCAAAGATAACAATTTCTGAAAGCAGGAAACAAATTACAGAATAAAAGTTTTTATTTCAGTCAAACTATAATTCTCACAGCTCTGCTGAGAGAAATTACCTCCCTCAAAATAAGTTTTGAAGACCCCTGAGCTCTGTAGAGATGAACCAGATCATGCAGGGAATACAATGAGTTGCTGACTGAAATATTTGATGCATAGTAAAAGCGCCCCTCCCCCACACACACAGCAGTGAGGGAGAACAGAAACTGACAGAAAAAACAGATTTAAGCAACTGCCAAGTGGAAAAATGGTGCCCAAACATTTATTCACTCAGTACCTCAGCAAATGAAAACGATTTTACATTCCAGCAAAAACGTTAAACATAATTTCTAGTTATTAAACAGCTTTATGTACTTCTTACAGTGTAATTCTAGTGAAGTACCATTCTCCCAGAATATTGAAGTGTAAAGTATACATACATGACATTATATCGGTATGGCAGGATTTTCTCATCAATTCCATTGTCAGAAAATAAAAACTGCTACATACCTCTATGCAGATTCATCTGCCCGCTGTCCCCTGATCTGAAGTTTACCTCACTCCTCAGATGGCCGAGAACAGCAATATGATCTTAACTACTCCGGCTAAAATCATAGCAAAACTCTGGTAGATTCTTCCTCAAACTCTGCCAGAGAGGTAATAACACACTCCGGTGCTATTTTAAAATAACAAACTTTTGATTGAAGATATAAAACTAAGTATAATCACCATAGTCCTCTCACACGACCTATCTAGTTGCTGGGTGCAAGAGAATGACTGGGAGTGACGTAGAGGGGAGGAGCTATATGCAGCTCTGCTGGGTGAATCCTCTTGCACTTCCTGTAGGGGAGCAGTTAATATCCCAGAAGTAATGATGACCCGTGGACTGATCACACTTAACAGAAGAAAGTATATTAATATAACTGAGATAAGGAGCAGTCTGCAGAGGGTTAGATACTAGGTAATCACAGAGGTAAAAAGTATATTAATATAACTGAGATAAGGGGCAGTCTGCAGAGGCTTAGATACAAGGTAATCACAGAGGTAAAAAGTATATTAATATAACTGAGATAAGGAGCAGTCTGCAGAGGCTTAGATACAAGGTAATCACAGAGGTAAAAAGTGTATTTTATAACTGTGTTGGTTATGCAAAACTGGGGAATGGGTAATAAAGGGATTGTCTATCTTTTAAAACAATAACAATTCTATGGTAGACTGTCTCTTTAAATCTTTCAAATGTCCGAAAAGAACTGAGAGGGTATTATACTTATCAATGATATGTGAAAAATGTCCTTATGTAAACTGCATAGACGTAAAAGGCAAACAGATAGAGCCTAAATTATCTAACAATGTTGTCCCTAGTTGTGAGATTTCCTACACAATTATCAAAACAATTTCAACACATTCTCAATTAGTAGCGGTATTTATCCTTATAAGCGCCCCTCTGCAGGTATTATATTTATTTACGGTACCTCTAGCAGAACGTCATCTTCTCTCTCCAAACAGCCCGACACTGTTAACGCACATTAGGCGTGAGTGATCACGTGATGGGATCCAGCCAATCAGAGAGTGAGAACAATGCTAATGAGAACTGTATTAGATGTCAGCTCTCTAGGTGGTTTAATTGTTTTTCTAGTATTTTAACATACTTTTAATTTAGGATGTATTTGTATCTGAATAAATATATACATTAAAGGGACACTGAACCCAATTTTTTCTATCATGATTCAGATAGAGCATGCAATTTAAGCAACTTTCTAATTTACTCCTATTATCAAATTATTTTCATTCTCTTGGTATCTTTATTTGAAATGCAAGAATGTAAGTTTAGATGCCGGCCCATTTTTGGTGAACACACTGTGCTGTTCTTGCTGATTGGTGGGTAAATTCACCTACTAATAAACAAGTTCTTTCCATGGTCCTGAACCAACAAATATCTTAGATGCCTTCTTTTTCAAATAAAGAAAGCAAGAGAACTAAGAAAAATTGATAATAGGAGTCAATTAAAAAGTTGTTTAAAATTGCATGCTCTAATCTGAATCACGGGGGGAAAAAAATTGGGTTCAGTGTCCCTTTAATTTTCTAGTTGTTTGCCCTAGCGATTTTAAGTGTGACAATTTAGTGTTTAGCTTATAACTTTAGATAGCAGATCCTTAGTTATATTCTATGTTCTTATAATAGTATTATTGAATTTAATATATTTATTTGTGTAATATCCAGAAAGGTGTTGTCGGTTTTACCCAATGTTTCCTCATAAGCTTATCCTAGCTGGTTGGGACCTGGTCCCTATTTTGAAATTAATTGCTGACACTCAAATTACTTTTGTCAGTGATTTTATAATTCATGACAACATAGCTTTTATACTATGTGATATACAGTTTAGAGATTATGTGATATGGACACACCAGTCTTACATGCATTCAGGGAAATTCAAAATACTTTTTTCATCTTATCACTTGCATTATCTGATGACCTGCAAAAACAGTATGTGGAACAGCCTGTTAAGTATGTAACAAGTATCAAGACTACTAACTGTCTTTCTGGTTCTCTTTGAACCATCTAACCCATGGCCACACAGTTATGGTGGTAATTGAGGACAAAGTTTCCAAATTGGATAATTTTGTTCCTTTTTTTTTTTTTTTTTTAAAGAACTTCTGCACTCATCGAGGAACAGATTTGTATTTCTCATTGTAGCCACTTAACCCCTTAAGGACCAGCGACGTATGTTGCTGGCCTTTTTTTGGGACTTGATTGTTTTATAGCGCGGTCTTTCCACCAGCATTGAGACTGCTCTATTCCACAAAGCCTGCTCTAGGGAGGGCATTAATAGCGTGTTCTTGCTAGACTTGTGCTATTATGTCCTGAAAAACCCCTTAAATACCAGTGACATACAGGGTACATTGTGGTTGTGGTCATTAATTGGTTATCTTATTTTATTTTGCTGTCACATGATTTTTGCAGCAAAAGTCTTCTACTGAGCATGGGCAAGAAGCGGACTGTAGCTATTACATGTCTCCTAGTAATCATTAAAAAGGAAAAGCTTCTCCTTTCCTGCAGAGACCATAGCCTCCTTGTGGGACTGTGACAGGACGTTATGGACCCCGTACAAATTAAGTTTATAAATAAAAAAAAAAGAAAGAAAGAAAAAAAATCATTTTAAAATAATGAATAATAAATATTGCAATGAAATGTATTTTGATTCCTCATCTTATTAAACAAAAGAACATAAACAGAGACTTGTCTGGTTATCCTTTACTAGACTGCTGTCTGTGGCAGTCAGCTTATTTCGGCATCAGATTTAATAGAGTAAAAATGCAGCAAACAAATATTTGGATTTGCACAGATATTTGTGTGTTGCATTTTTGCTGTAATAAATCTGAAGCCAAAGTGCCCAAAATGAGGAAGACCAAGGCTATTTTTAGAAATTATATTTATATAAAACAAATTTATATAAGACAAATTTTAACAGGCTCAACCAAGAATTAAAGGGACAGTAAACTCTACAAATGTATAAAAAAAAATGACAACAGGTTAAAATATTTTTGCATAAAAAAGTAAAGCTAAACACACACACATATAAATCAATCTATACATGTATTTATCTATATAGCAATATATTTTTACTTCTATTTTTCTCTCATTTTTATATATGGACACAGACACTGTTTTCAGGCACTTGTAATTAATTATACACTGCATGATTACATTTCTTAGCAGTGTTGTAGGTACCCTCCGTGACTGGAAATGATACAAATGTTGCCATTATAAACCCTTTCTGCTAAATTGACATATATACTATGTCACACAGTACTTTGCCCAGCGTCCCATAATCCTCTGCTGCCAAATGCTGCTACTACTAAGCATCTAGACATATTTTAAACATTTGTATCACGGCAAACACAGGTCTTTTTTCACCAAAAAGAAAACATACTAGACAAAATGCATCTAAATTACTAATTTCAGAAATATTGGTGTAGCTGTTTGTTTTTGTTTTTTGCTGTAGGTTTGGCCAATCATTTTTAATGTTACAGGGATATGAAACCCAAAAAATTTATTTGGTGATCCACACAAAGTATACCATTTAAATAAAAGTTTCCAATTTACTTCTGTTATCAAATTTCCTTTGTTCCCATGATCTTCTGTGTTGAATGAAAAAGTGCTCCCATCTAATGCTCTTGAAAATGGATAACATTCTTGCAAAACTGCTGCCATATAGTGCTCCAGAAATGAGCCGGCTCCTAAGCATACGTCCCTGCTTTTCAACAAATGAAGAATTTAGAAAAATTGATGATAATAGATGTAAATTAGAAAGTTGCTTAGAATGCCATGCTCTGTCTGAACTAAAATAATTGGGTTTCAGATATACCTTTAATGACCAAGGACATGCCTGGCACGCCCTCAGGGGTTTGAACCTTTTTTAAGCATCAGATGCAGAGAGCCACTCTGTGGCCCTCTCTGCATCGGCCAGCGATCGCTGGAGCAGTTCCTTCTGATGTGGATCCGGTTCCGGGAATTGCCGGGATGGCGCTGGGAGCGCGCGAGGGGGGGGCGTGCTTCTTAGTCTATTCACTGCATAAGGGAAGGAGGCAGAGGGAGGGGGGATAAGTCTTGGGGAAAGGGATCTGGGAGGTTGAGGGGGTGGGAGGCAGCTACACTACAGAAAAATATATTTTTATATAAATAAAAAAAACTCATTTTTTTAGCAAACTGGGTACTGGCAGACAGCTGCCAGTACCCAAAATGGCAGCAAATAGGTAGAGGGGGGAGGGATCAGGGAGGCTAAGGGGGGATGGAAAAGAGTTGTTTGAGAGGGGTCAGGGAGGGATCAGGGGGTGGGATGTGTCAGGTTGGAGGCTGAAGGGAATCCCATAGAAGCATTTACAACCATTTGTGTCATAATTGCACTGTTTGTAACTTATTTCAGTAAGAAACCTAATGTTTGTGAAAAGGTTTATATAAAAGCAAAAAAAAATTATTTGATTGCATTTGGCGGTGAAATGGTGGTATGAATTATACCAAAGTTTTTCTACTAAAAAAAATATATACATTTGAAGGATTATTCAGGGATTTCTGACAGATATCAGTGTTACAATGTAACCATCACTAATTTTGAATAAAAAAAAATTGTTTGGAAATAGCAAAGTGCTACTTGTACTTATTGCCCTATAACTTGCTAAAAAAAGTAAAGAACATGTAAACGATTGGTATTTCTAAACTCTGGACAAAATTTAGAAACTATTTAGCATGGAAGTTATTTGGTAGTTGTAGATGCATAAGAGATTTTGGGGGTCAAAGTTAGAAAAACATAATTTATGCTTACCTGATAAATTCCTTTCTTCTGTAGTGTGATCAGTCCACGGGTCATCATTACTTGTGGGATATTAACTGCTCCCCTACAGGAAGTGCAAGAGGATTCACCCAGCAGAGTTGCTATATAGCTCCTCCCCTCTACGTCACCTCCAGTCATTCGACCAAGGACCAACGAGAAAGGAGAAGCCAAGGGTGTAGTGGTGACTGGAGTATAATTTAAAAAATATTTACCTGCCTTAAAAAACAGGGCGGGCCGTGGACTGATCACACTACAGAAGAAAGGAATTTATCAGGTAAGCATAAATTATGTTTTCTTCTGTTAAGTGTGATCAGTCCACGGGTCATCATTACTTGTGGGATACCAATACCAAAGCAAAAGTACACGGATGACGGGAGGGATAGGCAGGCTCTTTATACAGAAGGAACCACTGCCTGAAGAACCTTTCTCCCAAAAATAGCCTCCGAGGAAGCAAAAGTGTCAAATTTGTAAAATTTGGAAAAAGTATGAAGCGAAGACCAAGTTGCAGCCTTGCAAATCTGTTCAACAGAGGCCTCATTCTTAAAGGCCCAAGTGGAAGCCACAGCTCTAGTGGAATGAGCTGTAATTCTTTCAGGAGGCTGCTGTCCAGCAGTCTCATAAGCTAAACGAATTATGCTACGAAGCCAAAAAGAGAGAGAGGTAGCAGAAGCTTTTTGACCTCTCCTCTGACCAGAGTAAACGACAAACAGGGAAGACGTTTGTCGAAAATCTTTAGTTGCCTGTAAATAAAATTTAAGGGCACGAACTACATCCAGATTGTGCAAAAGACGTTCCTTCCTCGAAGAAGGATTTGGGCACAAGGATGGAACAACAATCTCCTGATTGATATTCCTGTTAGTGACTACCTTAGGTAAGAACCCAGGCTTAGTACGCAGAACTACCTTATCCGAGTGAAAAATCAAATAAGGAGAATCACAATGTAAGGCTGATAACTCAGAGACTCTTCGAGCCGAGGAAATAGCCATTAAAAATAGAACTTTCCAAGATAACAACTTTATATCAATGGAATGAAGGGGTTCAAACGGAACACCCTGTAAAACGTTAAGAACAAGGTTTAAACTCCATGGTGGAGCCACAGCTTTAAACACAGGTTTAATCCTGGCCAAAGCCTGACAAAAAGCCTGAACGTCTGGAACTTCTGACAGACGCTTGTGTAACAGAATGGACAGAGCTGAGATCTGTCCCTTTAAGGAACTAGCGGATAACCCCTTTTCTAAACCTTCTTGTAGAAAAGACAATATCCTAGGAATCCTAACCTTACTCCAAGAGTAACCTTTGGATTCGCACCAATATAGGTATTTACGCCATATTTTATGGTAAATCTTTCTGGTAACAGGCTTCCTAGCCTGTATTAAGGTATCAATAACTGACTCAGAAAAACCACGCTTTGATAAGATCAAGCGTTCAATTTCCAAGCAGTCAGCTTCAGAGAAGTTAGATTTTGATGTTTGAAAGGACCCTGAATCAGAAGGTCCTGTTTCAGAGGTAACGACCAAGGTGGACAGAATGACATGTCCACCAGATCTGTATACCAAGTCCTGCGTGGCCATGCAGGCGCTATTAGAATCACTGATGCTTTCTCCTGTTTGATTCTGGCAATCAATCGAGGAAGCATCGGGAAAGGTGGAAACACATGAGCCATCCTGAAGGTCCATGGTGCTGTCAAGGCATCTATCAGGACCGCTCCCGGATCCCTGGATCTGGACCCGTAGCGCGGAAGCTTGGCGTTCTGTCGAGACGCCATGAGATCTATCTCTGGTTTGCCCCAACGTCGAAGTATTTGGGCAAAGACCTCTGGATGAAGTTCCCACTCCCCCGGATGAAAAGTCTGACGACTTAAGAAATCCGCCTCCCAGTTCTCCACTCCCGGGATGTGGATTGCAGACAGGTGGCAAGAGTGAGACTCTGCCCAGCGAATTATCTTCGATACTTCCATCATTGCTAGGGAGCTTCTTGTCCCTCCCTGATGGTTGATATAAGCTACAGTCGTGATGTTGTCCGACTGGAACCTGATGAACCCCCGAGTTGCTAACTGGGGCCAAGCCAGAAGAGCATTGAGGACTGCTCTCAATTCCAGAATGTTTATTGGAAGAAGACTCTCCTCCTGATTCCATAGTCCCTGAGCCTTCAGAGAATTCCAGACAGCGCCCCAACCTAGTAGGCTGGCGTCTGTTGTTACAATTGACCAGTCTGGCCTGCTGAATGGCATTCCCCTGGACAGATGTGGCCGATAAAGCCACCATAGAAGAGAATTTCTGGTCTCTTGAATGGAATGAAGGACACGGCATGCACTTTGAAGTTTTGTTAACCTGTCCTCTGTCAGGTAAATCTTCATTTCTACAGAATCTATCAGAGTCCCCAGGAAGGGAACTCTTGTGAGTGGAAAGAGAGAACTTTTCTCTTCGTTCACTTTCCATCCATGCGACCTTAGAAATGCCAGTACTATCTCTGTATGAGATTTGGCAGTTTGAAAGCTTGAAGCTTGTATCAGTATGTCGTCTAAGTACGGAGCTACTGAAATTCCTCGCGGTCTTAGTACCGCCAGAAGAGTGCCCAGAACCTTTGTGAAGATTCTTGGAGCCGTAGCCAGTCCGAATGGAAGAGCTACAAACTGGTAATGCCTGTCTAAAAAGGCAAACCTTAGATACCGGTAATGACTTCTGTGAATCGGTATGTGAAGGTAAGCATCCTTTAAATCCACTGTGGTCAAGTACTGACCCTCTTGGATCATGGGCAAAATTGTTCGAATAGTTTCCATCTTGAACGATGGAACTCTTAGGAATTTGTTTAGGATCTTTAAATCCAAGATTGGCCTGAAGGTTCCCTCTTTTTTGGGAACTACAAACAGATTTGAGTAAAACCCTTGTCCTTGTTCCAACCGCGGAACTGGATGGATCACTCCCATTAATAAAAGATCTTGTACGCAGCGTAGAAACGCTTCCTTCTTTGTTAGGTTTGTTGACAACCTTGACAGATGAAATCTCCCTCTTGGGGGAGAGGATTTGAAGTCCAGAAGGTATCCCTGAGATATGATCTCTAACGCCCAGGGATCCTGAACATCTCTTGCCCAAGCCTGGGCGAAGAGGGAAAGTCTGCCCCCCACTAGATCCGGTCCCGGATCGGGGGCCCTCAATTCATGCTGTCTTAGGGGCAGCAGCAGGTTTTCTGGCCTGTTTGCCCCTGTTCCAGGACTGGTTAGGTTTCCAGCCTTGTCTGTAGCGAGCAACAGCTCCTTCCTGTTTTGGTGCAGAGGAAGTTGATGCTGCTCCTGCTTTGAAATTACGAAAGGAACGAAAATTGGACTGTCTAGCCTTGGCTTTGGCCTTGTCCTGAGGCAGGGCATGACCTTTACCTCCTGTAATGTCATCAATAATCTCTTTCAAGCCGGGCCCGAATAAGATCTGCCCTTTGAAAGGAATATTAAGCAATTTAGATTTAGACGTAACATCAGCTGACCAGGATTTTAGCCACAGAGCTCTGCGTGCCTGAATGGCGAATCCTGAATTTTTAGCCGCAAGTTTAGTTAAATGTACTACGGCATCTGAAATAAATGAATTAGCTAACTTAAGGAATTTAAGTTTGTGTGTGATGTCATCTAGTGTGGATGATTGAAGTGTCTCTTCCAGAGACTCAAACCAAAATGCTGCTGCAGCCGTGACAGGCGCAATACATGCAAGAGGTTGCAATATAAACCCTTGTTGAACAAACATTTTCTTAAGGTAACCCTCTAATTTTTTATCCATTGGATCTGAAAAAGCACAGCTATCCTCCACTGGGATAGTGGTACGCTTAGCTAAAGTAGAAACTGCTCCCTCCACCTTAGGGACCATTTGCCATAAGTCCCGTGTGGCGGCGTCTATTGGAAACATTTTTCTGAATATAGGAGGGGGTGAGAAAGGCACACCGGGTCTATCCCACTCCTTAGTAACAATGTCAGTAAGTCTCTTAGGTATAGGAAAAACGTCAGTACTCGTCGGTACCGCAAAATATTTATCCAACCTACACATTTTTTCTGGGATTGCAACTGTGTTACAATCATTCAGAGCCGCTAATACCTCCCCTAGTAACACACGGAGGTTCTCAAGCTTAAATTTAAAATTTGAAATGTCTGAGTCCAGTTTATTTGGATCAGAACCGTCACCCACAGAATGAAGCTCTCCGTCTTCATGTTCTGCAAACTGTGACGCAGTATCAGACATGGCCCTTGCATTATCAGCGCACTCTGTTCTCATCCCAGAGTGATCACGTTTACCTCTTAGTTCTGGTAGTTTAGCCAAAACTTCAGTCATAACAGTAGCCATATCTTGTAATGTGATTTGTAATGGCCGCCCAGATGCACTCGGCGCTACAATATCACGCACCTCCTGAGCGGGAGATGCAGGTACTGACACATGAGGCGAGTTAGTCGGCATAACTCTCCCCTCGTTGTTTGGTGAAATATGTTCAATTTGTACAGATTGACTATTTTTTAAAGTAGCATCAATACATTTAGTACATAAATTTCTATTGGGCTCCACTTTGGCATTAACACATATAGCACAGAGATATTCCTCTGAATCAGACATGTTTAACACACTAGCAAATAAACAGCAACTTGGAAATACTTTTCAAAGTAATTTACAAATAATATGAAAACGAACTGTGCCTTTAAGAAGCACAGAAAATATTATAACAGATACAATAATTAAGTTATAGCATCAATCTTTGTCAGAATATACAGTTTTAGCAAAGGATTGTTCCCCTCAGCAAATGATAACTAACCCAGGCAGCAGAAAAAAATACACAAATAAACGTTTTTTATATCACAGTCAATACAATCAGCACAGCTCTGCTGTAATGATTACTTCCCTCAAAAAAGACTCTTGAGATCCCTGAACTCTGTAGAGATGAACCGGATCATGCAGGAAGAAAATGAACCTCTGACTGAGTTTTTCTGATGCATAGTGAAAGCACCAAAATGGCCCCTCCCCCACACACATAACAGTGAGAGGGATCAGTGAACTGCTCTAATTTAAATCAAAACTATTGCCAAGTGGAAAAAAAGTGCCCAAAACATTTTTTCACCCAGTACCTCAGAGAAAAAAACGTTTTTACATGCCAGCAAAAAAACGTTTTACCTCAATAATTAATTGTCATTTAAAACCTATTGCAAGTCCCTGCAAAATAGGTTAAGTCTATGTATACAGTTTAAAAGCCAGAGAAGTACCATTTCCCAGAAAACTGAAGTGTAAAATATACATACATGACAGCCTGATATCAGCTACATCTACTGCATTTAAGGCTGAGTTTACATTATAACGGTATGGCAGGATTTTCTCATCAATTCCATGTCAGAAAATAATAAACTGCTACATACCTCTTTGCAGATTAATCTGCCTGCTGTCCCCTGATCTGAAGTTTACTTCTCCTCAGATGGCCGAGAAACAGCAATATGATCTTAACTACTCCGGCTAAAATCATAGAAAAACTCAGGTAGATTCTTCTTCAAATTCTACCAGAGAAGGAATAACACACTCCGGTGCTATTATAAAATAACAAACTTTTGATTGAAGATATAAAAACTAAATATATCACCATAGTCCTCTCACACATCCTATCTAGTCGTTGGGTGCAAGAGAATGACTGGAGGTGACGTAGAGGGGAGGAGCTATATAGCAACTCTGCTGGGTGAATCCTCTTGCACTTCCTGTAGGGGAGCAGTTAATATCCCACAAGTAATGATGACCCGTGGACTGATCACACTTAACAGAAGAAAAGTGTGTTTTTTCAATTTTTTCATATTTTATAAAAAAAAAATGTATAGTAAATTATATGATATGATGAAAATAATAGTATCTTAGAAAGTCCATTTAAAGGTGAGAAAAACGGTATATAATATGTGTGGGTACAGTAAATGAGTAAGAGGAAAATTACAGCTAAACACAAACACAGCAGAAATGTAAAAATAGCCCTGATCCCTAAAAGTAAGAAAATTGAAAAATGTTCTGGTCACTAAGGGGTTAAGTGATAGGGTACCATTTTTTCAACACTTAAGGCGATAGTAAGCTTTCCCCTTTATAAACACAGAATGTTAGTGATTAACCCAGAGGCAGAACCTTTCTTCAATGAGATTTTTTTTTTATACAAAAATACAAAAAAATACAATGTCTAAAATAAATTTGTTACCTTTGTTCTTGGTCTAACATTAAAAAATTATATAGTTAATATTGTAATTTAAAAGGTGTATTTTTACAAGATCGTCTTACATTCAGTAGTCAATAGTTTTTCAGACTGGGAAACACTAGGGGGTATTATTATTATTATTATCATTTATTTGTATAGCGCCGCCAAATTCCGTAGCGCTGGGTACAACGATGGGGGTATACAATGACAAAGATCTGTGATACAATACAAAACATAACAAGACTAAACAAATCTAGCACAGGATGAAGAGGGCCCTGCTCCGGAGAGCTCACAGTCTATAGGTTTAGGGTGCAGAGACATAAGGTTGGGGGTAGAAAAATTCCAATCAATACGCTGCCAATATTTGACTATTCTCTTCAAACAGCATGTTACTCTAGCCACACTGTGGGTAAGGACAACATACACAGTGCAACTAGAGTACAGCGCCGTTTGAAAACAACGCCTGAGTGAAAGTGCTAACCGTTCCTGCATGTGTCTTGTTCTTTCTGCAGACATGCTGCATTTTCTGTGGTGACTTCTCCGATCACATCATGTTCTGCCTTGGGGTTCATCAGTTGTAATGAAGATGCTATAACTTACTTTTTAATACAGATATGAAATTCAAGTACCCGGTGCTCCGCCCCCCCCCCCCCCCTTCAAAAGTAATTTTTTCTGTGAGCTATCGGTCTAAATGGTTCTACAATTAGTGCTCTAGCTACAACAAAAGGCACCCAAAGGTAAGAGCGCTGATTTGAAAACAATTCAAACCTTTAGCTCACAGAAAAATTTACTTTTGAAGTGGGCAGCAGAGCATGGGGTATTTAAATTTCATATCTATATTAAAAAGTAAGTTATATCATCTTCATTACAACTGATTAATTAAACTCCATCTAAAACATCACTAACATTACGGATCTGAGTTTACCATCACTTTAATAAATCCAATTATCAGCCAATTTACTTCAGTTTTTAGCAGTAGGTTCAGAAAAGTGCACTTGTCTAGATGACCGTATAACAGCAGCGTCTGTGTCAATGTTTGTAACAATGCACGCTCCTGAGTGTACCAAAATAAATCGGTCATTTTGATAACCAAAGTAATTGTTTTGTTTGTTAACTGTATACTCTGAATCATGAAAGCCTAATTTTGACTTTTATGTACCTTTAAAGGCTGCATTGACTGGAACACAACAGACACAATCAGAGTAGTGGTCCCTGCAGCTAGTCTTCTTTTTTTCAACCTACACTGCTTGTCAGCCACACGTACAACAAAGGGCTAGATTTATTAAGCCCCTACGGCAGCAAGTTCTCTCAAGAACTTGCTCGCCTGGATTTATCAAGCAGCGGTCACCAGACCGCTGCTTCCCTAACATCTACGCCACCTCTATTGTGGCGAAATTCAATCTCCTCGGTCGAGTCCGACCGAGGAGATTGACAGCTCCTGCCCGCGCGTGATTGGCTGTGCGCGGGCAGGGGGCGGGATTGCACGCGAGCGCAAAATTTCGCTTGTGTGCAATGTTAATTACCTGTGGGTAATTTCGACCCGCCATAGGCGAGATGAGGCGTACAGGGGCGCGTATACGCGCCCCTGTACGCCTCAGCGTTGATAAATCTAGCCCAAAGTAGTAAGAAGCTTGCCCTGGATGCCACACAGAGGTAAAGTGACTGCAGCAGCAATACTCATACACTCAAGCACACTGCAGAGATGAAATATCTAGTAGAGATCTATACAAATAATTATACTGTTCACCAGCCAGTGTGAAAAGCTACTTTACACTTAAAAAGTTGTTGTTTACTATATTCCTTTTTCATTAGATCATTTTGTTTTCTTAAACTTGCCCAAACATTGGGATTAAACACATAGGCAATGTCCCAACAGTTACATTTTTTTACAATGTTTACAGTGAGTCTTCCCAACTTTTTAATTAGTATTCAGACGTATTACAGTTTTAAAACATACAAATATTAACAAAATATTATTTATGAGTTAACAATGTATATTTTTAAAGAGACATTAAAGTGATGGTAAAACAGATGGGGAATGTTACAGCGCATCTTCATTACAACTAATGAATTAAACTCCATCTAAAATATCGCTAACATTCTGGATCTGTTCATACAAAGTTCATATAATGTTTAATTGTGTGCAGTAAACACACTTTACAATATACTTTATTTTGTCCCTTTTTCCTGTAATTTAACTTTGCCAATAGTTGGTTTTCTCAGTTCCTTATGAGTGTAACCATGTTGAAACCTAGGTTTCCCTTATCAAATCACTTCTGCTGATGGCAATTAAAGGCATATATAAAACAGTCGATAAAAGATTGTGTGCAAACAATAGCTATGTGTAAGCCTTGTTTCCACACTCTTTTATGGTCTGTTTTATATCTGTCCCTAATAACCCTCAGCAGACAAGACAGTTATGGGCAAATACTAGGTTTTCTTATTATATAGAAACTCAACTAATTTATAGAAACTAAACCTTTACATATACCTCCAACATTTAATATATTTAAAAAAATATGCACATATTATTCTTAAAGGGACAGTAAAGTCATAATTAGACATTCACAATTTAGACAGAACATACAATTTTAAACAACTTAAAATGTACTTATATTATTTCATTTGCTTCTTTCTCTTGTCTTTGTTGAAAGGTTTATCTAGGAAAGCTCTGTAGCAGCAAATAATCTGGGTTCTAGTTGCTCATTGGTGGCTGTGTGTGTGTATGTATATATATATATATATATATATATATATATATATATATATATATACACACACACACTGATTGGTTGGCTCACCCATGTGTTCAGTTCTACCTAAATTGTGAGACATTTTTGGGTTTGATGTCCCTTTAAGGTAATCTTTGCTTTGAATAAATCCTTGTATCTAGAATTGATTTACTGTTGAATGTCCCTTTAAATGTGCCGAGATCAGCTCAGTCTCAAACAAATATTAAGCCAAAATGTAAAAGCATAATAAATAATCTCCAAGACTCAAACATACATATAAAAGTATACAAATGTATATGAAGTGCATTTATTTCAGTGATATAACCAGACATGCTAATACATTTATATTATGAAAGCTTTTCAAGATGGCAGGCCTGCGAAATCATTTTATTCACGAGTCACGACACATTAAAGTAAAATAAATGTATTTAAAGGCATAGGTAGGTAATAACTGGTGTAACACTAAATTACTGTAAATTCAAATTGATTGTAAGCTAGCATTTATATATTAAATAAAACGTTTAAAAATAGTATGAAAATATTTTATTTTAAAACAAAACAAAAAACTATATGGGTGCAATAGCCAGAAAACAATTTATTTTGATTGTTAAACGTGTTTTACAGATAAATTATATACTCCTGCTAATTTATTTGTTTTGTTAAACCTGTCATGCATATTGAGGGAATCATCATCATATTAGGGTATTTCGACACGCTAATTATACCATTATATTAAATAGAACTGAAGCATGCACACATAAGAAATATACGTTTACTAAAGCGCATTTTGTGACGGAATTTACCTCACAAAAATCATGCAGCGTCTTATCTGTGAACTGCAGTCGCCGCCACAGCAGAGCACAGGTGCGAAATTCTCGCGAGAACCATAGCCAAACAGTGCAAGTGCGGAAATTCTCGCGATGATTTGAGCCAAAAGCGCGGGAGGTGTTAAGAAAATGCAATAAGTGTGAAGAGTACTGGTGCGAAGTCTAGAGTTTGATTAAATATATATTGGGCACGGGGCGCGATTATGTCACAATGTTTTTTAATTATTTTCTTAAATATCAAAATAAAATTTGAAAGGGGCCACCAGGTTGTACTTGCCTCGGGGACCAAGGTTGCCAGCCCTACAATATACATCAAAAGATTTAGCCACATGAATAAATAATAGTCTGTATTTCCTATTATGAATTAGCCCTTCTGCTGATTAAATGAGCTCACTATAGGACCCCACTTCTGCAAGAAGTATGGAGAGAAAAAAAGAGATAAGATGCCATTTATGGACCTTGAACCTAGATGGACAAGGAAAGGTCCAGGGGTATTAATTGTGAGGGGGTGGAAGTCTTGGTGAGTTCCCACACTGGGTTTTTTTAGGACTTGACCCCTGAGTAGGTCTGATATTTAATCTATGCCTCTTTATAGACAAGGGCAAAGTACACTATTAATGCCAAGTTTAGACCTATAGTATGTGCAAAGGGTAGACCCACTTTAGGAACTAAGCTAGGCAAATATATAAATTGTGCTGTATGACATAATAGTTTCATCAATACAAGGCTAAGACTGGATATGCAACTTGTGTATAAAAAGCTGAAAACAAATCAGCAATATCATGGATCTGTCAACAACGCGTACTGCTTCTCTGACAGGATGCAAGAATATTTGCACTCCAAGATGGCGGTGTCCACTATGAAGAGGAGGAAAAACAATTCCAATGTGAGCAGCGTCCACCCTACTGTAGTTAAACTCAGCATTTCAATTTCCTAATAAACATCTTTTACTTCAGATGTTTAAATCCTGCTCTTTCATATGAATGATAGGAAAAAATGAGTACATCGTCTTTTTAAAGGGTGACGTAAAGAAAAGGCAGATAGCTCCCACAATAAGACCATCATACCAAATTCAAGATGGTTGAAAGGTCCTCCTTTGGACAGATGAAGAATGGATGAAGATGTGCTAGCAGGCTGTGAAATGTTGGAATAAGACTTAGAGAATGAGTAATGTGAAAATAAGTTTAGGAATGTAATTTTCTTCTGAGCAACCGAAATAATGGTAGGCAAATATTTGTAGCTAAAGACCATAAAGTATTACCTCTGACTCACACACACCAAAAACAGTGATTCATCCCCTGATTGCGAACACCTTGATTTCAAATGCTAACAAGATAAACCACTTAAAATATTTGAGTCATGCAACTCATTTATACAATGATGCCATTTTAAGGTTTGTATTGTTAAAAAGGTGTTCACATAATGGAAAACAGTTACATTTTCTCTAATAAAGCAATGTAATTGTCATGCACTGAGAAGCACTGCATTATATACTCTGGCACTGCACTGACCACATTGTAATAGTTCATTGTTTTGTAATTACTTTTAAAATATAACTACTATTAGGGTAAGTTTGTATTATGAAGGACAGCATTTGGTTGTTAACATTCTGCTGATGGCTAGTAGTATGAAAAATAGGTCACCACTTGTGGTTGGTGGATAGGGATTATAAGAACAATGGCTAGATAAGAATCCAGTGCCTACTTTTGCTTAGGATAGGATAAGTAGTCATTGGTCAAGGGAGAAATTTGAGGAGGGAAAGATATACGTTTAAACATATGAGACTAAATTTAAAGGGACATGAAACTCAATTTTTCTCTTGTTATTCAGACAGAATATAATTTAATGAACTTTCTAATTTACTGCTATTATCAAATTTGCTTTATATTTATTCTCTGGGTATCCATTGTTGAAGGAGTTGCCATGCACAAGTGGGAGCTAGCTGAACCCATCTGGTGAGCCAGGACAGGCAAGGGATTGAGTTCCGTGCACATTGTATTTCCCTATTCGGTTTAAGGAAGTTTACTATGAAATCTCATGAGATCACAGTAAAAGAGTTCATGACCTCAGCACTGCTGATGCTGATTGGCTCCAGTCTACTCCAGATTTTGTATTGTTTAAAACGATAGATAATCCCTTTATTATCCATTCCCCAGTTTTGCATAACTAAAATTGTTATAATAGTTTTCTTTTTACCTCTATGATTACTTTCAAAAGAAGGATAAATCCAACACTTCAAGTAACGTTAAAACAAGTCCTTTATTGAATCCATTTAGGTAAAATAAGAAACACAGCAACTCCTGATTTGACGTCACGGGCGCAGCACTGACAGGCTTATGCGTTTTACCTTATATCTAAGCCTCTGCAGACTGCCCCTTATTTCAGTTCTTTTGACAGACATGCATTTTAGTCAATCAGTATTGACTCATAAATAAATTACCTAGCTTTAGCTTTCAACATTGAATACAATGAGAACAAAGCAAATTTAATGATACAAGTAAAATGGAAAGTTGTTTAACATTGCATGTTCCTTCTGAATCATGAAAGTTTAATTGTAACTAGACTGTCCCTTTAAAAAAGACTAGCGTAAACATCTTGGTTCAGTAATTCAGTTGCCAACATAACAGATTTGTGTATATCAAGTAGTAATCATTTTTTTACTGGCTAACACATTTTATATTATGACCTTTCTCTCTTCCTCAGGTCTGACATAATAATGATAAATATGTTGGAATTTAACAATTATAACAGCACAGAAAGTAGTTTAAAGGATAAAAAGTGACTTAAAGTGATGTAAACTCTCCCCTTTTTAAAAGCAGATCTAAAATGTTAGTGATATTTTAGATGGAGTTTAATTAATCAGTTATAACAAAGATAACTTACTCTTTGAAATAGATATAAAATTCTAATACCCCACGCTCTACCACCCACTTCAAAAGTAAATTTCTCTGTGAGCTAAAGGTTAGAATTGTTGTCCAATCAGCGCTCTACCCATATGGCACTTTTGTTGTAGCTAGAGCACTGATTAGATTGAGAATTCAAACCGTTAGCTCACAGAAAAATTGAAGTTTGAAGAGGGCGACAGAGCATGGGGTATTTGAATTTCATATTTATATTAAAAAGTAAGTAAAATCACATCTTTATTACCACTGATTCATTAAACTTCAACTAAAATATCACTACCATTCCGGATCTAATTTTAAAAAGGGGAGAGTTTACCATCAATTTAAAGGGATTTTAAATAATATGCAATTGTAATATAAAATGTTTAATTGTGTGTAGTTAAACAACTTTGCAATATACTTTAATTATTTATTTTGTTCCATTTTCCTGTAATTTATCTCTGAAAATGTGTTGGTTTTCTAAATTCTATAAATTAATGGCTGCCTGTTTGAGTTTAAGTTGCTCCTTATCGGTTTCTCCTGCTGAAGACAATTAGGGACAGATATAGGGGCCAAATTATCAAGCTCTGAATGGAGCTTGATGCCCCTGTTTCCGCACGCCAGTAGTTATGAAACTGCTGCTCCATAACTTGTCTGCTGCCTCTGAGGCTGCGGTCTTCAATCCGTCCGATCCTTTATGATCGGGCTGATTGACACCCCCTGCTAGCGGCCGATTGACCGCGAATCTGCAGGGGGCGGCATTGCACAAGCAGTGCACCAGAACTGCTTATGCAATGATAAATTATGACAGCGTATGCTGTCAGCATTTATCGATGTGCGGCGGACATGATACGCTACAACGTATCATGTCTGTCCGCACTTTAGTAAATCGGCCCCATAATATAAAACAGGCAATAAAAGAAACTGTAAGAAAAGGGATTCCGCACAGCTTTGTACAGAGATAAATAGAAAAATAGTTCAATATGGCATTATAAAAACTAAATTACTTTATAGAAACTAAACATTTACACTTATATTTTAAATATTTAAACAATTTATATAAGTGTAAATAATAAATCTACGCCTTATTCTAAGGCTAATCTTTGAATACATCATTATGTCTAGCATGCGTTTACTGTTGGGAATACGTAGGGAGGGAATGTAAGGTCATAAATAATGGTGGATGGGCCTGAGAAGGAAAGATGTCAAGAATTTGAAGTTAACCAGTATAGGAAACAGACAGGAGTGAATAAATAAACACTTAAAAAATAAGACTCTCAAAAATTGTACATAAACATAAGAGAAATGCATTTAATTTTTATTTTAAATTGTATTGGTGTATTTATTATATGTCATTGCATGTGAACAGAACGTGAATCTCAAGATATGTTTATTTAGCCCCCCACCCAGTCAGCTTTCTTATGCTGGCTGCACTTAAACCTCCCACACCTTTCACTTTCAGAGCTATATACCAGTAATTTATACTACGACCCCCCACTCTGTCTCTCTGTGCTCAAACCATTATGTATCACCTTCCATGTTTGTTATAGTTTGTAAATTCCATTACATTCATCACTATTGCTTTATATATTAAAGCGTGTCTCAAAATCCTGTTATTGGTATGAGCTGAACACATCTAAGCCAATGAAAAGAGACGTGTGTGTAACCACCAATCACCAGCTAGCTCCCAGTATGCAATGCGGCTCATGGGTCAACTAGAAAAACACATAGGGCTAGAGTAAAATTGAGCTGCTAAATTATTGCGAGCCTGCAAACTGGCAAATTTGGCCTTTTTGAGGATGCGCAATAATTAATCAGCCATTACAAGTGCTTGCAGTAGCAATGAGCACTTATAAAATTAACCAGATATTAGATCTCTGGTTAATTTTATAAATGTGCCCCAAATGCCCCCAAAATTAGCGCTCCACTTGTAATCTGGCCCATAATTTGATAATAGAAGTAAATTAAAAAAAAAGTCTCTTTAAATTGTATGCCCTATATGGATAGTAATCATCTCTATGGGGGGATATTTGCTTGCATGAGACACAGAAATGTATAGTATATATATATATATATATATATATATATATATCAGCACTAGAATAAATTGATACAGCACCTTCATTGCGTTTGTTCAAACCTCTGAGGTAACAGGTCATAAATGCTATTTGTTATTGCGCTCAGCAAGTGTTTGTTTTTATTTTCTATTAATTGTTGTACATCATTAATTCTTGAGCATCCTCTTGCCCTGAAGCAGCTGAATGCCTCTATCATCTGAGGCGCTTGTTCACCAAAGGTTCCCAACGATTCACTGGGGTATGTTCCATAACTTCCTCAAAGTGAAAAGATATGGCACTGAAATATTGTATCCATACACTGTGATATAAAGTGTAGATACTCACAGTATAGATTGAGATGAACAGCTCATCAGGTGTTCAAAGAAAGGAAAAGTTTTTCACCAGCTTTTGATAAAAAGAAGCTTTAATTTTCCCAACGCGTTTCAACGGTCAGTGCCGTCTTTTTCAAGAGCATTCACAGATAATTTGCTTTACAAACCATAGCATACCTTACCGCAACACAGCCGGTCTTAAAAATAAAATAAAAGACGCTAACCCTGATCCCATTGGTTGGGGACGGGTTTACACACGTTCACATAAAATTACAAATTAAAAAGACTTCCTAATATCTTTAAACATACTATCTGTCAGGTTTTTTTTTCCCTGTTTTGTTTGCCATGTGCTGCTGACATCCATTTTACTCACCTCTCTTGCTGACTATGGTGCATTGTGGGGGATGCTGCTCATTTCCTGCACTTCCTTTTATGGACAGACTGGTGTGCATCATCCGTGTGAGACAGGATGCAGTCTCAGAATTGTGATGTCATCACTTATTATTTAAAGGGCCTCTGTTCAGTATGCTTTGCCTTTGCGTTGTCTCAGACCTGTTTGTGAGAGTTGCTGTGCATTACCTGGCTGCCTGACGTCCTTCCTGGTTCCTGATCCCTGGCTTGTTCCTGACTCTGCTGTTTTCCTTGTTCCTGATTCCGGCTCGTCTGACTATTCGCTTTGGCTCCTGACTCGGCTCGTCTGATTACCAGCTCTGGTTTTGACTCCTGGCTTGTTATTTGACTTGTGGACTTTTTATTATTTTTTGCTATTAATAAAGGTGTGATTATTTTTGCACTACTCGCCTCAGTTTGATTCCTGGCACCCTGACACTATCTAAGTATTAAACTATTTATGTTACATAATAAAATATATAATAAAATTCATCGATCTCTACTAAATATAAAAAAAAATTCATAAACGCTAATTAAATACAAAATAAGACCGACCAATCAAATTAATTATTTTTAAAAAATTCTTAACCAATCCTTAAGAGTAGAATAATTAAGTTCCCTTTCGAGCAGTTTCTTTGTACCAGTTTCAAATCAGGTCCGCTTGTTCTATTTGGTCACATGTTCAATTATGTCCAATCGAAAATGTTCCATTTTAAATAATGCTGTTTTATCATCGGCTATGTATGCCGTTTTAAACTAAATAACATTGGGAATAAGAAAAGAAGCATTAATGTCGTGAACAACATCCATGATATCATTGATTTCACTCTATCGCCATAAATGAATGGCTAGACATATAAAGAATGCATAAAGCAACAGAGTATAAAATATCTAGTTAATTGCATAACGATCCCATAAAGTAGAAAAATACAAAGTATCTAGATATTTATATAAAGACAGCAAATTTGTCCAAACTACGTACTCAATTGGTATTCACTTTATATACGAGACAATATTCAAAAAACGCCTAAGAATATTAAAGACAACGTACATTCTATATAAGGACAGGTAAATGTGTTTATAAGTGGAGATGGTTTTTAAATAAATTTTAGTGTCTTTGTTTAGACCCCGATGAGAGTAAGTTTTGAGTGTGTGAATCCATCTTAGCTCTCTTTGGTCTAGCTCTTTAGCCATATCACCCAAAAGGCATGTATATGGCCTTAGATTTATCCAGTTGTTTCTTTCTCAATTGCCGGTATCTTTGTTTTGGCTTACCAGTTTCAAGCCCAATATCGGAGCTACCCAGGGCTCTCTAAGGATTTAATATACTAGATGGGAGGCGTAACTGACAGCCGCATATATTAGCATTGTACAGCATGCTAATGTTGCTAGCGGCTTGTCTATGTAATATCGCCGGACCGGAAGTGACGTCAACGGTTACGTCACTACCGGGTAGCTCCGATATTGGGCTTGAAACTGGTAAGCCAAAACAAAGATACCGGCAATTGAGAAAGAAACAACTGGATAAATCTAAGGCAATATACATGCCTTTTGAATTACCTATATATTTAGATATGTATAAAATTAATCCGGGAAAATATATATACTTCCGGTTTGCCATATGGCGGAATCTTTTAGATGTTACACAGGAAGTGATGCTACACTTTATGGGGGAATCTTTTAGATGTTACACAGGAAGTGGAGGGGAATCTTTTAGATGTTACACAGGAAGTGATACTACACTTTATGGGGGAATCTTTTAGATGTTACACAGGAAGTGGAGGGGAATCTTTTAGATGTTACACAGGAAGTGATGCTACACTTTATGGGGGAATCTTTTAGATGTTACACAGGAAGTGGAGGGGAATCTTTTAGAATTTTACACAGGAAGTGATGCTACACTTTATGGGGGAATCTTTTAGATGTTACACAGGAAGTGGAGGGATTTGGCGCCCAAACAATACAATTAATCAATTAAACTACCATATAGGCTACTTCTAAACTGTATATAAGGCCAGCTGCCATTACCAATATTCTAGTCTTGAGAAAGGCCCTTTTTTGAGGGCAGAAACGCGTTGACATATTGGTAAGCATTACTTTAATCTTTACTTCATTCTCATATTGGATACACTATGTTGTGAATTTCTTTTTTTTACAGGGACACTTTTTAGGATACCATAGGAGCAGCTGACAGGTGCTAGGATCCAATCAGCTACTTCAGCAACCACACTCAGGAATTTGGATCTGTTAAAGTAACTAACATCAATTTCCTCACTTTCATCTTGCTTTTCATCACCCATTTTTTCCATTTTTTAGTTTTGATTGACTTATTTTTGTTCTTCACTAACATTTGTTGATCAACTTTTTGAACACTTTTTTGGATTATATTTTATATTTTATTTTTTATTTTTTATGTTATTGCATATTGTGTATTTTATTTTTTATGTTATTGCATATTGTGTATTTTATTTAATTATATCTTAACCTCACTGGATTAAGTAGCTAGCATTTTTATATCCACTTGCACTCACTCACTATTTGATTGTATCTATACAATTATTTTGCTACCCCCCTTTTTTTGCACTGCAGTGCATTTTTCTATTTTTTGGAACACTATTTTTGTAACACTAATTTTGAACACTATTGTTTGTATTATTGTTTATTAGTTTTTTGCTTGATGCACTTGCTACAGTTGTACTTAGGCTAATTCTGTTTTATCAGTATACACTCTTATTCTGGTGTACCACTCACACTGATCACCTGTTATTACCTCTGTTTTTATTTTAATTATCAGCTTTGGCCCTTGAGCCGCTTCTGTAAGATATTCCTGTATTTGTAATTTTATTTATATGTGCTTTTTACATTTTTTATATATAGTCTTTTATTACTGATGCTTTTTAACATGGTTCATTAAATAATCTTCTTTTATCTCTCTGTGAGTATATTTATCCCTTGGCCTCTTGTTGGCGCTGTATTCACTTCTTACTACTTGTGCATATTTTTTGGATGTTGGTTAGGATCTCTGTTTGGATACAGCTTGGGGATTACCTTAGCGCTTGTACACACACCCTTTTTCACTATTAACTTTTTCTATCCCCAGCCACAGAAAGGTTTCTTTTTTGAAAAGCGTTTATGAAATATTTTTTATATTTAGTAGAGATCGATACATTTTATTATATATTTTATTATGTAACATAAATAGTTTATTACTTAGATAGTGTGTTCAAAGATATTAGGAAGTCTTTTTAATTTGTATTTTTATGTAAATGTGTGTAAACCCGCCCCCAACCAATGGTATCATGGGTAGCGTCTTTTATTTTGTTTTTAAGACCGCCTACGTTGCGGTAAGGTATGCTATGGTTTGTAAAGCAAATTATCTGTGAATGCTCTTGAAAAAGATGGCACTGACCGTTGAAACGCATTGGGAAAATAAAAGTTGCTTTTTATCAAAAGCTGGTGAAAATCTTTTCCTTTCTTTGAACACCTGATGAGCTGTTCACCTCAGTCTATACTGTGAGTATCTACACTTTATATCACAGTGTATGGATACAATATTTCAGTGCCATATCTTTTCACTTTGAGGAAGTTGTGGAACATACCCCAGTGAATCGTTGGGAACCTTTGGTGAACAAGCACCTCCCTCTGCACACACATACCGATTAAATAGCCTTTAGGAGAGACTGTGGGATGGCAGCAGTTCAACAAACAAAAGGGGAGTACATATTCATATTGTATATTGGTTTTTTTTATCTCTATCCTCTGAGCAGTAACATTCACAGCTCCTCAAGAATATTTCTCACGCGTCTCACGGAGGCTTCAGGGATGTCCTTGCACAAACCTTTTTATCCTAACCAAGTTTCTTTTAACTCTTTATCTGTACATTACAATATTTACTTTGCTGTTATGTGTAAGGATTAGTGAACAAACACTAACAGAAGCCTGCCGAGAATAGACATTTCCTTAGCCTTATTATCCCTATCCTGGGAAAGTACAATAAAAATGTCCCACTTTAGAGCAACTGGAATGTATATTGCTAAAGAACCAATATTTTATTAGTAAAATTCCTATTGTTTTCCCGTTATCCTCTTGAAAAGCCTCTATATCCTTTGTTCTGACCAGTTGGGGCAGATGTAAATGACTTCTCCATAATGCAGTAAGTTCTACAGGATGCATTCCAGTCTCTTTGGAGCAGCAGGAAAAAAAACAAATTTTTGCAAAGGTAAATTACAGTTAAAATTAGTAAAATAAATAATTTAATTACATTGCAAAGTTTTAATTACATATTATTAAACATTTTAGGTATAAATCACTCTCCTAAAGTGTGTTAAAGGCTGCTTAAAGGTACATTAAACTTAATTATTTTCTTTCTTGAATCCGATGGAGCAGGCAGTTTTAAATAACTTTCCAATTTACTTGTACTATCTAATTTGTTTTGTTCTCTTTGCATCTCTTGTTGAAAAGTATAGCTAGGTAGATTTAGAAGCTGCTGATTGATGGCTGCACATATATGCATCTTGCCATTGGCTTTTAGCTTACTCCCAGTAGTGCACTGTTTCTCTTTTCACAAAGGATACCTAGAAAATTAAGCAAATTAGATAATTGAAGTAAATTGGAAAGTTGTTTAACATATTCTTTATCTGAATCATGAAAGAAAAAATTGGGTTTCATGTCCCTTTAAATAAAGATCAGTTCACTATACGGTTTAAACACATGCTTCCACCTTCCAACTTAGATCCTCAGGAGAAGTAGAGATTAATAGTGATACCGCACTGACAAAGAATTTAATAACAGTCCTCACTCACATACGGCTAGATTACGAGTTTTGCTTTATAGAGGCTGTGCGGTGCTAACGAGCAGTTTATGCTCACCGCTCACTTACAGACAGCGCTGGTATTACGAGTTTTTACAAACCAGACAAGAAGTGAGCGTTGAGCAAACTTTTGCTCTTTAACGCACTCCAATACCAGCGCTGCTTAAGTCAGCGGTGAGCTGGTGTAACGTGCTCACGCACAATTTCCCCATAGGAATCAATGGGGAGAGCCGGCTGAAAAAAAGTCTAACACCTGCAAAAAAGCAGCGTAAAACTCTTTAACGCAGCCCCATTGATTCCTATGGGGAAATAAAAGTTATGTTTACACCTAACACCCTAACATGAACCCCGAGTCTAAACATCCCTAATCTTACTCTTATTAACCCCTAATCTGCCGCCCCCAACATCGCCGACACCTACATTATAATTATTAACTCCTAATCTGCCGCTCCGGACACCGCCGCCACCTACATTATACTTATGAACCCCTAATCTGCGGCCCCCAACATCGCCGAACCCTACATTTATTAACCCCTACTCTACCGCCCCCAATGTTTCCGCCACCTACCTACACTTATTGACCCATAATCTGCCGCCCCCAACGTCGCTGCCACTATAATAAACATATTAACCCCTAAACCGCTGCACTCCCACCTCACAAACATTAGTTAAATATTATTAACCCCTAATCTGCCGGCCCTAACATCACTACCACCTATCTACATTTATTAACCCCTAATCTGCCGCCCCCAACGTCGCCGCCACTATATTAAAGTTATTAACCCCTAAACCTAAGTCTAACCCTAAACCTAACACCCCTAACTTAAATATAATTAAAATAAATCTAAATAAAATTACTATCATTAAAGGGACAGTCTACACCAGAATTTTTATTGTTTTAAAAGATAGATAATCCCTTTATTACCCATTTCCCAGTTTTGCATAACCAACACAATTATATTAATATACTTTTAACCTCTGTGATTATCTTGTATCTAAGCCTTTGCAAACTGCCCCTTTTTTCAGTTCTTTTGACAGACTTGCAGTCTAGCCAATCAGTGCCTGCTCCCAGATGACTTCTCGTGCACGAGCACAGTGTTATCTATATGAAATACGTGAACTAACACCTTCTAGTGGTGAGAAACTGTTAAAATGCAATCTGAAAGAGGTGGGCTTCAAGGTCTAAGAAATTAATTAGCATATGAACCTCCTAGGTTAAGCTTTCAACTAAGAATACCAAGAGAACAAAGCAAAATTGGTGATAAAAGTAAATCGGAAAATTGTTTAAAATTACATGCTCTATCTGAATCATGAAAGCTAATTTTGGCCTAGACTGTCCCTTTAACTAAATAATTCCTATTTAAAACTAAATACTTACCTATAAAATAAACCCTAACGCCTAGATTTAGAGCTTGGCGTTAGCCGTCCAAACCAGCGTTAAGGGGTCCTAACGCTGGTTTTGGCTGCCCGCTGGTATTTAGAGTCAGTCAGGAAAGGGAACGTGTATTTAGGGCGAGCGCCAAGGTTTGGCCTCAGGCTAGTATACAAAAGACCTCCTAGCTGGTCTCAACAAGGAACATGTAACAGTGGTAATGCATACAGCGCCTAAAATTAGGCTTGAGGCTAGATACTAATTGGAGAGTTGGATGTTGATCTGGATAAGTTTAAAATGATTTATTACAGCGGAAAAAACATATAAAAAATGACAGTGTCTTCACAATTCGTAAAACTACAAATACAAATCTCTTTCACTGACTAACTCGAGAATAGTATATCAGCACTTAAACTTCAAAAGAAAATTCAGCAATTGCAGATGGATCAGGTATTTAGTATAAAATCAATCAGTAAAAAACAGTAGCATAAACAATATATAAACACTTTATAAACATATAATCAAACATCAGGTATCAATATAGTCATCAGTGTGGTATAAACCAAGGATCTCTTGGGATCCAATACTGAGAAGTTTAACCCAAAGAGTGTGTGTGAAATCCAATGCAGTAAGGTGTTATATAATAAAACAGTTACAAAAATCCTAATAACAGTGCAATAATACAATAAATCGTGAAATATTTGTCCAAATGGACCAGTGGTGTAAAAATTAGTTGATTGCTGTGCACAAAAAAAAAAAAAAAAAAAAAAAAAATGTAAATGCGTGAGAAAAAATGTGGTGAAACAGTCTATCTGTGAGGGGGGGGGTCCTCTAGCAGGGTCCTATATCGATCCGGCTCTTTGATGAAACACAGGTAATAAAAAATAAAAATAAAAAAAATAAATAAATAAAGCTAAAAATTAAAAATGTAAAAAATATATATAGGCAGCAAGTCACAGTTCCAAAATTTTATCTGTTTAAAAAATCCAACTGGTAAAATATCCCACAAAAAAGAAGAAGAAAAAATCCTAGAAGAAAACAAATAAACAAACCATAGTGTAGATGTATAAGATAGTTCTACTCCTATTGAAATTATGCTCACCAATGTCAATGTTGACGCGTTTCGGCCTACATAGAGGCCTTTTTCAAGACAGTGGTGATACTTGGGACAACTGACCTTATATAGAGGAAGTTCTAATGTGTTTGGGCGCCAAAATGTTCTTTGTGTCGCCCATTTCCTGTTGCTGATGCATTGTGGGTCAATTTTGTTTCAAATTGTTTTATTCATTTCTTAAATAATCATTCACTACACATATATTCTAATAAATCTTATTAGATTTATTAATCGATCTTATACAGTATTACATCAATATTAGAATTATTAACTATTTAATAGCTATTATACCTAGTTAAAATAAATACAAAGTTGCCTGTAAAATAAATATAAATGCTAAAATAGCTACAATATAATTATTTGTTATATATTTATATTGTAGCTATATTAGGGTTTATTTTACAGGTAAGTATTTAGCTTTAAATAGGATTAATTTATTTAATAAGATTTATTTTATTTCGTTAGATTTAAATTAAATTTAATTTATGGGGGTGTTAGTGTTAGGGTTAGACTTAGCTTTAGGGGTTAATACATTTATTAGAGTAGCGGCGAGGTCCGGTCGGCAGATTAGGGGTTAATAAGTGTAGGTAGGTAGCGGCGACGTTGGGGGGGGCAGATTAGGGGTTAATAAATATAATATAGGGGTCGGCGATGTTAGGGGCAGCAGATTAGGGGTACATAGCTATAATGTAGGTTGCAGCGGTGTACGGAGCGGCAGATTAGGGGTTAATAATAAAATGCAGGGGTCAGCGATAGTGGGGGAGGCAGATTATTGGTTAATAAGTGTAAGGTTAGGGGTGTTTAGACTCGGGGTACATGTTAGGGTACTAGGTGCAGACTTAGGAAGTGTTTCCCCATAGGAAACAATAGGGCTGCGTTAGGAGCTGAACGCTGCTTTTTTGCAGGTCAAACTGCCCCATTGTTTCCTATGGGGATATCGTGCACGAGCACGTTTTTGAAGCTGGCGGCGTCCGTAAGCAACGCTGGTATTTAGAGTTGAAGTGGCGGTAAATTATGCTCTACGCTCCCTTTTTTGGAGCCTAACGCAGCCCTTCAGAGAACTCTAAATACCAGAGTTGTTTAAAAGGTGCGGGGGAAAAAAAACACGCTTAGCTAACGCACCCCTTCTAACGTAAAACTCTAAATCTAGGTGTAAGTTAGCTACAATCTAACTAATAGTTACATTGTAGATAGCTTAGGGTTTATTTTTATTTTACAGGCAAGTTTGTATTTATTTTAACTAGGTAGAATAGTTATTAAATAGTTATTAACTATTTAATAACTACCTAGCTAAAATAAATACAAAGTTACCTGTAAAATAAAACCTAACCTAATTTACAATTACACCTAACACTACACTATAATTAAATAAATTAACTAAATTAAATACAATTAAATACAATTAAATAAAATTATCTAAAGTCAAAACCCCCCACTAAATTACAGAAAATAATAAACAAATTACAAGATTTTTAAACTAATTACACCTAATCTAATCCCCCTATTAAAATAAAAAAGCCCCCCCCCCCAATAAAAAAAGCCATACCCTACACTAAATTACAAATAGCACTTAAAAGGGCTCTCCACATTCAGCGAGGTCTGGCGGACCTGATCCGCAATGTCGGATCAGGTCCGACCAGACCTTTGATAAATATCCCCCGTTAATCTAGTATCTCACAATGTGAGAGGCCTGAATTCTGACCTCAAAAGACGTATGGCAATAAATCACTATAAAACACTCCACGCAAATGTTATTTACTTACAAGAGACCCACTTCACGAAACCACACATACCTAAATACTGGACCAGGAATTCAAACAACATTTTCACTCTACTACTGATTCCAAAAAAAGAGGAGTATCTATTTTAATTCATTCCTCATTATACTTCACTCACACTAAAACAATTTCAGATAAAGAGGGGAGGTTATTTTGCCACTTCTCTAATCCCCCACGTGACACAATTTGCTAACCATATTCTTGAAGGTCACCAACTACCTAAAGACCTTCTCTAGGCTAAAATTGTAGTGATTCCCAAACCAGGGAAAAACCCAAAACAATGTTCAAGTTATAGACCGATCTCCCTCATTAATCAATACTTTAAAATAATAACTAAGATAATGGCCAATAGATTAAAACCAATATTCCCCATCATTATACACAAGATAGGGAAGCCCCAGATAATGTAAGGGGAATGGTTTCGATCATAGAATATCTCAAAACAAACAAAGTGCCTTCTCTGCTACTATCATTGGACTCGGAGAGGGCATTTGACATGGTGGATTGGAACTACATGTTATATTTATTAAGTAAAATAGGATTTAGTGGCCCTTTTATCTCAGCTATCAAAACGCTTTACTTCAACCCCACAGTCTATGTCAGAACAATAGGCCATCAATCCCAATCATTCGATATTTTAAATTAGTCCTGGCAGGGCTGCCCATTGTCCCCTTTGCTGTTTGCAATATGTATCAAACCGTTGGCAGAGATTATTCGTAAAGTCACAGGGCAGGAGGGGTCTCTTACAAAGTCACACTATTTGCAGACAACGTCTTGCTAATCCTAAGCAAACCCCTGATTTCCCTGCCTACTGTCTATGACATTATCCACAAATTTTCAATCAGTTCAGGATATAAGATAAATTTAGATAAATGCAAGGCTCTCCCAATAGAAATCCGGAGACATACTATCAAACTTATTGAGACTAATTGTGACTTTTAGGGATTAAGTTGACAGCTAGTTATGACCAGTTATATCACGCAAACAGTGTTCCCTCTAAGGACAGTTTTGTGTGCAGCCCAGCAGTGAAACAGTTAACAAGAGAACCATACCTTTCCATCTGCATTGTGCATTGCTTGCTAATTGCAGGGTGTGGTTACCTAATTAACTGTTTCACTGCTGGGCCGCACACAAAACTGGCCTTAGAGGGAACACTGCACGCAAACTATACCCCATTATTTAAGACACTTAGAAAATATATTAGTAAGTGGCAGAAACATAATTTTTCATGGTATGGACGATTGTTTTCCATAAAAATTAATATTCTCCCTAGGATACTATACCTGTTTAGAGAGTTACCAACTAAGATCAATAAACAAGATCTAGATTTACTCCAGTTAGTGGTACACAGTTTCCAGAGGGGAAATAAAAATGCAAGAATCTCTCACCAAGTACTCACCCACCACAGACAGTTTGGAGGAGTAGTGGTTCCAAATCTGTGGGACTGTTATAACGCGTCTAGACTAGCTCAGAACTCCTTAATGGGCAGGAAGGGATGTGATGTTATTTGGCCCAAATTGGAGGCCGCCTTGGGGGGATATGCTTCATCAAAGGACTCCCTCTGGGACCATAAATGAATAGAAGAGGAAAACAGATATAGACCCCCAGCTACTACACTTTTCATACAACAATGGAATAAAGCTACAAAAGTAGATAAGTTAATTCCAGAATATTTCAAGGTTTGGCCTTTAAAATATTTAATTCAGATTGACAGCAAGGGACTTGATAAATGGGAGAATAAGGGTCTTTATAGAGTGGCAGACTTCTTACACAAGGGAACACCCTTAACATACACTCAACTACAAGATAAATTAAGCCCTCTACCCCTACACTGGTTCTTGTATTTACAGATCGTGTCCGCCATGCGCAAATACATCACACATTTTAGTCACGTTCAACCCATCGGTTTGGAAAGATATTGCAGTACTTCAAATAGACCTAAGCATGCAATTTCATATATATTTTTAGATATTCAACCGATGAAAACCAACGGCAAATTCCCCTTTGTGGTTAGATGGGAAACAGACTTAGCAATAGATATAACCATAGATGAGTGTAATGAGCTAGCGTACAATACAGGTAAGGGCCTTCTTAGTGCAGATCTCAGAGAAAACACTATCAAATCGATTTTCAGGTGGTACCTCACTCCAACACGGACGGCACACACAAATAAAGATAGTTCCCACAATTGTTACAGAAGTTGTCGGACTATATAGGAACATAAGCATGTGGTGGGAATGCCCCAAAGTGCAGGAGATTTGGTTAAAAACTTCTGATCTCCTGAGTACTAGCCCTACTAAACTTAAAAGATAGAAATTACAACTCATATATTAACACTTTCTTTGGAATTATATACACAATTGGCAGAACGAGTATAGCCAAATACTGGAAGACAGGGGTACTGGAATGGACCGAGATTCTGTCCAAAATTAAAAATACATATGCAATGTATGAAACAGCGGCCCACTTACAGAACTCTGTTGATTCTCTAAATAAAGTCTGGGTCATAATGTGTGAAAAGTAAGGAAGGCTAGTTAGAGGGAAGGCATCGATGTAGACATATAGTTATATACTAGAAGGATTGAGGTTTTATCTAGGTTTAACAAATTTTTATGTATAGTGACCAAATATGTTTCTATTTTCTTTATATTATGTTGACTAAATGTTAAAATTCACAAAATATGAGTCACAATATAAAGCAACAATCTATTTTGGAGACTGAAACAGGACTATAAACGATTCCTAGAGAAATATGGACTCTACTTTCTTATGAGTCATTTGGAAGATTATGATTGTGTATGGTATGTTGTACATTTTGATTTGTGCTCAATAAAAAAAACTATTTCAATAACATAAAGATCAGTTTACTACATAAGTGTCCACATCTTAATCACTTTATCAGAAAACATGTTAAAACCAATAAAGTATACAATGTCCATTGATGGCTACTAGTGAGGATGAGCAGTCTCTGGCCCCACCCGGGGCAACACATCACACTCCTGTGTGGTAACACGGGTACCTATAACACAGGAGGGTGTTTCTTCCAAATGCCTTTTTTACCTTCAAAGAGCGATTTAGAATATACACTCCAACAAGATAACAACTGGACTTGGCTCCAATAGTTTCTAAAGGTACACGACTCAACGCTTATTACAAGCGGAGCTCCAATTCATGTGAGCTGTACCTCTTGTATGCAGCCGCTTTCCTATAGGTTGAAACAAATGATCCCAAACAGAGGATTGCTTTGGATTGTTACAAAGTAACTTAAATTTCAGCAAAAATACCAAACCTCCTATGCGATCCGCCCCTCACTGTGACAACACTGGCCGGCTCAAACTCAATGTACGTTTTACTATGTTCCCGTAGTTTTTCAAGGGTGAATGATAAGCGTTCCTACTTGGTTACTATTTATCCATCTATTATCCAATAGTTATATTGTTTCTTAAAGGTACATTAAACACTAAATAAATGCTAGACATAATGAAGCATTAAAAGAAAAGATTAGTCTGAGAATAATATGTAGATTTATTTTTAAAGTTACTAGGTTGTTTAAATATTGACAAAACATTCAGGGGTGTCAATCATCCTGATCGTATTCGATCAGGTTGATTTCTGTCCGCTGCCTCAGAGCAGGCGGACAGGTTATTGAGCAGCGGTCTTTATACCGCTGTTTAATAACTTCTGTTTCTGGTGATCCTGAAGGCTCGCTAGAAACACGGAGCTTGATAAATATGCCCCAAACACCGCAGAAATATAAAAATAACCCTGGTCCTAAATGGTAAGAAAATTGAAACGTGCTGTGGTTAAAGGAGTTAAACAACTTTCTAATTAACTTCTATTATCAATTTTTCTTGGTTCTCATGGTATCCTCTGTTGAAAAGTAGAGATGTAATCTTAGGAGCCGGCACATTTCTGGAGCACTATATGGCAACAGTTTTGCAAGAGCACTAGAGGGCAGCACTATTTCCTGCCATGTATTTGCAAGAGCACTAGAGGGCAGCACTATTTCCTGTCATATATATGCAAGAGCACTAGAGGGCAGCATTATTTCCTGTCATATATATGCAAGAGCACTAGAGGGCAGCACTATTTCCTGTCATATATATGCAAGAGCACTAGAGGGCAGCACTATTTCCTGTCATGTATATGCAAGAGCACTAGAGGGCAGCACTATTTCCTGTCATGTATATGCAAGAGCACTAGAGGGCAGCACTATTTCCTGTCATGCATATGCAAGAGCACTAGAGGGCAGCACTATTTCCTGTCATGTATATGCAAGAGCACTAGAGGGCAGCACTATTTCCTGTCATGTATATGCAAGAGCACTAGAGGGCAGCACTATTTCCTGTCATGTATATGCAAGAGCACTAGATGGCAGCACTATTTCCTGTCATGTATATGCAAGAGCACTAGAGGGCAGCACTATTTCCTGTCATGTACATGCCAGAGCACTAGAGGGCAGCACTATTTCCTGTCATGTATATGCAAGAGCACTAGATGGCAGCACTATTTCTTGTCATGTATATGCAAGAGCACTAGAGGGCAGCACTATTTCCTGTCATGTATATGCAAGAGCACTAGAGGGCAGCACTATTTCCTGTCATATATATGCAAGAGCACTAGAGGGCAGCACTATTTCCTGTCATATATATGCAAGATCACTAGAGGGCAGCGCTATTTCCTGTTATGTATATGCCAGAGCACTAGATGGCAGCACTATTTCCTGTCATGTATATACAAGAGCACTAAAGGGCAGCACTATTTCCTGTCATATATATGCAAGAGCACTAGAGGGCAGCACTATTTCCTGTCATATATATGCAAGAGCACTAGAGGGCAGCACTATTTCCTGTCATATATATGCAAGAGCACTAGAGGGCAGCACTATTTCCTGCCATGTAGTGCTACAGATGCTACCTAGCTATCTCTTCAACACAGGGAACGAAGCAAATTTGATAATAGAAGTAAATTGGAAACTTTTTTTAAATTGTGTGCTCTGTCTGAATCACAAAATATTTTTTTGGGTTTCATATCCCTTTAATTTATTGCAAGTCTACAAAACCTCAGCAAGCATTAGATGCTGGTATCCTAGAGTCATATTAGGGACACACTGTCATATCAGGGACACACTGATATATTAGGGACACACTGTCATATTAGGGACACACTGTCATATCAGGGACACACTGTTATATCAGGGACACACTGTCATATCAGGGACACACTGTCATATTAGGGACACACTGTCATATTAGGGACACACTGTCATATCAGGGACACACTGTTATATCAGGGACACACTGTCATATCAGGGACACACTGTCATATTAGGGACACACTGTCATATCAGGGACACACTGTTATATCAGGGACACACTGTTATATCAGGGACACACTGTCATATCAGGGACACACTGTCATATTAGGGACACACTGTCATATTAGGGACACACTGTCATATCAGGGACACACTGTTATATTAGGGACACACTGTCATATTAGGGACACACTGTCATATCAGGGACACACTGTCATATTAGGGACACACTGTCATATTAGGGACACACTGTCATATCAGGGAAACACGGTCATATCAGGGAAACACGGTCATATCAGGGACACACTGTCATATTAGGCACACACTGTCATATCAGGGACACACTGTCATATTAGGGACACACTGTCATATCAGGGACATACTGTTATATTAGGGACACACTGTCATATCAGGGACACACTGTTATATTAGGCACACACTGTCATATCAGGGACACACTGTCATATTAGGGACACACTGTCATATCAGGGACACACTGTCATATTAGGGACACACTGTCATATCAGGGACACACTGTCATATCAGGCACACACTGTCATATCAGGGACACACTGTCATATTAGGGACACACTGTCATATCAGGGACACACTGTTATATTAGGGACACACTGTCATATTAGGGACACACTGTCATATCAGGGACACACTGTCATATTAGGGACACACTGTCATATCAGGGACACACTGTCATATCAGGGACACACTCTCATATTAGGGACACACGGTCATATCAGGGACACACTGTCATATTCGGCACACACTGTCATATCAGGGACACACTGTCATATTAGGGGCACACTGTCATATTAGGGACACACTGTCATATCAGGGACATACTGTCATATCAGGGACACACTGTCATATCAGGGACACACTGTAATATTAGGGACACACGGTCATATCAGGGACATACTGTCATATCAGGGACACACTGTCATATCAGGGACATACTGTCATATTAGGCACACACTGTCATATCAGGGACATACTGTCATATTAGGGACACACTGTCATATCAGGGACATACTGTCATATTAGGGACACACTGTCATATCAGGGACACACTATTATAACAGGGACACACTGTCATATCAGGGACACACTGTCATATCAGGGACACACTGTTATATTAGGGACACACTGTCATATCAGGGACACACTGTCATATTAGGGACACACTGTCATATCAGGGACACACTGTTATATTAGGGACATACTGTCATATCAGGGACACACTGTCATATCAGGGACACACTGTAATAGTAGGGACACACGGTCATATCAGGGACATACTGTCATATCAGGGACACACTGTCATATCAGGGACATACTGTCATATTAGGCACACACTGTCATATCAGGGACATGCTGTCATATTAGGGACACACTGTCATATCAGGGACATACTGTCATATCAGGGACACACTGTCATATCAGGGACACACTATTATAACAGGGACACACTGTCATATCAGGGACACACTGTCATATTAGGGACACACGGTCATATCAGGGACATACTGTCATATCAGGGACACACTGTCATATCAGGGACATACTGTCATATTAGGCACACACTGTCATATCAGGGACATACTGTCATATTAGGGACACACTGTCATATCAGGGACATACTGTCATATCAGGGACACACGGTCATATCAGGGACACACTGTCATCTCAGGGACACACGGTCATATCAGGGACACACTGTCATATTAGGGACACACTGTCATATTAGGGACACACGGGCATATCAGGGACACACTGTCATATCAGGGATACACTGTCATATTAGGGACACACTGTCCTATTAGGGACACACTGTCATATTAGGAACACACTGTCATATTAGGGACACACGGTCATATCAGGGACACACTGTCATATTAGGGACACACTGTCATATCATGAATACACTGTCATATCAGGGACACACTGTCATATCAGGGACACACTGTCATATTAAGGACACACTGTCATGTCAGGGACACACTGTCATATTAGGGACAAACAGTCTTATCAGGGACACACGGTCATATCAGGGACATACTGTCATATTAGGGACACACTGTCATATCAGGGACACACGGTCATATCAGGGACATACTGTCATATTAGGGACACACTGTCATATCATGGATACACTGTCATATCAGGGACACACTGTCATATCAGGGGCACACTGTCATATCAGGGACACACTGTCATATTAGGGACACTGTCATATTAAGGACACACTGTCATATCAGGGACACACGGTCATATCAGGGACATACTGTCATATTAGGGACACACTGTCATATCAGGGACACACTGTCATATTAGGGACACACTGTCATATCAGGGACACACTGTCATATCAGGGACACACTGTCATATTAGGGACACACTGTCATATCATGGATACACTGTCATATTAGGGATACACTGTCATATCATGGATACACTGTCATATTAGGGACACACTGTCATATTAGGGACACACTGTCATATCAGGGACACACTGTCATATTAGGGACACACTGTCATATCAGGGACACACTGTCATATTAGGGACACACTGTCATATCATGGATACACTGTCATATTAGGGATACACTGTCATATTAGGGACACACTGTCATATCATGGATACACTGTCATATTAGGGATGCACTGTCATATTAGGGACACACTGTCATATTAGGGACACACTGTCATATCATGGATACACTGTCATATTAGGGATACACTGTCATATTAGGGACACACGGTCATATCAGGGACACACTGTCATATTAGGGACACACTGTCATATCATGAATACACTGTCATATCAGGGACACACTGTCATATCAGGGACACACTGTCATATTAAGGACACACTGTCATATCAGGGACACACTGTCATATTAGGGACACACTGTCATATTAGGGACACACTGTCATATCAGGGACACACTGTCATATTAAGGACACACTGTCATATCATGAATACACTGTCATATTAGGCACATACTGTCATATCATGGATACACTGTCATATTAGGGACACCCTGTCATATCACTGACACACTGTCATATTAGGGACATACTGTCATATCAGGGACACACTGTCATATCAGGGACACACTGTCATATTAGGGACACACTGTCATATTAAGGACACACTGTCATATTAGGGACACACTGTCATATCAGGGACACACTGTCATATTAGGGACACACTGTCATATTAGGGACACACTGTCATATCAGGGACACACTGTCATATTAGGGACACACTGTCATATCAGGGACACACTGTCATATTAGGGACACACTGTTATATTAGGGACACACTGTCATATCAGGGACACACTGTCATATCAGGGACACACTGTCATATTAGGGACACACTGTCATATCAGGGACACACTGTCATATTAGGGACACACTGTCATGTCAGGGACACACTGTCATATCAGGGACACACTGTCATATTAGGGACACACTGTCATATCAGGGACACACTGTCATATTAGGGACACACTGTCATATCAGGGACACACTGTTATATTAGGGACACACTGTCATATTAGGGACACACTGTCATATCAGGGACACACGGTCATATCAGGGACACATGGTCATATCAGGGACACACTGTTATATTAGGGACACACTGTCATATTAGTGACACACTGTCATATCAGGGACACACTGTCATATCAGGGACACACTGTCATATCAGGGACACACTGTCATATTAGGGACACACTGTCATATCAGGGACACACTGTCATATTAGGGACACACTGTCATATTAGGGACACACTGTCATATCAGGGACACACTGTCATATTAGGGACACACTGTTATATTAGGGACACACTGTCATATTAGGGACACACTGTCATATCAGGGACACACTGTCATATTAGGGACACACTGTCATATCAGGGACACACTGTCATATCAGGGACACACTGTCATATTAGGGACACACTGTCATATCAGGGACACACTGTCATATTAGGGACACACTGTCATATCAGGGACACACTGTCATATCAGGGACATACTGTCATATCAGGGACACACTGTCATATCAGGGACATACTGTCATATTAGGGACACACTGTCATATCAGGGACACCCTGTCATATTAGGGACACACTGTCATATCAGGGACACACTGTCATATTAGGGACACACTGTCATATTAGGGACACACTGTCATATCAGGGACATACTGTCATATCAGGGACACACTGTCATATTAGGCACACACTGTCATATCAGGGACACACTGTCATATTAGGCACACACTGTCATATTAGGGACACACTGTCATATTAGGGACACACTGTCATATCAGGGACACACTGTCATATTAGGGACACACTGTCATATCAGGGACACACTGTCATATTAGGGACACACTGTCATATTAGGGACACACTGTCATATAATGAATACACTGTCATATTAGGGACACACTGTCATATCAGGGACACACTGTCATATTAGGGACACACTGTCATATTAGGGACACACTGTCATATCATGAATACACTGTCATATCAGGGACACACTGTCATATTAGGGACACACTGTCATATCAGGGACACACTGTCATATTAGGGACACACTGTCATATTAGGGACACACTGTCATATCAGGGACACACTGTCATATTAGGGACACACTGTCATATCAGGGACACACTGTCATATTAGGGACACACTGTCATATCAGGGACACACTGTCATATCATGGATACACTGTCATATTAGGGACACACTGTCATATCAGGGACACACTGTCATATCAGGGAAACACGGTCATATTAGGGACACACGGTCATATCATGGATACACTGTCATATTAGGGGCACACTGTCATATCATGGATACACTGTCATATCATGAATACACTGTCATATTAGGGACACACTGTCATATCATGAATACACTGTCATATTAGGGACACACTGTCATAACATGAATACACTGTCATATTAGGGACACACTGTCATATCATGAATTCACTGTCATATTAGGGGCACACTGGTTGCTGTTCTCTTGTGTGTGTGCATGTGAGTACATGTGCATGTAGTTGGCCCCGAGATATTCGTGATATCACTTTCATATGATCTCAGGCTCTGGAGTTGATAAGATCTATATCCCACATAACCACCTTTTTTGTATGTTTTTTTATGCTTCATAACAGACAAAAATGAACTTCCAGCAGCTTTATCCTCTTCCTGAGCCCTTCAGTCTAAATGCCAAACAATCTGGTATCCTGTGATCCTTGTAGAAAGGGCTGGAGCAAGCTGGAGTTTCTCCTGCCTGCGCTTGTTTCAAATCATTAGCAGTTCTTATGTTGCTTCTAATTCACTTTTAAAACCAAAGCCTCTGGATGAAATATTCATTTCCGATTAAAATATTAATGGGATTCTGCTCATTTCCAGGCAGGACATATCAAATAATTTACCCTCCCACTTCCTTTTAAAGTGGTCTAAAATGGACCCGCACCTATATGTCTTTTGGTGAACTCTGAAATCTTAATTGTTAAGTAGCATTTAACAAAAACTATAAAATGGCACGTTTTAATTCATTAGAATATGTAATGTTGTCATTAATGGGTAAGAATAATTATTTGTTTAACCCCTGAAAAAGGCTTTTTTTTGTAACTTAGAAAATGGAATTTTAATATTTTAATAATTTTTAATCATTGAATTTATTTAATTTTATTGTAATGTAAGTTTTTAGTGTAAGGTAGGTTAGGTTTTATTTTACAGGTAACTTTGTATTTAATTTAACTAGGTAGTTAGTAAATAGTTAATAACTATTTACTAACTAGTCTACCTAGTTAAAATAAATACAAACTTACCTGTGAAATAAAAATGAAACCTAAGCTTGCTACAATGTAACTATTAGTAATATTATAGCTAGCTTATGGTTTATTTTATAGGTAAGTATGTATTTAGTTTTAAACAGGTATTATTTAGTTAATAATTGTAAGGTTTATTTAGATTTATTTTAATTATATTTAAATTAAGGGGTGTTAGGGTTAGACTTAGGCTTACGTTAGGTTTGGGTTTAGGGGTTAATAACTTTAGTATAGTGGCGGCGACATTGGGGGCGGCAGATTAGGGGATAATAAGTGTAATGTAAGTGGCGGCGATGTTAGGGGCAGCAGATTAGGGGTTAATAACTGTAATGTAGGTGGCGGTGATGTTAGGGGCAGCAGATTAGGGGTTAATAACATTATGTAGGTGGCGGTGATGTTAAGGGCAGCAGATTAGGGGTGTTTAGACTCGGGGTTTATGTTGGGGTGTTAGGTTTAAACGTATCTTTTTCTTTTCCCCATAGACATCAATGGGGCTGCATTACGGAGCTTTTCTTTTCGCGATCCCATGTGTTAGGCTTTTTTTTGCCGGCTCTCCCCATTGATGTCTATGGGGAAATCGTGCACGAGCACCTCAAAGCAGCACTTGATTTCGTGTGCGGTATGGGGCTCAACGCCACCATATCGCCCGCACAAGCCTGCTTTTTTAAAACTTGTAATAGCAGCGCTATAGGGAGGTGAAATAATGCCGCTTTTGTGGCGGTTGTTAATTTCCCTGTAGCATTTAAAACTCGTAATCTAGCTGCTAGTGAGATAACCAGTAGTTAGTTTCATAATCCCACCATTCAACAGCTGTGTTCGAACCTGAGTTGAACTTATGTGTTTAACCCAGTCACACTAGTTAAACAGATCATAAGCTTAGCATTAGCAATGTATTTATATAACAAGTTATAACATGCAATAAGTGTATTAGAATGCCCCTTTAATACTGAAAACACATTTTAAACATCTTTGAATTCCTATCTATTGAGTTTCCAATTTAAAATGCCCATGCATCATTGGAGATAAAGAGATTTTCCTAAAAGAAAATTTGTGCAGTAGTTTACTAACAATTTCCAAAGTTTAGCTTTGTGTAGCAGTATTAAGATATTGCACTTTGATATCTTAACATAACTATAAGTTGTAGTTGGTAAAAAATAGCAGATTTACTTTACCCATGTTTTGGTTGACAGGAAGGTAAAAATAAAATGACAAGAATAACTAAATAAATAAACTTCTGATACCTTTATTGTGTATGCCAGATTGCCAGTATATAATTATTAACCACTAAAATTAATTACACAAGTATAATCTATTTTAAAGAGATATGAAACAGTGTTCCTTTAGTAAAAACAATGTTAAATCTAAGTAAACATAAAAAGAAAGATTGTGTTAAAAAAGCAAAGAACTTACTTGTTTTCCTAAAAAATGGGCACTTATAGTTTCCAGTGTAGCCTTTGCCAATAGCGACAATAGGGAGCTGATATGCTAGGAACTTAAGTTGCATTCTGCCTCTTCTGAGCATGAGCAAGAAACTAACTCAAGTTGATCTAAAACATTTATGATATCAAGCTTATGCCTTCAAGTACAACCCACTGCTTAGTGCTTTTATATTATAACAATTAAATAGACTGTTTTATATCATTTTAAAAGAGGTAGGTCCCCATGGTCCCCAAGACAAGGTTTTGTCAATTAGCTTCTCTGGATTTATATCATCAAAGGAACATTTAACTCAAAATGTAATTCTTTATATAAAATATAATTAAGGAAAATAAAATACAATTGCAATATACAATCATGATTTCATTTATTCTCTTATGTTGTAATATACCTCATGTGCTTGTTCCACCCTTGTTTTCCCCACAGAGAGGTTGGTGTGTCTACATGATATTTATATAGGAGAAAACTTACCTTACTTCGGAGAAGGAGTGGCAATATTTAGCCCAAGGGGGCGTGTCTAACTCAGTGGCTCAGGTACAGTAACCCGATAGATATCTACAAACAAATCCTACCTGTGTTTTGATCACTGTGGACACTTATAAAAACTAAAGGGAAAAGCTGATTGTATACACCATAAATGTGCTGTAATGCCCCTATATGGTGATTTATTGTGCAGTCCAGGCACATTTCACGGGCACACCTATGAAAAATAAACTGCTGACACTACACCTACACCAGCCCTGATTCCACCAGTAACAGAGGCCTGGGGGCCAAATGTCCCCCAGTCCACTGACTCTGTAACATTCTACACAGTGGCTGCTTAGATCAGAGCACAGATTCATTAACATGTGTCCTTAGATGACCACAGCAAAAGAGAGGGTTTCAATGAGTGTATTACAGAACTCCTGATTTACAAAACCTTATGAACAATGCTAACAAAATGAGTGTTTAAATGCTATAAAATTTATTTTGTGTACAGATCTTTTATGCACTTATAAGATAGCTGTGATGGTCTTTAACTTGATATTAAGGGGCAGAATTATCAAGCTCCGAATAAAGCTTAATGCCCCTGTTTCCGTATGAGCCTCCAGTCTAAAGAATGCTCAAAAACTTGTCCGCCTGCTCTGAGACTGCGGTCGGCATTTATCGATGTGCGGCGGACATGATACGCTACATTGTATCATGTTCGTCCGCACTTTAATAAATCGACCCCTAAATGTGTACCTGTGTATAGACCCTTGGTACTGTGCTGGATTACACTCAGCATCTTGTAGCACCCCTCCTGCAGCACTCCAATGAATGTGCACCCCACCCCACCAAAAAAACAAACTATGCAGTGCAGTTACTGTTCTGAACAATTTTCATATCTATCATCTATCTATCTATCTATCTATCTATCTATCTATCTATCTATCTATCTATCTGTCTGTCTGTCTGTCTATCTATCTATCTATCTATCTATCTATCTATCTATCTGTCTGTCTGTCTGTCTGTCTGTCTGTCTGTCTGTCTGTCTGTCTATCTATCTATCTATCTATCTATCTGTCTGTCTGTCTGTCTGTCTGTCTGTCTGTCTGTCTGTCTATCTGTCTGTCTGTCTATCTGTCTGTCTGTCTGTCTGTCTGTCTGTCTGTCTGTCTGTCTGTCTGTCTGTCTGTCTGTCTGTCTGTCTGTCTATCTATCTATCTATCTATCTATCTATCTATCTATCTATCTGTCTGTCTGTCTATCTATCTATCTATCTATCTATCTGTCTGTCTGTCTGTCTGTCTGTCTGTCTGTCTGTCTGTCTGTCTATCTATCTATCTATCCATCTATCTGTCTGTCTGTCTGTCTGTCTGTCTGTCTGTCTGTCTGTCTGTCTGTCTGTCTATCTATCTATCTACATACATACATATTTATATTGTGCTTTTATATTATATTCTGTCTTCTTATCCTGATCATGCATTTATGGTTTATAATATATTATCTTATTCGTTTTTTTTGGCAGCACTCTCAACAATAAATTGTAGTCCTGGAAAAAAATAAGGATGTTCTTAATATATGACAATGACTTTGAAAGTATTGAAATAAAGATCATCATGTAAAATATGATAGAATGCTAAAGCATATTTGCTGTTATTTGTGTTATATATTTGACATGCTCACTGTCCTGGTGTTTGACACAGGGTTAAATTCAAGCATGGAGGCAATTCTGTGCCCATCTGGAAAACAGCTGCTGATGGACCCATCCTCCATAAATATGTCTAGCCATTAACAGCATCTAGAGATAATGAGTTCCACACATTGATTAGAAGCAATACAGTACAATTCAATTTTTATATGTCTCTCTATTATTTTAATAGGAACTTTACTGTTTCTATTCATAATTTTATTAATCACTGCTATAGGGTCTGGTAAAGTTCTACTCAGAGGCGTAACTAGAAACCACAGGGCCCAGGTGCAAGAATCTAAGAAGAGCCCCCCCCCCCCACCGCCCCTCCCCCCTCCAAAAAAGGGTGAATTTAATACATATCATTTTTTTTTTTTTTTTACATTACACAGAAAAAAAATGTGAATCAGATTACATGTCTGCAAAAGGAGGTACCCTGTGCCCACAGTCTGTGAGATGGTCTGACCCCCTATTACTGTATATATATAGTGACACTATTTAACCCCCCAGTACTGTATATAGTAAGTTAGTGACACAGTCTGTAATCTGCCGGTGAGATGGCCGGCCTGACCCTACCCGCCCAGTACTTTATAAAGTGACCACAGTAGTCAGTGACATGGTCCACCCCCCCATACTATATATAGTGGTACTGTATAGTGACACTGTTTACCCCCCGCCCCCCCCCCCCATGCTGTAGTAACAAGGTCTGTAATTTGCTGGTTCCACAAACATACACACATCAATGGGTAAAACAGAAACACTAACCTCTGTAGTCATGTCACACTCACATGATATCAGTGCAGGCAGTGGTAGGTTAACGTTTTTTATAAAAAAAAAAATTATAAAAAGCTGGGCCCCCACTCTCAGGGGCCCAGTCGCACCTGCGACCTCTGCACCCCCTGTAGTTTCGCCCCTGGTTCTACTGCTGTACATTTTTCTCAAATACACGTTTTCTCATTGCTACTTTGGTAAATGTGAGAATCACATATACACTATTAAATAAATCATGTCGCAATTAAATTTGTTATATAATGCAACAGGTAAAAATCTCTTTCGAAATTGAATGTTCCAGTAACCAGTGTGCTAAAAAGTTTACATTGAATATAGTAAACACTAACCTAGAGATATTTTATTTGTTAGAGGCACGTTTTGAGGAATACAATTTTTACTAACTATATAAAGTTAATTAAAACCCCAGAGCTTTTAAAGGAACATAAGACTTGTATTTTGCATGCAAAGAAATTGGCACTGAAATGCAAAAAATCTGAGTTGAAATAATTTGTAATAACTTAAAGGGATATTAAACCCATATTATTTCCTTCAAGACAGAGCAGCAATTTTAATAAAATTTCTAATTTACTCCTATTATTAATTTGTCTTCATTCTCTTGGTATCTTTATTTGAAAAAGTAGAAATGTACAATTAGATGCCAGCCCATTTTTGGTTCAGTACCCTGGGTAGCATTTGCTGATTGGTGGCTCCTAAGCTTACATTCCTGCTTTTAAAATAAAGATACCAACAGAACAAAAAAAATTATAATAGAAGTAAATTAGATAGTTGCTTAAAATTGCTGCTCTCTCTGAATCATAAAAGAAAAAAGTGGGTTTCATATCCCTTAAATGTTGTCATTTTATTTACAAATTTAACAAGGCCTTGATATAAAATCATCTTGAGATCTTTGCGTTGTCATCTATTGCTATGGCCAGTCAGATCAGTTGCAAAATGAGCACCTACACTGATCTAAGCAACCTCTGAGCAGCACGGCGCTGGGTCAGAAGAAACATTGGCACTGCAGCACCACTGGGGGGCGGGGTTTAAAAAGCGTGGTTTGTAAATGACAGTAAAAACTGCACAATAGCCTCGCTGCTGATTGGTAGCTTCACATATGCCTCTGGTTATTGGTTACACTTTTCTTCTTAGGAAACAACACAATGGATTCCAAGAGACAATGCTACAATTACAGTATTTAAAATGCTTAGTTAATTAAAAGAAGATGATTATACAATGCTCATGACATTTTAGTTTTAGCTTAACTACAGGTATAGAGTATCGGATTTCTGTCAGATTAATGCTTATTCTTGTATACGCACTGGTGGGCCTGCCAGTAACAGACTCCTGAATACTATTTCATTTTAAGCCTGTGAAGCTTATATCATTTGCCCAGTTCTAAAAAGGACTCATGTTTATAGCAGGAATGTTTACCTAAACCAGAGCTGCTCATCAAAGTGGAAGTGTTGTGGGAGGAGTTAAGTCCCATGTCAGGCCAACTTCAAAAGAGGTGACACTAAGTAGTGGTGCCAGCAGGATGATTTTTCTGTGTTGGAGGTCCACTACTATTCAAACACTAATCAATGAAAAATGAGAAGTCTACAGCTTATGACCTAGAGTATACTAAGGTCACCCTAGAAAAAGATAAGGGTCACAGAGCACATCCTATTAGATTACTATAAAGTAGCCAAAAACAACAGAAATATCTTATCACATTTGCAGGAAGCAAGGAATGAAAAGACAGGATGAGAATACATTTGGTAGCTGTTTAGGAGTTGTAAACATTAAAGGGACATCATTTTGCAAAACTAAAAACCTTTAATGGTCTAGAGCAGTGTTTTTCAACCAGTGTGCCGTGGCACACTAGTGTGCCGTGAGAGATCCTCAGGTGTGCCACGGCAGACTGACAACAGTGTGACATATTTTTTAAACTTTGCTTGTTTTTTACTTTCAGTGCAGGGGTAGTTTGTAGGAGGCATGGCATAACAGCACAATACATACAGTATGTGTGTGTTTGTGTGTATGTGTATATATGCTGTATTAGGCTACAATGTGTGATTTTTTTTAAATTTTGGGATGGTGGTGTGCCACAGGATATTTTAATGTAAAAAAGTGTGCCACGGCAAAAAAAAAGTTAAAAATCACTGGTCTAGAGCATTATATATTTGCACTTATGCTCAACTCTAATTTTGTGTTTAACTTCCACACAGGGAGTAAGCACGTATTGAAAGTCTTGCTAAGGAGCTGCAGTGCACTGCCACTCCTGAGCGGGACACCAGCCATTTAGAAGCAGCATACGCATGTATCCACCAGTATTCATCTGTGTCCAATATAATGTGCTTTCTTAAAGGGAAAGTATACACCAATTTTCATTTAACTACATGTAGTAGACACTACTATAAAAAATAATATGCATAGATCCTGTATAAAACTGTTAAAAAAACTTACTTAGAAGCTCCCAGTTTAGCTCTGTTGAAAAGGTTAGCTGGAACACCCACTACAAGTGGTTGTATACCAAAAAGAGAAGACACTCCCCCCTCCCCCTTCCTCTGCATATGAAAAGACTCATTACACAAACAGGAGCAAGCTGGAGTAGGTATAGGTCAGCATTCTTCTAAATCTTTGGAGCTTGGTTAGGAGTCTGAATATCAGAGCAATGTTATTTAAAAATAAGGAAAACTATACATTAAAAAAAAAAAAAACAAGCTGTATGGGCTATATAAATGGATCATCTATAAAACATTTAAAACATTTATGCAAAGAAAAAACTAGTGTTTAATGTCCCTTTAAGGCTTGAGATTTTTGTTTAACCCCTATGCACTCATTTAAAAAACAAAATAGAGGTGAGCGTTAGTGCAAAATAAAATGTTTGATGCATTTGCATGTTATTTTTGCACGTGTCCCCTTAAATAAAGCAGAGTAAGTCCAGTCTTGTAAAGTAAAACAACTATGCGTGATACATGAATATATGAGCAGAGAAACTATATTCTTCTAGTTAAGGAAGTGTTTTTCTTTATCATTATTTCCATTAGGGGAAGACAAGAAATATTCAGACATTATTAGCAGGGAAGACATATGCATCATCTGGCATAGATCTCTCCCTTAGTATTTCAGTAATTTCCCTCTTATCTTTCTTCTTCTTCTTCTTCTTCTAGATACGCAGTTGCAATGATATCATCCTAAAGGGGTGAGTCAGCATGAACTGGCTGCTGTTAATAATCTGGCAGGTTCTCTTTAGAGTCCTTTTATCATTTTCTAGCATTTCCCACCTATTTTACAACAGTTTTCAGTCATTCAAAAGCAAAACAATATTTATTTCTCATAGCGAACAACATTATCCTCCTCACCTATCACTTACGCCCATCATGTGCTGTATAGTGTGGTGAAAGCAATGATCAGGCATTGATCATAGTAATATATCCCTGTTATTTATGCACAGGATGAGACTCTTTATAAAGAGACATAAGTACATCCAGACAGCATAAATAAGAGCTCCAATCTGGACTTTTTACCAATTACATCTCTGTCTATACAAAGTTCATTTAGAGAACGCTTCTTTTCTTTAGTACAAATGTCTCATACAAGCTATGAGTCATCCTTCAATTCAGCAATTCCTGTTAGAAAACGCACGTAAGACCCTTATCAACTTAATGCCATTAGAGAAATTAAACTTTGAAAATCAATGGATGAAGATATCGCTAAAAGCTCTTGTTTTTTTCCCTATTACAGCATAAAATGAATTGACATTGATTTGACAATAAGCTTTCCCAGGACGATAGAGATTCATTGTAATGAGCCCCCTCTAGTGTCAGATGAACTAAAATTCAGCTTCTACTTTGTCTCCTTTGGGTTAATGTAATCAATTGCTATAGGCCTCTCTTTGATCTTTAATCGTCAAATATAATAGCAGAATGATACAAAGAATTAAGTACTGAAATATGACAACTGTAAAATACCATAGTATGTGATCCTTTGTTGTATTGGTCTAGCCAACATATTCTTGTACAAGGCAAGACTGACATCTACTAGTTGCCAAATTGGAGAAGACACAAAAGATGATTCATAGCAGCCAAGAAAATAGTATTGGACATGTCTCTGCTAATCTCCTAGATTTGTAGCAAGAGAAGTGTTACAGTGGCCAACTTATATGTCCACACTGTTGGGTTCCACATCTTTCTAATGATGGGAATCAAACAGGGGTGTATTTAGTTGTTGTGATGTTCAAGGCACTGGGAAATAAGCTGCCCCCAAAACATCCCCTTCCCCACAATTTTAGCTTATATTTGCCTTGTATATTTCTCAAAAACAGGGCCACACAGAGGGGTCCTACACCCTCACTAGACAACAAGGGATCGTTATTTAATAAAATAATAATAAAAGATCATATGAGTTTGAAGACATTACACCATAAAGTTACCCTTGAAAATGTAGCTATCCCCTAAACCCTGGTGCCCTTGGCACAGGCCTAATTACCCTAAGCCAAAATTCAATGGTGCCATGGAATATATGGTAAGCCTGTCTGGCTCTCACTAGGTTAGTAGGCCAGCCGGGCACATAATGCAGTATTCTCCGCAGGAAATGTTTACAGCTGTGAGGCATTATGGCATAGCTTGCTGGGGGCATTGTAATACTTTATAATATTGTAATATTTTCTGTTATCAAAAGCACATATTATTGGCATAATTTAACATACATCTATTTAATGATAAAGGACAGCTAAACACAGTAGAACAGCATAATCAATAAATGCACAATAAATAGACAATGCAAAAGAACTTAGTTTGAATTTCATGAGTAGTAGATTTGTTTCTAACAATTTTCAGACAGCTAGATTACGAGTTTTGCATTATGAGTGAAAAAGCATCGGTATGCTTCATAACAATGCTTTTTCCCTAACGCCGCTATTACAAGTCTTGTCAGAATAGATGTACCGTACACCTCTTTGTCTGTCACGCAACGTCAGTACTGCATTTTTTAAAAAGTCAATTTTCAATGGGACTTCCATAGCGCCGGTATTACGAGTTTTGCTGTGAGGTTCGTACCGCCATCTTAAAGTCAGTAGTTATGAGTTTTACGTTACAAAGCTGTAACATAAAACTCATAACTAAACTGCTACAAAGTGTACTAAACACCCATAAACTACCTATTAACCCCTAAACCGATGCCCTCCCGCATCATAAACACTATAATACAATTATTAACCCCTAATCTGCCGCTCCAGGCATCGCCGGCGCTTAAAAAAATTATTAAGCCCTATTCTGCCGCTTCCCGACATTGTCACCACTATAATAAAATGATTAACCCCTAAACCGCCACCCTCCCGCATCGCAAACACTATTTAAATATTATTAACCCCTAATCTGCTGTCCACCCACACCGCCGCTATAATTAACCTATTAACCCCTAAACCTAACCCTAACGTAACCCTAACTTAAATATAATTAAAATAAATCTAAATAAAACATACTATTATTACCTAAATAATTCCTATTTAAAACTAAATACTTAACTGTAAAATAAAACCTAAATAATAGTTATATTGTAGCTATTTTAGGTTTTATTTTTATTTCACAGGTAAGTTTGTATTTATTTTAACTAGGTAGACTAGTTGCTAAATAGTTATTAACTATTTAATAACGACCTAGTTAAAATAAATACAAACTTACCTGTAAAATAAAACCTAACCTGCCTTACAATAAAACCTAACATTACAATAAAAGAATTCAATTAAATTAATAAAATACAATTATCTAAATTACAAAAAAAAATAAACACTAAATTACACAAAATAAAAAACGATATTATCAAAAATAAAAACTAATTACTCCTAATCTAATAGCCCTATCAAAATAAAAAAGCCCCCCCAATAAGAAAACCCCTAGCCTACACTAAACTGTCAATAGCCCTTAAAAGTCCTCATCGAAGCCGGCAGAACTGTAAGTGGATCGTCGGGGATTAGTGTTAGGTTTTTTAAGGGTTTATTGGGTGGTTTTTATTCTTAGCTTAGGGTTTGGGCAGTAAAAAAGCTAAATGCCCTTTTAAGGGCAATGTCCATCCAAATGCCCTTTTCAGGGCAATGGTTAGCTTAGGTTTATTTGGGGCAATGCCACGCAAAAGGCCCTTTTAAGGACTATTGGCAGTTTACTGTAGGCTAGGGTTTTTTATTTTTGAGGGCTTTTTTATTTTGATAGGTCTATTAGATTAGGGGTAATTCATTTTTATTTTTGATAATTTCGTTTTTTATTTTATGTAATTTAGTGTTTATTCTTTTTTGTAATTTAGATAAATGTATTTTATTAATATTTATTAATATTAATTTAATTTATTTTATTGTAATGTTAGTTTTTAGTGTAAGGCAGGTTAGGTTTTATTTTACAGGTAAGTTTGTATTTATTTTAACTAGATAGTTAGTAAATAGTTAATAACTATTTAGTAACTAGTCTACCTAGTTAAAATAAATACAAACTTAGCTGTGAAATACAAATAAAACCTAAGATAGCTACAATGTAACTATTAGTAATATTGTAGCTAGCTTAGGTTTTATATTACAGGTAAGTATGTATTTAGTTTTAAATAGGAATTATTTAGGTAATAATTGTAAGGTTTATTTCGATTTATTTTAATTATATTTAAGTTAGGGGGGGTTAGGGTTATGCTTAGGATTAGGGGTTAATATATTTATTTAGTGTTAGTGATGTTGGAGGCCAGAGGTTTAGGGGTTAATAACTTTAGTATAATGGCGGCGACATTGGGTTCGGCTGATTAGGCATTAATAACTGTAATGTAGGTGGCGGTGATGTTTAGGGGCGGCAGATTAGGGGTTAATAAATGTATTTCGGTGGCGGCGATGTTAGGGGCAGCAGATTAGGGGTTAATAACATTATGTAGGTTGCGGACATGTTGGGGACGGCAGATTAGGGGTGTTTAGACATGGTTTTTATGTTAGGGTGTTAGGTTTAAACATAACTTTTTTTTTCCCCATAGACATCAATGGGGATGTGTTACAGAGCTTTTGTTTCTGCGATCGCAGGTGTTAGGCTTTTTTATTGCCAGCTCTCCCCATTGATGTCTATGGGGAAATTGTGCACGAGCACGTCAAAGCAGTGCTTGTATTTGGGTGAGATATGGAGCTCAACGCCACCATATTTCCCGTACAAGCCTGCTTTTTGTAAACTTGTAATAGCAGCGCTATATGGAGGTGAATTAACGACGCTTTTGTGGTGCACGTTAATTTCCCTATAGCGCTCAAAACTCATAATCTAGCTGAGAGTTAGTTTTATTTTCCTTTCCACTGCATCATGTGACAGCCATCAGCCAGTCACAAAATGCTTATAGATATATTCTGTGAATCTTGCATATGCTCAGTAGGAGCTGATGCGTCTGAAAGTGTGCCTATAAAAATTTGCAGATTTAGATAATGTGAATTGGAAAGGTTTTTTTTTTAAATTGTGTGTTCTATCTGCATCACGAAAGTTTAATTTTGACTTTAGTGGTCCTTTAATATTGGCTTAAATTTTAGGTGGGTGGTGAATAAAGTTAGATGGGTTGTTTGTTCATTAAAGGGACATAAAACCCCCAAAATTATTTTATAATTCAGACAGAGTGTAAAGATAAAAAAAAGGCCATGTACTTCAATGATGAAATTTACTTTGTTTTGCTGGTATCCTTTGCTGAAAGACAGACAGAAAGGTGTGATTGGAGCAATATATGGCAGCAGTTTTATAACTATGTTTGCAAGAACAGAATGTTGCAGCAGTGTTTCCTGTCATGTAGCTCCAGAAATGTGCACACTACATATCTAGATATCTCCTCAACAAAGAATACCATGAGGACAAAGCCAATTTGATAATAGAAGTAAATTGAAAATGTTGGGTTTCGTGTCCCTTTAAAAAGGTCCTGGGGAGAACATTTTGGTGAGATATTAAGCCACTCTGGGGCATTTTTTTTTGTCTAAAGACCGCTGCTCCATAACCTGTCCGCCTGCTCTGAGGCGGCGGACAGACATCGCTGGAAATCAACCTGATCCAATACGATCGGGTTGATTGACACCCCCTACTAGCGGCCGATTGCTGTCGGCATTTATCGATGTGCAGCGGACATGATCCGCAATATCGGATCATGTCCGCTCGCACCTTGTTAAATAGGCCCCTCTGACACAGCATTATAGTAAGCCAGTACCTATTTGTGAAACAAATATCTCTCCAAAAAAAGAAAAACTCACAACTGAATTAGAATATTGTGGAATTCAAATCGATTTGTAACTGTCCCTCGTCAGAGCTGCGGGTTTTAAGCTTAGTTGCATTATAATTAATGCCCTCACGCCTCCCTAACTGTCCAGATTTAGAGGATATCTGAACTAGAGCACAGGTGAAATAATCTGATTAGTAGACATGGTTATTAACCTGCTTAAGGTAATCCTGAAAATCTGGCCTGTTAGGGGAGGACAGAGGACAGGTTTTAAAACCAGTGAATTCATGGAAGCGCATCTACCTTGCAACAGTTACATCTCACTGCCTAGAACAAGTTCCACTGACAAGGATATACTGGAGGGGAAAAACACCTTCAGAACCTTACAAAACAAATAAATTAATATGCAGAATTACACACTCTATAAAACTGTCTGCTCTTACACACTTGCAAAAGAAAACTGGAAAGTAAAAGAAAACGTAAAGAAGCTAAATACGAGACTTCATCAGCTTTGAGAGATTGAAACTCGTTCCTAAGAAGAGATGCTTCACAATGACAAAAGAGTTATTATGAATCTTGTATGTTTCGCCAAGTTAAAAACTCCTAATCAGCCCCCAGAATGCCTATGGCCTGCCCCTTGTTGACCTCCGAAAGGTTTCTGAGACACCTCTTGTTCTATCCGTTGAGACTAGTCTACCCTAATAAAACCGACGTAACTTTTTACAATTACAAATATTTGCATAAACTGTTTTGCAATTATATTTCCTAAATGTTGTGTTTCTTATGATTATTTTACCGCAGTGCTAGCGGTGCTCATTTGATTTGCGAGATAACATTTGTTAGGCACTTAAAGGGACATAAAACACTAAATAAATGCTAGATAGAATGATGCATTCAAAGAAAAGATTAGTCTTAGAATAACGTAAATTTATTTTTGAAATGTTTTGTTGTTGTTTAAATATTGATAAAATAAGTGTAAAGTTTTAGTGTCCATAAAACAATGGGAGCTGCCATGTTGTAACTTAGGTTACCTTCTCTGCTGTGGCCAATTAGGGACAGTGATAAAATAGGTCACTAGAGTGTACAGCCAATGGCTGTGTGGAATATAACAGTGTTCTGCACTTCCATTTCTAACAGGAACTGAAAAGCTCACAATTTCTGAATGGAATTACAGGAAAAAATAAATAATGAAAGTATATTGTAGAGGTTTTTTATATAGACAATTTATTATTTTATATTACCATCTCAAAGTGTCTAATGTCCCTTTAACACAACTATAAATGTTAATGGTGGGAACACTCACTAATGAAACTATAGAAAAGATGGGTGAAGCAATGCTCAATAAATTTAGAACATGATCTCGTCTTTACAGCCTTTATAAATCCAGCACAATATCCCATATTACAGTGCTAAAGCTTTGTACTCAACTTGGGTTCCTTTTATTTTTATGTCTTCCTTTTCTGTGACATTCCAATCCATCAGAACTATTTATTATTATTATTAGCATTTATTTGTATAGCGCCACCAAATTCCGTAGAGCTGGGTACAGTGATAGGGGTGTACAATGACAAGGATTTGTGATAAAATACAAAACATAGCAAAACTAAACAAATCTAATGCAGGAAGAAGAGGGCCCTGCTCCGGAGAGCTTACAGTCTACAGGTTTAGGGTGCAGAGACATAAGGTTGGGGTAGTTTGGTTAGGATGAGGGATGGAGGAGAGATGGTAAGCCTCTCTGAATAGGTGGGTTTCCAAGGAGTGTCCGAAGCTATAAAAGGTTGGAGACAGTCTTATGGAGCGGGGTAGAGAGTTCCAGAGGACAGGAGCAGCACATGCGAAGTCTTGGAGACGGGAGTGGGACGTAGAGATAACAGGAGTAGAGAGACGTAGGTCAGAGGTTGATCGACAAAGACGGGATGGGAAATATTTCACGATGAGAGAGGAAATATAGTTGGGCGTTAGACTGTTTAGTGCTTTGTAAGTTAGAGTTACTACTTTAAATTGTATTCTGGAGTGTATGGGGAGCCAGTGTAGAGACTGGCAGAACGGAGCAGCTGATGTAGATCGGCGACTTAGGTGGATGAGTCTAGCATTTATATTAGTTTAGCCACCCAAAATATTAACATAACATAACAAAAAGGATCTATTTCTCTTACACTTGGATTTGGTGGGTTAGTGGAAATCTATAAGAAACTATCTTTTATATCTTTTTTTTTTCTTTGGGACTTTCACACACCTACACAGATGAGAAATATATATGGTTAAAGGAAAATGAACTCTTAAACCTAGAGAGAAATTGTTTCAGTATTGATGACAATGATGATCATGTGTTTGCAGGTTTTTTCACTTAACCACAATATCAAATCATCATGTGTGCAATTCACTTTCATATCATTTTGTACAATTTTATAATTAACATTTTTCTCTTTTAAATGTCCACTTATTTGCAATCATAAAGTAACATTCTGATGATTATGTTGTAGCTGAGTTTCGTAGTTTTAAAGAGTAATTTGAGTTGTTTTTTTACTTTTTATAAATATAAAAAGAAAATAGTCTTGTGTATTAACAAATAAATCCATCCTGCCCTAATAAAAAATAGATGCACAAGTGTAACACACTTTATCCGACTCCCCCCAAGACAGGTGTCTGCCAGTGTAAGATCTTTACATTTTTTTTGCCCACTTTAAAAGTTGCCATGAAATATAAATAGAATCCCTCACCAATGATATAGAGCAATAATGCTGTTGATATAAAATAAATCTGCTCTGTATTTTGCATCCAAAGTGAATGTGCACTGCTTCTGTCACAGGGTCTGAGAATACCTACGCCCCAAGATGGCGGCACCCAGTATGAAGATGCAGAGTTTCAGCAACTGGAACCTGTAAGGGGTTAAAATAGGAGAACGGCTGTAAAGAGAGCAGCAGACACCGGAAGAAAGTGAGTAATAATTCTGCTACTGTAGTTGTACACAGCATTTTAAAGGGACAATAAACCCAAATGTTTTCTTTTATGATTCAGATAGAGCATACCATTTTAAACAACTTTCTTATTTACTTCTATTATCTAATTTGCTTCATTCTCTTGATATGCTTTTCTGAAAAGCATATCTAGATAGGCTCAGTAGCTTCTGATTGGTGGCTGCTCATAGATGCCTCATGTGATTGGCTCACCCATGAACATTGCTATTTCTATAACAAAGGATATCTAAAGAATGAAGCAAATTAGATAATAAACGTAAATTGGAATGATTTTTAAAAAATGTATTCTCTGTCTGAATTATGAAAGACAAATTTTGGGTTTAATGTCCCTTTAAAAGGTCTGATAAAACACACATGAAATCTTTATATCCCTGTGTCTTAGAGTGTTTATTTGTGTTTAAAGGGAAATTTTAATCTTCCTGAAAAAAAAACTTGGAAAGGCCTGCTTGTTTTGCATCCGAGAAATTGGAGGTCTTCCATTGTACTGGTGAAATGTACCTGAGCCTGCAACACTGGTTTAGTTTTTGTAAGTGGTTAGTTCAGAGCAGAAACTTGTTTACATATGCGTTTCATAACACAATAAGGGCCACATTACGAGTGATACAGTTACGCACAAGCGATAAGGGGTAAATCGCAGGTGTAAGCCCATCTGCCACACAATAAATTGTTATTATGCCAGTCTGTCACATAAGTTAGCAAGCCCATCTGTCACATAAGTTAGTAAGCCAGTCTGTCACATAAATTAGTAAGCCTGTCTGTCACATACGTTATTAAGTCTGTCTGTCACATAAGTTAGCAAGCCAGTCTGTTACATACATTAGTAAGCCTGTCTGTCACATAAGTTATTAAACCAGTCTGTCACATAAGTTATTAAGCCTGTCTGTCACATAAGTTAGTAAGCCTGTCTGTTACATACATTAGTAAGCCTGTCTGTCACATAAGTTATTAAACCAGTCTGTCACATCAGTTATTAAGCCTGTCTGTCACATAAGTTAGCACGTCTGTCTGTCACATAAGTTAGCAATATGAAAACAGGCAGGGGGAGACAGCAAAGTAACTTTATTTAACACAAAAAGGCAACGTTTTGGGGTCTTATCCCTTAATCATGCCATGCCAAACAAACACATATTGCTTACTTATATACTAACCTACCACTAGATGGCACTATTAATCATTTAATATTTTAACACTTTAATAGCAATCCAAGCAATGTTGTATCTACAGATATAATGCACAATGTCAAGTGATATATATTAAACTGTAGAGAACAAATAACCTGACAAAGAGGACAGTTCCACCCTCAATCTCTAATTTTAATAACTACAAACATTCCAAAATATTAAGCAACATCTACACTTAATGAAATTAAGTTCAAAGGACATAAAGTTATAAAAATACTGACAGGTCCCAATCTTTATTCAAACCTTTGGGCTCAAGGGTCCCCAATTCATAAATCCAGAAGGATTCTCTTTGCTTCAAATCCAGCTCCCTAACCCCCCTCTACAGGCTTTCTCCATATGGTCTATGACCTGAAATTTAAGCTGACTGATTGAATGACCAGTTTTTAGAAAGTGATTGGCTATTGGAGCTTTTAAATTACCCGTAAGGATATTACTCTTATGTTCTATAATACGGTCCTTGGCACTTCTAGTCGAATCACCTATATAAACACCCCCACATGGATATTTACCCATATAAATGATGAATGTAGTCAAACATGTAAAATACCCCTTAATGTAGTATTTTTTTGCCAGTGTATGGGTGATAAAACGTTGATCCTTTAATCATGTTACTGTAACATGAGCAACCCAAGTAGGGGAACCAACCCTGATTTTTAGAAGTAATATATCTAGGACCTAGATCCCACATCCGCCTTCACCAGTTTCATTTGAATATTTATACCCTTTTTATATGCCGGCATAGGGCAAATCTGAAATTCCTTTATAGTAGGGTTACATCTAGATAACACGTCCCAGTGTTTCCTAATAATATGTTGATTTTCTGGACTCTGGGAATTGAATTCTGAAACAAACAATAATCTTGATCCTTACAATCCGTATTTTTAGTTTTGCTATTGTTGTTTTTTGATGTCAGCAAATTAAATCTAGGTATAGATCTGACTAACTTGATTTCTTCATTAATTATTCTATCAGGGTAACCTTTTCCGCTAAACCTATTCCCCATTTCTTCCAGCCTTTTATCACTTATATTTTCATCTGAGACAATCTTACGTACTCGTAAGAGTTGACTGTGGGGAAGAGACTTAATTAAAGAGGAAGGGTGTACACTATTGTATCTTAAAACACTATTACAGTCTATGCTTTTTCTAAAAAGATCAGTTTGAAATGAGTTACCGGTTTTAATCACCCTTACGTCCAGAAAATCTTAAAACTCCTCACTCCAGACCAGTTTAAATTTTATGTGATTAGTAGCCAAATTTAACTCATTAACAAAATCAACCAGGGTTCCAATGTCGCCCAGCCACACTCCAAATATGTCATCGATATATTGCCACCAAACATACTATTAGAAAAAATATATCGTTCTTCATATAAATTCATAAATATATTGGCATAATTAGGGGCAACATCACATAAGTTAGTAAGCCAGTCTGTCAAACAATAAGTTATTATGCCAGCCTGTCACATAGGTTAGTAAGCCCGTCTGTCACATAAGTTAGTAAACCAGTATGTCCCGTATGTTAGTAAGCCCTTCTGTCACACAATAAGTTATTATGCCAGTATGTCACATCGGTTAATACGCATGTCTGTCACATAAATTAGTAAGCCAGTCTGTCACACAATAAGTTATTATGCCAGTCTGTCACATAAGTTAGTATGTCAGTCTGTCACACAATAAGTTATTATGCCAGTCTGTCACATAGGTTAGTAAGCCCGTCTGTCACATAAGTTAGTGAACCTGTATGTCACATAAGTTAGTAAGCCCTTCTGTCACACGATAAGTTATTATTTAATGGACTGGCATAATAACTTATTGTATGGCAGATGGGCTTACTAAATTATGTGACAGACGGGATTACTAACTTCTGTGACACACTGGCTTACTTACTTATGTGACAGACTGCCTAACCTAGTAAGCCCGTCTGTTACATAAGTTAGTAAGCCCACCTGTCACATAAATTAGTATGCCCGTCTGTAACATAAATTAGTAACCCCGCCTGTCACATAAGTTAGTAAGGCAATCTGTCACATAAGTAAGTACGCAATTGTGTCACATAAGTTAGTATGCCCGTCTGTCACATAAGTTAGAAAGCCAGTTTGTTAGATAAGTTAGTAAGCCCCTCTGTTACATAAGTTAGTAAGCTCATCTGTTACATAAGTTAGTAACCCCGCCTGTCACATAAGTTAGTAAGGCAGTCTGTCACATAAGTAAGTAAGCCAGTGTGTCACATAAGTTAGTATGCCCGTCTGTCACATAAGTTAGAAAGCCAGTTTGTTAGATAAGTTAGTAAGCCCCTCTGTTACATAAGTTAGTAAGCCCATCTGTCACATAAGTTAATAAGCCCGTCGGTTACATAAGTTAGTAAGCCCGTCTGTTACATAAATTAGTAACCCCGTCTGTCACATAAATTAGTAAGCCAGTCTGTCACATATGTTAGTAAACCAGTCTGTCACACAATAAGTTATTATGCCAGTCTGCCACATAAGTTAGTAAACCAGTCTGTCACCCAATAAGTTATTATGCCAGTCTGTCAAATACGGTAAGTTAGTAAGCCAGTCTGTCACATAAGTTAGTAAACCAGTCTGTCACATAAGTTAGTAAGCCAGTCTGCCAAATACTGTAAGTTAGTAAGCCAGTCTGTCACATAAGTTAGTAAGCCCGTCTGTCACATAAGTTAGTAAACCATCCTGTCACATTAGTTGGCAAGCCCGTCTGTCACATAAGTTAGTAAGCTTGTCTGTCACCCAATAAGTTATTATGCCAGTTTGTCACATAAGTTAGTAAGCCAGTCTATCACACAATAAGTTATTACGCCAGTTTTTCACATAAGGTAGTAAGCCAGTCTGTCACATAAGTTAGTTAGCCGTATGTCACATAAGTTATTATGCCCGTCTGTCACATAAGTTAGTAAGCCCGTCTATCAAATAAGTTAGTAAGCCTATCTGCCATACAATAGGTTATTATGCCAGTCCGTCACATAAGTTAGTAAGCCAGCCTGTCACATAAGTTAGTTAGCCGTATGTCACATAAGTTATTATGCCCGTCTGTCACATAAGTTAGTAAGCCCGTCTGTCACATAAGTTAGTAAACCCGTGTGTCACATAAGTTAGTAAGCCTGTCTGTCACCCAATAAGTTATTATGCCAGCCTGTCACATAAGTTACCACAATAGGGTAATAACCCTATCTGCCCTGTTTGGTCTACCGGGCGACTGTGAGGTCCCGGTCTGCAATTTTAGGCATGCTATAGTGCCGTTTCGATTGTGGGTATTATTCGTCTCACTTCAGTGTATTAAATTGCACCAACGTTATTACCCTATTGTGGCGCCTTTTTGTCTCCTGGTTTAGGTCACATACTGTTTGCATCCATTTCGGAAGAGCTGCCTCCGCTCTGAACATATCAGACTTTTTTCATCACTATTCCTGATCGCACCTCTTTAGGGTGTTTATACCCTTGAACTTTATATACATCTATTGTCACATAAGTTAGTAAACCAGTCTGTCACATAATTTAGTAAACCCATATGTCACATTAGTTAGTAAGCCAGTCTGTCACACAATATTATTAAATTTTATTCTGACATGATTCACCTCACATTATACAGTGTAAAATTACACATAGGGGCCCATTTATCAAGCTCCGAATGGAGCTTGTGGGCACGTGTTTCTGGCGAGTCTGAAGACTTGCCAGAAACAGCAGTTATGAAGCAGCGGTCTAAAGACCGCTGCTCCATAACCCTGTCCGGCTGCTCTGAGCAGGTGGACAGGAATCGCCGGAAATTAACCCGATCAAGTACGGTCGGGTTGATTGACACCTCCCTGCTGGCGGCCCATTGGCCGCGAGTCTGCAGGGGGTGGCATTGCACCAGCAGCTCTTGTGAGCTGCTGGTGCAATGCTGAATACGGAGAGCATATTGCTCTCCACATTCAGCGAGGTCTTGCAGATCAGGTCCGCAAGACTGTTGATAAATAAGCCCCATAGTGTTTATTTATTCATTTTTCACTATTTCATGTGCTGATACTTATGTGTGTTATAAAAGGGACAGTCAACACCAGAATTTTTGTTGTTTTAAGAGACAGATAATCCCTTAATTACCAATTCCCCAGTTTTGCATAACAAACACAGTTATAATTATACACGTTTTACCTCTGTAATTACATTGTATCTAAGCCTCAGCAGACTGCCCCCTTATTTCAGTTCTTTTGACAGACTTGCATTTTAGCCAAACAGAGCTGTCTCCATGGTAAATTCACGTGCATGAACTCAATGTTATCTATATGAAACACGTGAACTAATGCCCTTTAGTGGTGAAAAACTATCAAAATGCATTAAGATTAGAGGCGGCCTTCAAGGTCTTAGAAATTAGCATATGAACCTCCTAGGTTTAGCTTTCAACTAAGAATACCAAGAGAACAAAGCAAAATTGGTGATAAAAGTAAATTGGAAAGTTGTTTAAAATTACATGTCCTATTTGAAACATGAACATTTTTTTTGGACTTGACTGTTCCTTTAAGTACACACAAGTGTAACTAGATGCGTATTTCTTTTTTTTTTTTTTTTTTTTTATTTCTTGGTGATTATTGAAATTTCAAAACAGACATTTACAGCTCATGAAAAACAGGAGAACTCGCAGGTTCAAACATAATATGAAACGAAAATTATCAATCCTAGGATTGATGGATTGTACACCTATATAGCACTCATTCCCTAATTGATAGTGGCAAAAATTGGACAAGATCTGTGTCTCCTGGGAGGAGAGTGTGCGTGGGGATGTTATTAAAATATAACCTTTATTGGTAATTTTTAAAATACAAGGCAACAAACACAATTGACATACATACTTTATTAAAAACACAGGTTTGGGTCTTTGAAAGTTTTATCCGTTATTCACGGAATACCTTATGTGGTTATGGTGTATATTAGAAATCACTTGAGTTTCAAGTCTCAGTAATTGTATAATATTTTAATATACTTAGAGCTTGCATCCAGTGGAGCTGTTTGGTTATGATATTTACTCTAATATTATATATGTGGTCTGTGACTCACCATTGAATTCAAATTATAATATTAGAGGTATTAACGTAAATATCCCATAGTATCACCAAAGTTTGTTATTAATGCTTATAGTATTGCATAGAATATGTGTCTTAGTGAGACAATAACAGATTTCCTTGTAGTTGTATTCTTTGTGTTATATATAGGTACATATATCTTAGTATAATATTATTGGAAATACATGCAGGATGCTGTTTTAAATAGCCTCCTAGCTATATAGAGACAAAGAGTACTGTCTGTATGGAGTATAGTAACACTGGTCAGTGAGTTAACACATTAACCCCTGTAAGGTCTTTTATTCGTATATTTATCAATACTTATGTATACAGGAGCATTATGCTTGTACCGCTGTGCAGAGATTGGTTATGTTGCTAAAATTCCATTGAATTTTTAAAGTTGATAATATGTACTATACTTGTTGTAATAGCAACAAATTTAAGTAACATTGTAACTCTGTTGGATTGTTAATGTGTGTATTTACATGGGGAATGTTACTCCCATTATATATATAAAGGCATTGCTTGGCGGGCTTGGATCTTTAATAATATTGATAACACGCTTTCAATATAAGTTTACAAGAGAGAATTTTATAATGATATTCTCACCATTTGTTATTCTAATAATTAATGTTGAAATCTTACAATGTGGGAGTTATAGCAATCATATGAGTATGTTGTAGTGCTACAATAAAGTAGCTGCTCTTAGTGACTTCGCTACGCTCTTAGTTTATATCAAATATTGCTTAGTAATAGTAACTAGTTGAATCGTATTGTCCACTTAGGCATAGAAGGTCGTTAGCGGCATTGTGACGAGAATTCACTGAGTACTTGCGGTATTATCTGTATAGTTAAATCTCTATATTAATAACCGCTTGCTGAATCCACGCTATAGATACTGGTTAGATTTAAAATAATTCACTGAGTATTTGCGATATTATATCAATGTTTGATGCATCACATCAATAACCGCCTACAATATCTGCACTCCTTGCGATAATATATCTGTATTAGATGTGCCACCTTACTAATCGCTTACTAAATCCAAGGCTGTAAATGCCGGTTAGGCTTAAGGTGCTTCACTAAGTATTTGCGGTGTTATATGTGTATTCAAAGCTCCATATTAGTAACCGCTCGCTGATTCTAAGCTTCTAATGTCGGTTAGACTTAATATATTACTACTGAGTTAATCTTATTTTCGAGTAAGTTTACTTAATATTGTGCACAACCACAATAGTTATATATAATAAAGACCTCTGTTCCTGCTTATTAAAAAATGCTGACTGGCATTCTACAAACAATTCCCTAACATGTTTCGCCACTAACGTGGCTTTTTCAAAGGGTAGGGCGCGGCCATATAGGTGTCTATTTATTGGCTAGCACTGCTCCTCCTATTGGACGTTCTTAACAAATCAGATGGTTCCTTGCGAGGGACCAATCATTGAATGAGAGACAGCCTATGTGTGTTGGAAAAGAAATATCATTGGGTACGGCTGCCCCTTCATTCTTGTATTATGTGTAGATTCCAGATCTCAATGCAATCTTTCAATGAAAGAAATATGCACATCTTTATTCAATGAAAGGGGGAAGAAGGAGAATATTTAAGAAGGATAAAACCTTCTGATATTTATTGAATTATTCTTTGAAATAAAAGTTCGCAAAGAATATTATTTGTGATTATCGTTTTTGTGTTTTATTAGTTTCAATATGCCAATGACAGGATGTATTACTGGCAGGTTATCCACCGGTATGAATTGATCAGTTTGTAGTATAGAGATGGATACAGAGAAACGGGCAGAGAGGATTTTTTATCTAGATATGTGTTATAATGGGTTATAATTTGGAGCTGAAATCTCTTTATCTTGGAAGAGAAATATATATACACCTGACTGGATTAAAGTGGAAAATATCCTGAATGAACATAAAAAGCAATAAAATTAAATTAAAAAATATAAAATAAAAAAATAAAAAAATAATAATAATAATAAAAATTATATAGAGTGAAAAGTGATAAATAATAATAATAATATTTTTAAATAAATCTAAATATTATAATAGTCTATAATCAACTCATTTTTACAATTGCTTTTATGTTTCCACTGTTTGGTGGTTCATTACAGCTGGTAATACAAGGGAAAAATATAAATAATTATTTAAAGTGGTGCTGTGCCATATGTGGTACGGGTGAGGGTGGATAAGATGTAAACACAAAATAGTGCTATTATTTATTATTATTATTTATCACCTACACACATTTAATTTAATTCAATTTATTCTTTTATTATCACGTCAGTAATAGCACTATTTTGTGTTTACATCTTATCCACCCTCACCCATACCACATATGGCACAGCACCACTTTAAATAATTATTTATATTAACAGAACTTTAAATTTTATAATTTCTTATTCTCAAGGGTCATCTCTTATTTTGTTCTTATATCACCATTTTTCGGATCCACATTTAGTCAATATAATAAGATTTTTATCCCAAAGTATACTTCCTTAGTTAATATAATACCAACTAATATGAAAAACACTAGACAGTACTGCTGGCATCAAAATTTAAGTATGCAGCTGAACTACTCTAGATAATAAAACTCACTATTTTTCCCTTGTATTACCAGCTGTAATGAACCACCAAACAGTGGAAACATAAAAGCAATTGTAAAAATGAGTTGATTATAGACTATTATAATATTTAGATTTATTTAAAAATATTATTATTATTATTTATCACTTTTCACTCTATATAATTTTTATTATTATTATTATTTTTTTATTTTTTTATTTTATATTTTTTAATTTAATTTTATTGCTTTTTATGTTCATTCAGGATATTTTCCACTTTAATCCAGTCAGGTGTATATATATTTCTCTTCCAAGATAAAGAGATTTCAGCTCCAAATTATAACCCATTATAACACATATCTAGATAAAAAATCCTCTCTGCCCGTTTCTCTGTATCCATCTCTATACTACAAACTGATCAATTCATACCGGTGGATAACCTGCCAGTAATACATCCTGTCATTGGCATATTGAAACTAATAAAACACAAAAACGATAATCACAAATAATATTCTTTGCGAACTTTTATTTCAAAGAATAATTCAATAAATATCAGAAGGTTTTATCCTTCTTAAATATTCTCCTTCTTCCCCCTTTCATTGAATAAAGATGTGCATATTTCTTTCATTGAAAGATTGCATTGAGATCTGGAATCTACACATAATACAAGAATGAAGGGGCAGCCGTACCCAATGATATTTCTTTTCCAACACACATAGGCTGTCTCTCATTCAATGATTGGTCCCTCGCAAGGAACCATCTGATTTGTTAAGAACGTCCAATAGGAGGAGCAGTGCTAGCCAATAAATAGACACCTATATGGCCGCGCCGTACCCTTTGAAAAAGCCACGTTAGTGGCGAAACATGTTAGGGAATTGTTTGTAGAATGCCAGTCAGCATTTTTTAATAAGCAGGAACAGAGGTCTTTATTATATATAACTATTGTGGTTGTGCACAATATTAAGTAAACTTACTCGAAAATAAGATTAACTCAGTAGTAATATATTAAGTCTAACCGACATTAGAAGCTTAGAATCAGCGAGCGGTTACTAATATGGAGCTTTGAATACACATATAACACCGCAAATACTTAGTGAAGCACCTTAAGCCTAACCGGCATTTACAGCCTTGGATTTAGTAAGCGATTAGTAAGGTGGCACATCTAATACAGATATATTATCGCAAGGAGTGCAGATATTGTAGGCGGTTATTGATGTGATGCATCAAACATTGATATAATATCGCAAATACTCAGTGAATTATTTTAAATCTAACCAGTATCTATAGCGTGGATTCAGCAAGCGGTTATTAATATAGAGATTTAACTATACAGATAATACCGCAAGTACTCAGTGAATTCTCGTCACAATGCCGCTAACGACCTTCTATGCCTAAGTGGACAATACGATTCAACTAGTTACTATTACTAAGCAATATTTGATATAAACTAAGAGCGTAGCGAAGTCACTAAGAGCAGCTACTTTATTGTAGCACTACAACATACTCATATGATTGCTATAACTCCCACATTGTAAGATTTCAACATTAATTATTAGAATAACAAATGGTGAGAATATCATTATAAAATTCTCTCTTGTAAACTTATATTGAAAGCGTGTTATCAATATTATTAAAGATCCAAGCCCGCCAAGCAATGCCTTTATATATATAATGGGAGTAACATTCCCCATGTAAATACACACATTAACAATCCAACAGAGTTACAATGTTACTTAAATTTGTTGCTATTACAACAAGTATAGTACATATTATCAACTTTAAAAATTCAATGGAATTTTAGCAACATAACCAATCTCTGCACAGCGGTACAAGCATAATGCTCCTGTATACATAAGTATTGATAAATATACGAATAAAAGACCTTACAGGGGTTAATGTGTTAACTCACTGACCAGTGTTACTATACTCCATACAGACAGTACTCTTTGTCTCTATATAGCTAGGAGGCTATTTAAAACAGCATCCTGCATGTATTTCCAATAATATTATACTAAGATATATGTACCTATATATAACACAAAGAATACAACTACAAGGAAATCTGTTATTGTCTCACTAAGACACATATTCTATGCAATACTATAAGCATTAATAACAAACTTTGGTGATACTATGGGATATTTACGTTAATACCTCTAATATTATAATTTGAATTCAATGGTGAGTCACAGACCACATATATAATATTAGAGTAAATATCATAACCAAACAGCTCCACTGGATGCAAGCTCTAAGTATATTAAAATATTATACAATTACTGAGACTTGAAACTCAAGTGATTTCTAATATACACCATAACCACATAAGGTATTCCGTGAATAACGGATAAAACTTTCAAAGACCCAAACCTGTGTTTTTAATAAAGTATGTATGTCAATTGTGTTTGTTGCCTTGTATTTTAAAAATTACCAATAAAGGTTATATTTTAATAACATCCCCACGCACACTCTCCTCCCAGGAGACACAGATCTTGTCCAATTTTTGCCACTATCAATTAGGGAATGAGTGCTATATAGGTGTACAATCCATCAATCCTAGGATTGATAATTTTCGTTTCACAAAACAAGTACACAGCACCTCAGCCATCTTTTTGTAACAAAATATATCTGGACTGATACCTATATCTTATTACCAGATCCAGAGACAAATAGGCTACCCTAAGGTGTAAATTTAAGCAGTGCCATTAGTACCCCCCTTTTTCTTTGTCAAACATAATATGATACATTTCACATTGTATGTTGTAGATAGATAACTATTTGAGATCAAGAACATTAGTTCTGAAGTTGTCAAGTTCTCCAATGTCTACAATAATGTTAGTGCTATATAGTCAGCTGACTATTGTATAGAGTCTATCGCACTTTTAATTACATAACTTTCAGCTGCATTTGTTCTCGGTTTGAAGTTTAGTGTCCAAGTAAGAAATAAAAGTAAAAAAACACATATACTTCTAAACAAAGAGAAAAGAAAACGTGAAACAACAAGAAATAACATCCAAGGAAGGTATCACATAGAAAATGTTAGCTTCCCGTCTATACCTCTGCATAACTTTAGAGGTCTGCTCTCATTGTTCTTATGGTCACATTTAGTCTTTATCTATGTTGATATATTGTTCCCAGAGAAAAAACATGTCATGGTAAAAGGACATTTGATTAATTCTAAAATAGTGGAGTCTTTCCATTACCAGTGTGTCTTTTACTGTTGCTAACCATTCTGAAAGGGATGGGATATGCGTGGACTTCCAGTTTATAGGTATTAAACGTTTCGCTGTATTGATCATTATTTGAGAGAGGCACATTCTAATTTTACAGCTGATACCTGTGTGTACATTAAAGAGATACCTATCTGGTGTTTTTTCCAACTGCATACCTATTGCCTTATTAATTTGGTTATGAACCTCATCCCAGAAGGGGCGTATTTTATTGCACTCCCACCAGATGTGCCACATTGTACCTTCCTGTTCGCAACCTCGCCAACATCTTCCACTGACACCAGGGAACATGTGCTTTAACCTACTTGGTGTTAAATACCACCTAGTGAGAACTTTTATGTTAGTTTCCAGTATTGTCGCAGAATGCGCTGACCTAGCTGTCATTTTAAACATATTTGACCATGCTTTTGGGGAGGTCTGTGTGTTCATTTCCTTGTTCCATTTCAGGGCATAACTTGGAATAGGGGGCGAACAGGCACGTAGTATTTCATTGTACATTAACGATATTACTTTTTTCGGTTGACTTGGCATTCAACACAGTGTTTCAAAAGGGGTTAATCTACGGAGCATGTCTACCTGTTCTTTGTGTGTATGTAGATAGTGTCTGATCTGATGATAGAGGAACCATGAGGTAAACTGAGTTAACCCTTTATCAACTAGCACTTGTCTCTGTACTAATTTACTCTTCTCAGTCAACTCATGCACTGGTAAGTAACCTAACATATCTGTGGAATGTTGAATTTGGGGATAAGGTTAATACAAAGATTCTACACTCAGACTCTTAGCTAATCCCGAAGGGTGATGTAACCTCAAAAACACTATCACCGAAGTTTAGAAGAAAAGAAAAAGTGGTTGGGATAGCGCTAAACAGCTGCGAGTCTTATAGGGTGAAATAAATGTATATGATTTCGTATCGATTTTTATCTGAATGTGAGGGTGTCCCTGTTTTGGGTTCTCCAATTTTGAGATTACTATTTTGATATATGAGGATCCCCGGTTTATTTTGATCATATAACCGGGATAATAGAATAATTTCTATGTTTTTAGGATAGTCTTATGTCCTATGGTTTTTTTTATATATCTCATAGATATTATTGCAAAATATGATGAAAAAAAGAGAAAGGAGCAGATGCTTAAAGATATATGTATTTTTATTCCTATACAGATAAGATTCCTATCGTGAATTAGTTAACAGTAAAAGCTAACATATAGATGCCGGCATCTAGATTTAAAACATCATTAAAACAATTTTTTATGTAAAATTTATACTTGTTATATTCTATCAGTATTACCGCTGGTTATAAACTATAATCGTGGTTTAATGAAAGCGGCTCTAATTGGCAACATTTAATACACAACAAAAAGTTTCTTTTCCTTAACATACATGTATCGTATATTATGTTTGTTACAATTGCAGTTTTCCGGTACAGATCTAGTTTTACAGTGTACTAGCTAGATAAGTGTGAATACCACGTGTTTTTACTCAGACATTGATATTCCAGGTCTACGGTGGTTTGTCACAGTTATAAATTGTAGTTAGTAAATTTATCTGTCATATATGCGTGTATAGGCAGATTGTCTCTTATTATAAAAACCTTGGTATATTGTCCATACTCTGGATTTCCTCAGTTAAAGTTGTGACCGGCCGGTCTTTTGGTGAAGTAGTTCAGTGTGTTCTCCCTTGTTTTCTTTCTTTGGTTTAAATCCGGGTCCTTCAGGTATTTTCTGATCCAATAGTGGATTTCTCCTCGTGTCTGTATAACCCTTAAGCCAGGTGATTGAGGCTGGAACGGTTACTGGATCCTTGGATAGGAATTACACATATGGAGTCTGTCCACAATATCCAAATCACAAACAGCGACACTCCTGAATCCGTCCTAATGTTGAATTTGGGTCTCAAGCTGCAGATCTCTATTGAGAAGTAAGGTGGTAAAAGGGGAGTGTGGTGTAGAGATCGTGGGATATTTATCTCTTAGGGTGATCCAGTCCGACCAGACTGATTTCATACATGGAAAGAGATCTAATAGGGCTCTATAAATTTGATGTGGGGACCAGCACAACCTGCCAATATGTGCGGTGTGCAATAATTGTACTTCTAAATGTATATTTCTTTTATAGGCGTTTTGGCTTTGCCTGCACCATTCTATGATTTTATTTAATGAGATTGCCCATTTATAAGTCTTCAAATTAGGGACTCCCAGGCCTCCATCTTCCCTACGTGCGTATAGTGTGGTTTTTGTGAGCCTAGGCGGTTTGAGATGCCAGATGTATGAATTTATGATGTTTTGCAGCTTGTCTATTTCTGTCTCTACCCCTGGTAGCGGCAATGCCTGCATAACATAAAGTGCTTTGGGTAGTAACATCATCTTGGCTGACGCTATTCTAGCTATTCTACCTAACCAGGATAAATTCTTAGGTAACCAAGAAGAGGTTAGGGAAAGAAATTCCCTCTGTAGGCGGCCATAGTTGAGTTTACGCATGCTATCAATGTCGGTGGATATATGGATACCCAAATATTTCAGAACTGTGTTTTGTATTTGAAAGGGGAAATTTTGTTTAATCGTGTTGATAACTGTTTCTGAGAGGTTGATTGGGTATATTTCAGATTTTAAGTCATTTACTAGGAAATTTGATATAGCTCCATTCTCTAATTCAGCTTGGACAGCTGGTAGTGATGTTAACGGGGATGTTAAAGTCATTAAAATGTCATCCGCAAACATTGCTAATTTATATGTTTGGTCAGCTAAGGTGATGCCTGTTACTCGTGGGTTTTGTCTCAATTTCACTGCGAGTGGTTCTAGGGAGAGGGCAAACAGGAGAGGGGAAAGTGGACAGCCTTGTCTTGTGCCATTACGGATCTCGAAGGGTTCTGAAAGAATACTATTGACTTTCACTTGTGCGGTGGGATTGGAGTATAGTGTCCATATTTTATCTATGAATTTTATGGGGAATCCAAATTTAATAAGTGTGGTTTGAAGATATGTCCAATCTAAGCGATCAAACGATTTTTCCGCGTCTGTGGAAAGGTATATGGAGGGGATTTTTGAGTGTTTGAGGTAGTCTAAAATATTAATTACTCTGGTAATATTATCTTTAGCCTCTCTATTTGGAATGAACCCTACCTGGTGACCATGGACCAGCCCTGGTAGGTATTTATTTATTCTATTGGCTAGAATCTAAGCATATATCTTCGCATCTATATTAAGTAGAGATATGGGCCTGAAATTTGCTGGCTTTTCTGGTGGCTTACCCAGTTTAGGGATGACGGAAATATGCGCTTGCAGCATTGTGTCTGGAAATGGGTCTATACCTGCATCCTGATTAAATAAAATTTAAAAGTTGCGGGGCTAATTGGGATATAAATGTTTTGTAATATCGACTTGAAAGGCCATCTGAGCCTGGAGCTTTATCAGGTTTTAAGTCTTTAATTATATTCGTTATCTCTAAGAGGGAAATTGGTGAGGTGAGATTTTCTGCATCTTCAGGTTTTAGTGTGGGTAGGGGCGTGTTATTTAAGTATGTCTCACAGAGTACTTTATGGTTGTGATGGTTTCTCTCAGGGAAGAGGTTATATAATTTATGGTAAAAGGATTGGAACGATTTACTGATTGACTGTGTATCTTCTATCTGGCCGCCCTGTTCTCGTGTTAGAGCATGTATATAGCTTTTTGACTTTTGCTTTTTCAAAGCTCTAGCTAGCATTTTGCCAGGCTTATTCCCTTCATTGTAATATTTCTGCTTTAGATATAGTTGGTGTCTTTGGGTTTCAATTTGCAGGTAATTGTTTAGTGTATTACGCTTATCTTTTAGTATGTTTTGCAAAGAGTGGTCTAGAGGGTGTAGTTTCAATTGAAAGTCTGCCTCTATGACTTCTTGTGCTAGGGTATTGTACATTTTTGCAGATTGTTTGTGTTTTTGAGCTTTCAATTTAATAAACTCACCCCTAATGTACGCTTTGTGTGCTTCCCAGATAGTTGTGGTTTTCATATCTGGAGTGTTATTTACCGAAAAGTAAGTGTCTAACTGCATAGAGACCTTCTTTGCTAAGGTTATATCCATCAACAAGGAATCGTCAAGATTCCATATAAATGGTTTCAATGGGATAGAGGGCCACTGCATTATGCAATCTACTCTAGAGTGGTCAGACCATGAGGTATGTTTGATATTAACTTGTTTAATAAGTGATAAGGCTAAGTGATCTACTAAGACATAGTCTAGCCTGGAATAGCTCTTTTGAGGATGGGAGAAAAATGTATAGTCTCTAGTGTGTGGATGTGCGTATCTCCAGGCGTCATGGAGCATGAGAGTTTTAACATTTTCCCATATATTACACAGCGCTTTCTGATTAGATCGGTTTAGTGGGTTAGAGCTGTCGATTTCTGGCATTAATGTGATATCAAGATCTCCCGCAACTATAAGAGGGCCCTTAGCCACATCTAAGATTTTATTGGTGATACGGGCTATAAATGTCTCCTGGCTTGTATTAGGTACATATAGGTTTACTAGGGTTATTGGCTTTCCAAACAACAATCCTGTGATTCCTAAATAGCGGCCTTCTTTATCCCTATCTAGATTAATCAGTTTGAACGAGATAGATTTGTGTATCAAAATACTAACTCCATTTGTTGTTTTTTTTTATCATTGGTGCTATGGTAATGTTGTGGAAAGTGATTGGAGAAGTACCTTGGAACCTTATGTGTTTTAAAATGTGTTTCTTGCAACATTAGGATTTTCCCACCATTTTTCCGAAGATCATGAATCCCCAGGGACCGTTTATTGGGACAATTGAAGCCCTTGACATTTTGGGTTATTATATGAATGTTATGCACTGTGTTATGTGTCCTATTAGCGTGGTGTGGCATGAAGTATTTTTACGATAGATTGTATTAGCAGGGCAAACATCGTTTCTAAAGAATTCGTCTTTAAAATTATACCTCCTTGGAAAACAAACAAACAAAAATAAAAATCAAACATAACAGTATTCAACATACATATTACACAACAGGTGTACAGAAAAATATGCATCAACATATTTCTAAAGATAGAGGAAACATCTCCTAACGGGCAACGGTATTGGCCTAGTTAGAAAGAAAGAAACATGGGAACACATGGGCCATAAATCTGGTGAATGATATAAGAAAACGAAATAGCATATACTAAAGGTTTAAAGACAACTATCTGCAGAAATTTGCAATATCTAAATAGTTATAAAGGCAATAGTATCTAAATCACAGTTAAGTATATATACTCATCTGTCCATATGGAAGTTTTATCGTCCTTCAGGGATATTTTTAACTTTTTTACTATCTCCCTGTGCATTCTTCTTTGTCTGAACTTTTTGCCATTCAGATCTTTGAGGGAGAGGTGCAGGGTGAACTTTCTCTCTGGCAAGGTTGGGTTGAGGTGGATCTTGAGTTTTAGGCGGTGGTATTTCCAAGTTGTTGCAGATCTTTTCAAAATCTTCTGGAGTGTTGCATGTCCACCTTCTGCCTTTCCATAGAACCTGCAAATGAAAGGGGTGTCCCCATTTGTATGGAATGTTGTTTTGTCGGAGTGTGGAGGTCAGTGGATGAAAATCCCTCCTTTTTTGTAGAGTTCTTGGGGTTAGATCTTCAAAAAGTTGTAGAGACTCTGTTCTAAAAGTTATAGGATGTTTTTCTCTTGCTTTTTTCATAATGTTTTCTTTGATAGGGTAACAAGCGATTCTCACTATAATATCCCTTGGCGGCTGATCTCCCAGGGGTTTTGCCCTGAGAGCTCTATGAAATCTATCAATGGCAATCGTGACTCCTTCATCTTCATCTGTCAAATATGAAAATAATCCCTGTAGATAGTCCTCAATAGCATCTGGGGCGATAGTCTTTGGGACTCCTCTTACTCTTATATTATTGCGTCAACTTCTATTTTCTAGGTCATCGACTTTGTTTTCTAGCTGTAGTATGGTCTCATCCTGCTGTGAAATTTGTGATTTAATGGAAGCAAAGTTAGCATTAAATAAATCGGAATCTCCTTCCAGCTTTTCAACTCTCTGCCCCACTTCTGATAATTCCTTCTTTATCTCAGAGATTTCTTCCCTTATGCTTGACTTGGCAAACTAGATCAGAAAAATCTTTTTTTGACGGAAGTGCTTTTAATAAGGCTCTGGGCATTGAGATAGTTGAATCTGTAGTATCCTCTTCTGAATCTGAAGATGATGGGAGATCCCTGTTATCAATATCTGGAGCCTATTTCTGTGTTTTGGAAGGGGCTTCCATGTGCTTGAAGAAGTTGCTTACTGTCGGTGTGGATGGAGGAAGTTTTTTAGAATGTTTTTCAATCTTGTTGCCTTTTTTGGGTGACATTGTCGTTTTGCAGTAAATAGTTTATATTGCACTTCACACTTTGTTTCATCAGATTATTTCAGTTGCAAGCCTTATAGTAAGATCTTATCTGTTATACAATATTATATGGTGTGTCCAGTCCAGCAAAGTGATTTTCCTTTCCTGTGTAGATTTACTTTCGGTTCGTGAGTGTGGCGCAGTTACTGTGATCAAATGTTCAAATGCATGTATTAGATCATCCACATGGCTTATAATATAATTTTTTCCCTGTGATTGAGACCACTGTTTTACATAGTCGGCTTAGTATCCCCAGTTATTCTCTACAGTGTTATAGGGCATAGATATTCCCCCGTTCTGGACTGTGAAAGCATGCGCCTTAGTATATAGGTACCTGTCCATAGGTTTTGCGCTTCTTTTGTAATCAAATGCAGTAGATCACATCAATGTCCCAAAATGCTCCGATATATCCCTCTTTAAGTTCAATCTGCATTCTTCCATTGTTTAGGGAGAATATGAATGACGATCTCGACCCCTGTAAGCAAGTTCTGTCTTTTGCGTGATAGTACGCCTTTCCGCTTACTGTACATCAGGGCATTCTTCGAAATGTATTTCACTTTGTCTCCCCTGTGAAAATTTATATTATTTTGGCCATAGAAGCTCCAAAATTTAGATTTTTGCCCTTAGAGATCCAGGAGCTCACTTACGTGCAGCCTTCTCCATCGAGCGCTGGCTCCGCCTCCTCGCGTATTTCTTTTTATTGCATATTGTACTTTATATATACATACATACTTGTATGGCATGGAATTAATTTTTGCACTTCACCTTATATACTTTTTAGTGTTAAAATAATTATTTTGCATATTGCACTTTATATATTTTGTGGTATAGAAACTATTTGCACAAGTCACTTGATTTTTCATTGTCCTTTGCCAGACTTATCATCATAGTACTACCTTGTGTTATGGATAGGTTAGATATTCAACTATAATTTCGTTGTCTCTGTTTTTTTACTCTGTACAATGACAATAAACAAATCTAATCTAATATCTAATCTAATCTAATTATGCCAGTCTGTCCCATAAATTAGTAAGCCAGTCTGTCACACAATAAATTATTATACCAGTCTGCTCCATAAATTAGTAAGCCCGTCTGTCACATAAATTAGTAAACCCATATGTCACATAAATTAGTAAGCCTGTCTGCCATACAATAAGTTATTATACCAGTCCGTCACATAAATTAGTAAGCCTGTCTGCCATACAATAAGTTATTATACCAGTCCGTCACATAAGTTAGTAAGCCCGTCTGTCACATAAGTTAGTAAGCCTGTATGTCACATAAATTAGTAAGACAGCCTGTCACATTAGTTAGCAAGCCCATCTGTCACATAAATTAGTAAGGCCGTCTGCCACCCAATAATTTATTATGCCAATCTGTCACATAAGTTAGTAAGCCCATCTGCCACATAAGTTAGTAAGCATGTATGTCACATAAGTTAGTAAGACAGCCTGTCACATTAGTTAGCAAGCCCATCTGTCACATAAATTAGTAAGGCCGTCTGGCACATAAATTAGTAAGCCCATCTGCCACCCAATAATTTATTATGCCAATCTGTCACATAAGTTAGTAAGCCAGTCTGTCACACAATAAATTATTATGCCAGTCTGTCAAATAAATTAGTAAGCCCTTCTATCACATCATTTAGTAAGCTAGTCCGTCACATTAGTTAGCAAGCCAGCCTGTCACATAAGTTAGTAAGCCCGTCTGTCACATAAGTTAGCAAGTTCATCTGTCACATAAGTTAGCAAGCTCGTCTGTCACATAAGTTAGTAAAACCGTCTGTCACATAAATTAGTAAGCCCGTCTGTCACATAAGTTAGTAAGCCAGTCTGTCACATAACTTAGTAAGCCCGACTGCCATACAATAAGTTATTATGCCAGTCCGTCACATAAGTTATTAAGCCAGTGTGTCACATAAGTTAGTAAGCGATCCTGTCACATTTGTTAGCAAGATTGTCTATCACATAAATTAGTAATCCTGTCTGTCACATAAATTAGTAAGCCCATCTATCACATAAGTTAGTAAGCCCGTCAGTCACATAAGTTAGTAAGCCCCTCTACCACCCAATAATTTATTATGCCAGTCTGTCACATAAGTTAGTAAGCCAGTCTGTCTTATGTTAGTAAACCTGTCAGTCACATAAATTAGTAAACCTGTCAGTCACATAAATTAGTAAGCCTGTCTGTCAAATAAATTAGTAAGGCCGTCTGCCATACAAAAGTTATTATGCCAGTCTGTCACACAATAAGTTTTGCCAATCTGTCACATAAATTAGTAATCCTGTCTGTCACATAAATTAGTAAACCCATCTATCACATAAGTTAGTAAGCCCGTCAGTCACATAAATTAGTAAGCCCGTCTACCACCCAATAATTTATTATGCCAGTCTGTCACATAAGTTAGTAAGCCAGTCTGTCTTATGTTAGTAAACCTGTCAGTCACATAAATTAGTAAACCTGTCAGTCACATAAATTAGTAAGCCTGTCTGTCAAATAAATTAGTAAGGCCGTCTGCCATACAAAAGTTATTATGCCAGTCTGTCACACAATAAGTTTTGCCAATCTGTCACATAAGTTAGTAAGCCAGTCTGTCACATAAGTTAGTAAGCCTGTCTGTTATATATGTTAGTAAGTGTAATGCTTGTGGGATATTCCACTATCAGACCAAACTCGACCAGTAGTCTTCTTATACCCGCATCGAGCCGGAAGGATAGAGAATATCCCAGAGCAGAGAAAGTTTGCAAGATTAGGTAAGCGGCACTCACCACAGGCAGGATAGTCATCGGCGGCAACAGGCAGGAAATCAGAGAAAGGCAGTTCAGGGGTAAACCACAAGAAGGGGCAGGCAGGGTGTGTCAACGGTAAAGCAGTCCAAAGGTAAACCACTAGAATGGTCAGGCAGGCAGGCAGGGTTTGGATGCAGAGAGGCAATCCAGAACAATAGGGGTTAATCAAGCAGAGTGGTCAGACAACCAGAGTTCAGCAGCAGTATATTAATCCAGTAGTTTAGGGGTTAACAGGCAGAGTGGTCAGACAAGCAGAGTTCAGCAGCAGAATATCAATCCAGTCGTTTAGGGGTTAACAGGCAGAGTGGTCAGACAAGCAGAGTTAGCAACGGTATAGCAAACCATAAATCAGCAATCTATCACACCCAGGAGCAAACAAAGTAACACCTATACTTGGGCAGTGATAGATTGCTAAATGGTAACTTATATAGGTGCAGGATTCGTGCCACAGGGAATCCTAACCGGCATCAGAGCGGAGAGCAACAGGAGCCGACACAGCCCCTGACAACGAGCAGGGAAGCAGGCGCCACACCCCTAGCAATGGCTAGTGCGGCGTGGCGTGACAGTAAGCCTGTCTGTTGCATAAGTTAGTATGTAAGCAAATAGGGTAACATATGTGGGTACCCTATGTGAAGAACATTGGAATGTGAAATATTTAAAGTACAATCACAGTTAAACTCTTTATTAAATGTGAATATTTCATAAATATTATTTTTCATGTTTTCAGCTACTTGACTGCAGGTTCCAATGCACTTCTATATGTATATATATATATATAAATATATATATATATATATATATATATTTATATATATATATATATATATATATATGTATGTATTTATTTATGTGTTTATATGTGTATATATATATATATATATATATATATATATATATCTGTAAATACATATATACCCATATAAATATAAATACAAAAGTACATATGTACACACACACACACACATATATATATATATATATATATATATATATATATATATATATATATATATATACATGCGAAGAGATAAGCTCTTCTCTCTTCTCTATGCAAATTAATATGACCCTAGGGAGGTCTCCCTATGGGTGATGGAGGAAACCAGACGTGGACTCCTTGCCCAGTGTGCATAGAGGAATGTGGCTGCATCTCACTGATGAGGCCCATAGGAGGCTGAAACGATCATCTGGGGTTGTCCTGTTCCTTGCACAGAGGAGAATTGCCTGGTATTTCGGGGCTGGACTGACCTTACTTGGCGGGATCAGACTCATATACTACAGGAAGGTTTTCCTCTGTGAAAAAGCACACTGGTCTAAAAGAGGCTGCTCCTGGGTGGTAAATCGCCATAGAACTAGCTGATGAGCTGTTGTTGGTTCCTGGTAGAGTGCTTCTCTCATCGTATGCATATATATATATATACATATTGATGTGTATGTATGTATCTCTATGTTAAAGCACAGTGACTTTGAGCCCTTATAACTTTTTAATACAATTTTATTTTTTATTAGATAGTGTTATTGTGAGTGTAACTGTACTTTTTAATTTATTTTTGATGCGTTTTGTACAACTTTCTATTCAAGAGTAACAGCTAACCAGAGCTCTGAAGTCGCACTAACCTGACACACGTTAAATTCAATTGTGCTCGAGCGATCACGCTTACTTTCAGCTTGTAATACGCGTGCTACTTCTGAGGGTTGCAAACACCCACGGTAAACCATGTAATAAGTAAAATTGTAAAAAGCTGACAAGAAAATATCACCTGAAGATCTCTATGTAAAATAGGAAGATATTGTACCTCAAAATGTCCTCAGTAGCCACATCCCATTGTAAAGGGACTTTAAGTAGCCAATCAGGATGCTAGTCCTAGGACTTGCAAGGGAGTGTGCATCTGGCATATGCAGGCACAGTCATGTTATTTCCCTATTCAGTTTAAGGAAGTTTATTGTGAAATCTCATGAGATTACAGCAAAGCAAAGCATGACCTCAGCACTGCTGATTGCCTTTTTTTTTCCAACTTGTAGCTGGGCAGCTGAAGTATAGCTGTTTACTGAGCACCTACAATTGTGAGATGAAGACATTTTGAGGTAAAATATCTTCCTTTATTACATAGAGATTCTCAGGTGATATTTTCCTGTCAGCTTCTTACAGCTTCTTACAGTGCTGCATTACTTTCAAGTGCTTTAGCATATGAGTATTATGTCCCTGTAACCTTTTATAAACCCTCTTTTATTTTCTACAATTTCAGCTATTCATAATCAAATCATGATTCCCAATGTCCATTATCTCATACACAATGATAATTTAGCTGATTACCAATGAACTAAACAGAATCCATTATGTTATCATCTATAGCTTAGTGTCAGGGTGGTGAGAAGTATGACCAATTAGTTACTCTAATGCTTTATTAGCATTTTAATTAAAATACATGGCATGACTAAAGCTTATCCATAGTCATACAATAACATGACTCACAACAGCTGAGTTACAGAAAGGTCTATGAAGACTTGGCTCTTTCTAGAGAACAATCACAGACGTGTATGTTCTTGAGAGGAGTCATTGTTTGAATGTTTTTGTCACTGTCACCAAATCCACAGCGTGGAATGTGTGTGTTACCAGCTTGCTCTGCCACCTCTCTGTGCTTGCAGTCTCAATGTTGTTTGTGCATTAAAGTTAATGCCATTTAACAAAACAAGATATTTATATATAAAAAAATAGATTTTTGTTTTCAGAAATCTAAGAATCTAGAAGAGATACCTCTTATAAAACTTGAAAAACATATTTAATATTATTTTCAGTAGTGGAAAAATAAAATCCTTTAATTTAAAAAATATTTTAATTTTTGCTCATTTCTTCCTTTTATTACCTTTTAAACCCTTGAAAATGGGTTGAATACAGTCAGAGTTGTATTCCTTTACTGCTCCAGATAGGGATACTGCTGGTGAGCCAATGAGGAACAGGCATACATGTGTATGCTCCAATCACTGCCCATATCCTCAACTGCAGCAGAATGTTTTTATTTTTCATTTATACCACTTTAACTATAACCCTTTGAAAGGAGGCAAATACTTTATAAAAGAAGGATATTTATTTAAAAATAAAATAATATAACAAAATAGAGCATTTTATTTTACTCTAAAATGTCCCTTTTAAATCATATTTAGTATTTGCTATAATCATTGTGCACTGGAGAAAATCTCGGAGTTCAGCTGATTTTCTTCATTACAAATTCATCTTCAACTCCTACTATTCTGCCCTTAATCTCCATAAGCAACATTACTTCTCTACTCTTATCTCTAATCTTTCTTCAAACCCAAAACGTCTGTTCTCCACTTTCAATACTATCCTCCGCCCTCCCCCACCTCCTAATACAACTTCTCTGTCAGCTCAAGACTTTGCCAGCCACTTCAATAACAAAATCAACTCTATCAGAAATGAAATCAGCTCTCAACATAATTCCATTCTCTCCCCCCCTCAAATACTCTCAATCAACCACAACCCACATAACCTTAAACTTAGCTCATTCTCCCCTGTTACTAAGGAAGAAGTTTTGACACTTATACTGCGCTCTCACCTCACTACCTGTCTCCTTGACCCTATCCCCTCACAGCTTCTCCCCTCCCTCTCTACTACCCTTACCCCTATACTAACACACATTTTCAACCTCTCCATCAGCACCGGTATATTTCCCTCATCGCTGAAACATGCACTGGTCACACCTATCATCAAAAAACCTTCCCTTGATCCTACTTCCCCATCCAACTACCGCCCTATTTCCCTCCTCCCTCTTGCCTCAAAGCTTCTTGAAAAACTAGTATATGCACGCCTATTCCATTTCCTTACGTTAAACTCCCTTCTTGACCCACTGCAATCTGGATTTCCTCCCCATCACTCCACAGAGACAGCAATTGTTAAGATTACCAATGACCTACTTACAGCAAAATCAAAAGGCCATTTCTCTCTACTTATCCTCCTTGATCTGTCCACAGCCTTTGACACTGTTGACCACCCTCTTTTGCTCCAAACCCTCCAATCCTTCGGCATCTGTGACACAGCCCTTTCGTGGCTCTCTTCCTACCAGTCAATCCGTACCTTTAGTGTAGCCTTCTCTGCGGCAAGGCTCTGTTCTCGGTCCCCTTTTCTTCTCAATCTACACGTCATCACTAGGTTCCCTAATAAAGTCCCACGGTTTCCAAAATCATTTGTATGCCGACGACACCCAAAGTTACTTCTCTGCACCAGACCTATCTCCTTCCTTGCTAACCTGTGTCACTAACTGTCTTTCTCACATCTCTTCCTGGATGTCCTCTCACTACCTCAAGCTAAATCTCTCCAAAACTGAGCTCCTCATTTTCCCCCTTTCTTCCAAAATCTCCACCCCCAATCTCTCTATAACTGTTGACAACTCCATCATTACCCCTACCCCGCATGCCCCATGTGACGGATACCCCCGGCTACCCTGACTGGGTAGCTCCACCAAAAGGGGTCCTGCTTCCTCCCTGCCGACTGCAGCTATGTAGCTGGCAAGTGACCACAGCCTGTAGCCACCCCTAATGCCTGACAGCACCAGTACTCAGGGTCCCACCCTGTGGCAGACTCCAGCTACCCAGGCTGGATAGCTCTGCCTGAGGATCCTTTCTCTGCCTGGAACAGGCTGCTATGTAGCCCAGGAAAGTGATTTTAGCTGGAACCAACCCAAATAACTAGACACACTAGCATTCAGGTTAGTCAGGAACTGATTTTATTGAAAACACACACTCCTTTTATACAGTCAGCTCATCTTGATAAGACACTGGACAATCCCACTATTTTCCTGCCATTCCCGCCCCTTCAGACAGCCCGGCACCTCCATAGGAGCCACAGTCTCACATAATCCCAATATTTAGGGGTGGCGGTTTTGGGTGATCCCGGTGGAGCGATGGCACTTCCAGGGTGTCATTTTAAAGCTTAATTCGTTACTGGGGACCGGAGTTACAGTCCGTTGAAGTTATGGGGTTAGGGATGTCCAAAACCCCCAGTTCCCAAAGGAACTCCCCTCCGGTAATTACACCACCCCTTGTACTCCCCAGGGGCTACTAATTCCCAAAGAGCGGAGCTCTGGGGCACATGGTTGCTGGAGCGACCTGGGTTAAAATTAGCGGGTGTTCTGCTGTCCTGTGGCCGACTGGGAGTTCCAGGAGCCTGTCCAGCCTAAGAGGGGTTAGGCGGGTGTCCGTTGTGAGGCGGCTGACCGGGAGTTCCAGGAGCCCGGCCAGCCTAGGAGGGTTTTCCTGGTCATACACCAACTTTTCTCTGAACACAAAAACAAGCCAACACAAAGCAAACAAACAGCTTCCAGAGATGGTGGTTGCTCTGAGGAGCCCAAAACCACTGAGAAACAACAGGGGTGAGGTTGTAGGGGGGGTGGGGGATAGCCTTAGCCGTCTGGTATCCGTGACATCTCCCCCCCTCCAATTCGGCAGACCCGGCTAGACCCTTAACGGGTCAGCCTGGGGCTGTCCGACGGTGGTCCTCCACTTCTCGGTTGCTGAGAGAGGTTATACCATCTCTCCTGAGCTTGGGGCACCCTGGGGGGTTCCTGCTGGCGTTTATACCCTGCGCCCTGGGCACATAATGCAAAGTCCCAGATAAGTTTGCTAAGGCCGGCTCCCAAACAATTGCTGTTCCACAATTTCCAGTGTCCTTAAGTTCCATGGCCAAACTGTCTCCCTCTGTGACACTCTGTTGAGAACCTACTGACCCACCCACAAACAAAGCCAGTGCCGGTTTCTGGGTGGTATACCCAGCCCAGACTGTAGGTTGAGGTTGCTCCTTGATGGGGCAGGCAAAACTCGGGTGCCCAAACTTGTGGCACCAACTGCATGAGCGGGTACCCCCCTTGCCTGCCCCCTGTGAGATATACTCCAGGACAAGAAAAGGGTAGAGACCCTGCCAAGCTACTGAGGGGAGAGTCCGTCTGTCTCTTCTCCAGAGAAGGAGATCAACCGCTGGGGAGGGAGGTCTGCTACCTCCACTCCATGGGAAACTGTGCTGCCGCTGGTGAGAGAGACCAACTGTCTCCTCTCCCAGAAAGGGATTCTGTTTAAGGGGAGGGAGGACGACTACATCCGCTCCCAGGGCATGGCTCTGCCGCTGGGGAGAGAGACCGACTGTCTCCTCTCCCGGCTCCTGGCTCTGCTGCTGGGGAGAGAGACCGACTGTCTCCTCTCCCAGGAAGGGGTTCTGTTCACGGGGAGGGAGGACGTCTACCTACGCTCCCAGGGGATGGCTCTGCCGCTGGGGAGAGAGACAGACTGTCTCCTCTCCCGGCTCCAGGCTCTGCCGCTGGGGAGAGAGACCGACTGTCTCCTCTCCCGGGAAGGGGTTCAGTTTACGGGGAGGGAGGACGACTACCTCCCCTCCCAGGGGATGGCTCTGCCGCTGGGGAGAGAGACCAACTGTCTCCTCTCCTGGCTCCTGGCTCTGCCGCTGGGGAGAGAGACCGACTGTCTCCTCTCCCGGGAAGGGGTTCTGTTTACGGGGAGGGAGGATAACTATCTCCGCTACCAGGGGATGGCTCTGCCGCTGGGGAGAGAGACTGACTGTCTCCTCTCCCGGCTCCTGGCTCTGCCGCTGGGGAGAGATACTGACTGTCTCCTCTCCCAGCTCCTGGCTCTGCCGCTGGGGAGAGAGACTGACTGTCTCCACTCCCGGGAAGAGGTTCTGCTGCTGGGGAGAGTTATTGACATCCATCTCTACCTGCAAGGGGTTCTCTGTAAGGGGAGGGAGGATGACTACCTCCGCTCCCAGGTTTCCTGGAGCTGTTACAGGTGCTGGGAAGAGGCCGGCGGCTCTCTGCCCTGTTGTCAGCACTTCTGCTGGGGTGACTTCCTTGTCCAAGTCTATAAGCTCAGAGCCAGACTGCTGATCAGAATCCAGCAGCCCTGGTTCCCTTTCTCTTTGCTGCCACTCCTCCACAGTCGAGCTCCATGAATCCCAGAGGGCTGCACCCCAGATCTGTATGCCCCTGGCACGCTGCTTAGCGAGATCCAGCAGCCTCTTGTATACATTGACCAGTGCCTCTTCCTAGTCAATTATAAAATCCAGATCGTCCAGCAGCCAGGTCTCCTCCAAGAGATCCAGCAGTTCCTCTTGGAGCCCAGAGATATCCTCCAGACCCTGGTCTGTCTCGCTCCCAAACTGTGGGTCCTCTGTCCTTTTTGTAAACAACAATCCAGGGCCGCCGAAGCCAAAGCCCTCTGTGGGGGATCCTTCCTCTAGCCATGGCTGCGCTTGCATAGAGAGCCATTGGAGGGCTCGATAGCCATCCTCCACCCACATCTCTTGCTGGATCAGTCTATGTAGAACAGCTAGCCATTCCTTCTTTGGCTGTTCTCCCAGGAAAGGCAGTCTCACGGTCCACCGTACCCGGAATCTTGTGTCATTCGTGGGGAGGACCTTTCCATTTTCCTGCTCCTGTTGCAGAGCCTCCCACCAAAGGTCTCGGAGGGCAAGGTTCCTCCATGTCAGAATATCCTGTTCCGAACAAGGATCCTTTGTTCTGGTCAGCATCTTTTGTACTCTCCCTAGGAACTCTGCCTCCATATTTACCGGCTACTGTGGTACGTCTGTGGTACGTCTCCTCTGTCAGCAGGAACCTTGTAAAAGAAGCAGATCCCATGGCTGCCAGCCAATATGACAGATAGCCCCAGCTACCCCGATTGGGTAGCTCCGCCAAAAGGGGTCCTGCTTCCTCCCTGCCGACTGAAGCTATGAACCTGGCAAGTGACCACAGCCTGTAGCCACCCCTAATGCCTGACAGCACCAGTACTCAGGGTCCCACCCTGTGGCAGACTCCAGCTACCCAGGCTGGATAGCTCTGCCTGAGGATCCTTTCTCTGCCTGGAACAGGCTGCTATGTAGCCCAGGAAAGTGATTTTAGCTAGAACCAACCCAAATAACTAGACACACTAGCATTCAGGTTAGACAGGAACTGATTTTATTGAAAACACACACTCCTTTTATACAGTCAGCTCATCTTGATAAGACCCTGGACAATCCCACTATTTTCCCGCCATTCCCGCCCCTCCAGACAGCCCGGCACCTCCATAGGAGCCACAGTCTCACATAATCCCAATACTTAGGGGTGGCAGTTTTGGGTGATCCCGGTGGAGTGATGGCACTTCCAGGGTGGTATTTTAAAGCTCTCGGTCCCCAGATGCCACAGTCCAAAAATCAGCATAATTCGTTACTGGGGACCGGAGTTACAGTCCATTGAAGTTATGGGGTTAGGGGTCTCATTTGACTCAGATATTTCTTTCACTCCTCACATTCAGTCCTTGGCTAAAGCCTGCCGCTTCCACCTTAAAAACATCTCTAAAATTAGACACTTCCTTACACAAGACACAACTAAGATTTTAATCCACTCTCTCATTCTTTCCCGCCTCGATTACTGCAATTACTCCAAAAATCAGCATAATTCGTTACTGGGGACCGGAGTTACAGTCCGTTGAAGTTATGGGGTTAGGGATGTCCAAAACCCCCAGTTCCCAAAGGAATTCCCCTCCGGTAATTACACCACCCCTTGTACTCCCCAGGGGCTACTAATTCCCAAAGAGCGGAGCTCTGGGACACATGGTTGCTGGAGCGACCTGGGTTAAAATTAGTGGGTGTTCTGCTGTCCTGTGGCCGACCGGGAGTTCCAGGAGCCTGGCCAGGCTAAGAGGGGTTAGGCGGGTGTCCGTTGTGAGGCGGCCGACCGGGAGTTCCAGGAGCCCGGCCAGCCTAGGAGGGTTTTCCTGGTCATACACCAACTTTTCTCTGAACACAAAAACAAGCCAACACAAAGCAAACAAACAGCTTCCAGAGATGGTGGTTGCTCTGAGGAGCCCAAAACCACTGAGAAACAACAAGGCTGAGGTTGTAGGGGGGGTGGGGGATAGCCTTAGCCGTCTGCTATCCGTGACATCTCCCCGCCTCCAGTTCGGCAGACCGGGCTAGACCCTTAACGGGTCAGCCTGGGGCTGTCCGACGGTGGCCCTCCACTTCTCGGTTGCTGAGAGAGGTTATACCATCTCTCCTGAGCTTGGGGCACCCTGGGGGGTTCCTGCTGGCGTTTATACCCTGCGCCCTGGGCGCAGGGATAGTCACATAATGCAAAGTCCCAGATAAGTTTGCTAAGGCCGGCTCCCAAACAATTGCTGTTCCACAAGTTCCAGTGTCCTTAAGTTCCATGGCCAAACTGTCTCCCTCTGTGACACTCAAAGAACGAAACTGCAACTGCAAACATGGAACTCAACATTTTTATTTCTTTCAGATAAAATGTAATTTTTCATTCTTTTGGCATACTTTGTTGAAGGGACAGCAATTGGCTACTGGGAGGTAGCTGAACATATTGGTGAGCCAATAACATGAGTCATATATCAAGAAAGGATACCAAGAAAACAAAACAAATTAGATAATAGAAGTAAATTGGAAAGTTTTTTAAAATCCCATGAATCATGAAAGACACAAATTGGGTTTCATGTCCCTTTAATGTTGCAAAGCTGAATCACCTTGAACTTGCTTGTTTGTGGTGATTGACAGGCCCTGCGCTCACACAATTGTTTGCACAAGAGCAGGGGATTGGATTGCACAAGAAACCTCTATTGAGATCTTATATTTCGCCACCTAATGCTGCATTGCAAGGGGCAATAGCTGGATAGGTTCTATAGTTGACTTTTTCTTCTGCAGTGCAATAGATGTTGCCCCTAATATTACTAGATAAAGGTCTTAAAATGACGACATAAAGCAAGTGAAACAATGTATATATAAACTGTTGTTAGGAAAAAAGTTACCATGAAAAATCTAAAAGGAACAATAATAATAAATAATAATCAGCTAGATTACGAGTTTTGAGCTCTATATGGAAATTAACGACCAGCACAAAAGCGGCGTTATTTCACCTCCATATAGCGCTGCTATTACAAGTTTACAGAAAGCAGGCTTGTACGGGTGATATGGTGGCGTTGAGCTCCATACTGCACCCAAATACAAGCACTACTTTGACGTGCTCGTGCACAATTTCCCCATAGGCATCAATGGGGAGAGCCGGCAAAAAAAAGCCTAACACCTGCGATTGCGGAAACAAAAGCTCCGTAACGCAGCCCCATTGATGTCTATGGGGAAAGAAAAAGTTATGTTTAAACCTAACACCCTAACATAAAAACCACGTCTAAACACCCCTAATCTGCCGCCCCCGACATCGCCGCAACCTACATAATGTTATTAACCCTTAATCTGCCGCCCTTAACATCACTGCCACCTACATAAAACTATTAACCCCTAATCTGCCGCTCCCGATATCGCCGCCACCTACATTAAGTTATTAACCCCTAATCTGCCGCCCTTAATATCGCTGCCACCTACATTAAGTTATTAACCCCTAATCTGCTGCCCCCAATGTCGCCGCCACTATACTAATGTTATTAACCCCTAAACCTCTGGCCTCCAACATCACTAACACTAAACAAATATATTAACTACTAAACCTAACCCTAACCCTAATGTAACCCTAACCCTAAGCATAACCTTAACCCTAACGTAACCCTAAGCCTAACCCTAACCCTAACACCCCCTAACTTAAATATAATTAAAATAAATCTAAATAAACCTTACAATTAATATCTAAATAATTCCTATTTAAAACTAAATACATACTTACCTGTAAAATAAAACCTAAGCTAGCTACAATATAACTAATAGTTATATTGTAGCTATCTTAGGGTTTATTTTTATTTCACAGGTAAATTTGTATTCATTTAAACTAAGTGGACTAGTTAGTAAATAGTTATTAACTATTTAATAACTACCTAACTAAAATAAATACAAAGTTACCTGTAAAATAAAACCTAACCTGCCTTACACTAAAAACTAACATAACAATAAAATAAATTAAAGTATTAAAATACAATTTTCTAAATTACAAAAAAATAAACACTAAATTACAAAAAATAAAAAACAAAATTATCAAAAATAAAAACGAATTACTCCTAATCTAATAGCACTATCAAAATAATAAGCCCCCCAAAATAAAAAAAAACCCTAGTCTACTCTAAACTGCCAATGACCCTTAAAAGGGACTTTTGTGGGGCATTGCCCCAAAGAAATCAGCTCTTTTACCTATATAAAAAAAATACAAACACCCCCCAACAGTAAAACCCACCACCCAACCAACCAACACCCCCAAATACAAACTTATCTAAATAAACCTAAGCTAACTATTGCTCTGAAATGGGCATTTGGATGGGCATTGTCCTTAAAAGGGCATTAAGCTCTTTTACATTGCCCAAACCCTAAGCTAAAAAAAAACCACACCCAAAAAACCCTTAAAAAAATCTAACACTAATCCCCTCTGAGGTGACGGACAGCAATCAGCCCATTCACATACGATTGGGTTGATTGACACCCCCTGCTAGCGACCGATTGGCCGCAAATCTGCAGGGGGCGGTATTGCACCAGCATTTCACAAGAACTGCTGGTGCAATGATAAATTATCGATGTGCGGTGGACATGATACGATACAGCGTGTCATGTCCGTCCGCACCTTAATAAATTGACCCCTAAGTGATCTGCATAAAGCCTCAATGTATTAAGGTGCGGACAGACATGATACGCTGTATCGTATCATGTCCGCCGCACATCAATAAATGCCGATAGCATACGCTGTCAGCATTTATCATTGCACCAGCAGTTCTTGTGAACTGCTGGTGCAATACTGCCCCCTGCAGATTTGCGGCCAATCATTCGCTAGCAGGGGGTGTCAATCAACCCGATCGTATCCGATTGGGGTGCATGGGGTGCCAATCATCCCGATCTTATCCAATCAGGCTGATTGCTGTCCTCCGCCTCTTATGACCGCTCCTTCTTAACTTTCGCTTCAGGCAGACCTGAAGCGGAGTGGGTCGAAAGCAGCATCCACTGTTTCATAAAACGACCCCTATGTGCAAACTTGCTGTTTCTCTGATCTGAACTACCAGCTGTTCTTTGCTTATTTATCAGTAAAGCTATCAAAATGACTTTCAATGTTCAGTGTATCTGTTCCTGCATTCTGAGTTCCACACCCTAACCTCCTCATATTGGGCCAGATTACGAGTGGAGCGCAAAATTGCGTTAACGCGAGCACAATTTTTGCACTTCACTCAGTAATACCAATGCACACAAATGTGCGCTGATATTACAGGTAAAGCACAATACGAACACGACCTCGCACTTCCATAGGCTACAATGGGATACGGCAAAATACCTAGCGCAGCAAAGGGGTTAAGTAGTTCAGCGATGAGCAGCAAATGTAAATATATATGTATATGAATATATACATATACATATATATTTATGTGTTACTGTGTGTATATACATATATATTTATGTGTTAGTATGTGTATATACATATATATTTATGTGTTATTATGTGTATATACATATATATTTATGTGTTTATATGTGTATATACATATATATTTATGTGTTACTATGTGTATATACATTTATATTTATATGTTACTATGTGTATATACATATATTTTTATGTGTTACTATGTGTATATACATATATATTTATGTGTTACTATGTGTATATACATATATATTTATGTGTTACTATGTGTATATACATATATATATTTATGTGTTACTATGTGTATATACATATATATTTATGTGTTACTGTGTGTATATACATATATATTTATGTGTTACTGTGTATATACATATATATTTATGTGTTACTGTGTGTATATACATATATATTTATGTGTTACTATGTGTATATACATATATATTTATGTGCTAATACTTGTATATACATATATATTTATGTGTTATTATGTGTATATACATATATATTTATGTGTTAATATGTGTCTATCCATATATATTTATGTGTTAGTATGTGTATATACATATATATTTATGTGTTACTATGTGTATATACATATATATTTATGTGTTACTATGTGTATATACATATATATTTATGTGTTACTATGTGTATATACATATATATTTATGTGTTAATATGTGTCTATCCATATATATTTATGTGTTAGTATGTGTATATACATATATATTTATGTGTTACTATGTGTATATACATATATATTTATGTGTTACTATGTGTATATACATATATATTTATGTGTTACTATGTGTATATACATTTATATTTATATGTTACTATGTGTATATACATATATTTTTATGTGTTACTATGTGTATATACATATATATTTATGTTTTATTATGTGTATATACATATATATTTATGTGCTACTATGTGTATATACATATATATTTATGTGTTACTATGTGTATATACATATATATTTATGTGTTACTATGCATATATACATATATATTTAGGTGTTAGTATGTGTATATACATATATATTTATGTGTTATTATGTGTATATACATATATATTTATGTGTTATTATGTGTATATACATATATATTTATGTGTTATTATGTGTATATACATATATATTTATGTGTTACTATGTGTATATACATATATATATTTATGTGTTACTATGTGTATATACATATATATTTATGTGTTACTATGTGTATATACATATATATATATTTATGTGTTAGTATGTGTATATACATATATATTTATGTGTTAGTATGTGTATATACATATATATTTATGTGTTAGTATGTGTATATACATATATATTTATGTGTTATTATGTGTATATACATATATATTTATGTGTTACTATGTGTGTATATACATATATATTTATGTGTTACTATGTGTATATACATATATATTTATGTGTTACTATGTGTATATACATATATATTTATGTGTTAGTATGTGTATATACATATATATTTATGTGTTAGTATGTGTATATACATATATATTTATGTGTTATTATGTGTATATACATATATATTTATGTGTTACTATGTGTGTATATACATATATATTTATGTGTTAGTATGTGTATATACATATATATTTATGTGTTACTATGTGTATATACATATATATTTATGTGTTAGTATGTGTATATACATATATATTTATGTGTTATTATGTGTATATACATATATATTTATGTGTTACTATGTGTGTATATACATATATATTTATGTGTTAGTATGTGTATATACATATATATTTATGTGTTACTGTGTGTATATACATATATATTTATGTGTTACTATGTGTATATACATATATATTTATGTGTTACTATGTGTATATACATATATATTTATGTGTTATTATGTGTATATACATATATATTTATGTGTTAGTATGTGTATATACATATATAGTTATGTGTTACTATGTGTGTATATACATATATATTTATGTGTTAGTATGTGTATATACATATATATTTATGTGTTAATATGTGTATATACATATATATTTATGTGTTAGTATGTGTATATACATATATATTTATGTGTTACTATGTGTATATACATATATATTTATGTGTTACTATGTGTATATACATATATATTTATGTGTTACTATGTGTATATACATATATATTTATGTGTTACTATGTGTATATACATATATATTTATGTGTTACTATGTGTATATACATATATATTTATGTGTTATTATGTGTATATACATATATATTTATGTGTTACTATGTGTATATACATATATATTTATGTGTTACTATGTGTATATACATATATATTTATGTGTTACTATGTGTATATACATATATATTTATGTGTTATTATGTGTATATACATATATATTTATGTGTTACTGTGTGTATATACATATATATTTATCTGTTAATATGTGTATATACATATATATTTATGTGTTACTATGTGTATATACATATATATTTATGTGTTACTATGTGTATATACATATATATTTATGTGTTACTATGTGTATATACATATATATATTTATGTGTTAGTATGTGTATATACATATATATTTATGTGTTACTATGTGTATATACATATATATTTATGTGTTAGTATGTGTATATACATATATATTTATGTGTTACTACGAGCCCAACGCGCAAAAAAAGCTCATTTCTAGCAGAGTTAACACTCAAGAGGGAGCGTTAAATACCACTCCACTTGTAATCTGGCCTTTAATAAAGAATGTTATAAACAATAGTATGTGTTTTCCCCCCTGAAATCTATATTAAAAAGAAGGGGTTATCCTCAAATAAATAAGGGGCTTTCAGTATAGTTATGTAACTTTGATCTGCACATAGGGGCTCCCATGAGCCTCTGTACAAATAAATGCACATTTATTCACACCAGGTGATCACTATTAACCACAGGGATCACCTGGCTATTAAAACGTATACAGGGGCTTTATTTTTAGGAGGGTCTTTAAAACAAGAGGTCTTTAGGGTCTTTTTGATGGCCTGTTACCCTTGTGGGATATTTATCACTTGTACATTAAAACAAGTGTGTGCTTTTATTTATTTTTTAAAGTGTCATCCACGCTAAATACATAAAAACGTGTAATATATTTACTATGTTATGGTTGCATGACTTTTCACAGGGTAATATACAAATAACCATAGATCCAGAGATCTTAATGTTCCTGTGTCCTCTGTGCGTTACATTGTCAAGAAGTTTACAGCCGATTGCACTGTAGCTAATCTCCCTGGACATCGACGAAAGAGAAAAATTGATCAAAGATTGCAACAAACGATTGTTTGAATGGTGGAAGAAACTCGATCAGCTTCCAGACAAATTCAAGCTGACCTTCATTTCAGGCACAGGGTACAAATGTGTCAGCTTGCACTATACGTCGCCATCTGAATGAAAAGGGATGCTATGGTAGGAGACCAACTGCTGACACAGAAACATAAAAAAGCTAGATTGGAGTTTGCCAAACTTACCTGAGGAAGACAAAATCCTTTGGGGAGAATGTGCTATTGGCAGACGAAACAAAATTACAGCTTTTTGGTAAAGCCCATCATTCTACTGTTTTCAGAAAAAGAAATGAGGCTTTTAAAGAATACAGTCCCTACAGTCAAACATGGTGGAGGTTCACTGATGTTTTGGGGTTTCTTGGCTGCTTCAGGCACTGGAAGTCTTGACTGTGTGCATGGCATTATGAAATCTGAAGACTACCAAAGAATTCTGTCGGTCTTCATCACAGGTCATGGGTCACCGTCTTACAGCATGATAATGACCCAAAGCACACATCAAAAAGCACCCAGAGATGGGTTAAGACAAAGCGCTGTAGAGTACTGAACTGGCCAGCAATGAATCCAGATCTCAATCCCATAGAGCACCTGTGGAGAGATCTCAAAACAGCAGTTGGGTAAATGAACCCTTCTAATCTGAGAGACCTAGAGCAGTTGGCGAAAGAAGAGTGGTCCAAAATTACAGTAGAGAGGTGTAAGAAACTCATTGATGGTTACAGGAAGCGATTGAGTTCAGTTATTTTTTCCAAGGGGTGTGCTACCAAATATTAAATTGAGGGTGCCAATAATTTTGTCCAGTCCATTTTTGGAGTTTTGCATGGAATGTGTCAGATTTGGCTTTTTTTTTCTCCACTTTTTTTGTGTCATACGAATACAAACAAAAAAAATAAACATGAGAATGCCTAAACATTTGTAATTGCAACAATTTTCTGGGCAAAGTGGTGCATTATCTGACAGGAATGCAAGGATGCCAATATTTTTGGCCACAATATACATATATATATATATATATATATACATGCTGTTTTACATTCAATATTAGTTTTTAGAGGCTACCCATTGTTTACCCTGTAATTATACTCAGATTTTATACAGCTGCAGCTGTATAAGAGTAGACTTAAAGGGACAGTTTACTCAAAAATGTTAATTTGTTCCCAATGATCCACTTTACCTGCTGGAGTGTATTAAATTGTTTACAAGTAGCTCCTTTACCCTTATATTGGCATTTGAAATTGTTGATTTAGCATGTGGTATCCCC